>NC_089851.1:4812649-5123611 GCF_036373705.1 Amia ocellicauda | reverse complement strand
AGAAGGATTTATACGGACAGGTTTTAATATCTGTACATGCGGATGATACAATACTGTGTTGGACTTCGGGCTGGCGGAGTAATGCTCCCAGCAGCCTCACAGATCGAGTTTAATAGATTGAAAAAACGGTGGGATATCAGTGGGCTCATGAATAACATTTCAAAAAAGAGAGTGAGAGAGAGATTCTTTCCACTGCGTGGGTCCAGGAATTAATTAAATAATGTAAGCAAATTGACACTGCTGATGGTGAGGAAAAAAAAAGGAATCTCATGAATTTCAAGTACAGGATCTGTGTAACACAAAAGTATCTGATAATGTGTTTTCATTTGAATGTGTTTGAATTGACACAGTGCCACTGTTACGTACAGCATAAACACAAGAGCCCCACAGAGCTAGGCAGCTGCTAAATAGGAGCAGATGTATTCGATGTGTTAAATATCAAGAGAGAATAGGAACATGTTGCAGGTAATTTTGACTTCTTTGTTTAAACATTTTAACCACCTAAGGCAATTTATTTCTAACTAAAGCCATACTTATATAAAAAAACAGCTCAAAAGACATATTATTGTGTTTTGGATAAGAACATAAGAACCCAGACAAATAACTGGTGTTTGTGCAGAAGCCAAGTATACGCGTACGAATCATCAAAAATGAATAATGCTTCTACCGAACACTGCGTGGCACACAGAACAAACATCTGTAACATCTGTAATTGCGCATCTCCAAGATTATAAAGAACCTGTAACCTTGCAGTTTGCATGTCTGTGGAATTTGTATGAATTGTTGACATTGTGGAGGTAAATTTACCAGTGAAAGACACTACAGATGCATCCATGTCTCTTGTGCATTAGACGCCATTAAAAAAGTTTTTGCTGGAGCTGAAAACACGGAGGAGAAGGAGAGGTTAAAGGAGGGAATCGAGCACATTTCCAGGAACAAGCCTGCAGATGTGCTCGATTCCCTCCTTTAAGTTTTGAGAGCAGCCCTGGTCTTGTTGTTGATTGACAGGTTGGTTTAGGCAGACAGGAAATAAGATCAGCCTAAAACAGGATGGAGGCAATACACCCTCAGCCTCTTTTCGGTAATCTGTTATTGTTCTCCTTCCCCGGCTATCTCGTTAAGGAAACTGTCAAAGCGGGGCATCCGAAAGCGCAATAATCGCCGGAAGCCCACGGGAAGAATCCATCACGGTGACACGGGCTGGTTTCCCACAGTCGTCTTGAGAAGTGTTTATTTGGATTAGTCAAAAGACTGATATATATCACGGCGGGATGGGAGGGTCGGTCCGTTACATTGGAGTGAATAAACGTCCCCATAAACTATTTATGACTTGGTCGCACAACGAACTTGAGGTTCGCAAACACACACACACAGGAGTACAAATCGATGCATCTGAAATCATAATGTCTCGCGCCTTGCCGCACACCAACATTTACAACAGCTGTGCATACTGAACTCAACAGCTTCTGGAGTGAAATGAGAGAGGAAATGCAAGCTACAGATGCAAGAAAGGATACCCAGTACTTTGTCATATAGCTGCTTTACCTGATTGGCTGCCTTGTATAAACCTGATGAGTGACAAATTAAAGGAAAAACCTGAATAAATGAGTGGAGGAACATAACGAATGCAGATGCCTCCAAACAGGTGTACTGCATGATACAATTAAGCAATTAACATCCTATCATGGTCTGTGGCATGTATACAAATGCAGAGCAGCCCAGTTGACCTCGATTTTGGATCAAGATGGCAAGTGACTTTGAAAGAGGGGTCATTATTGGGGCACGAATGGCAGGAGCTTCAGTCACGCAGTCGCTCAACTGGCTCGTGTTCTGGACAAGTGGGCGAGTGCCTGTGTGGCATACCAAGAGAACAGGACAGGCCTGACTGCTGGACCCCTACAGTGAGGGGGTCCGGAGGCTCTGTTATGCTGTGGGGGGCATTTTCCTGGCATGGTTTGTATCCACTCGTCCCCTTAGAGGGAAGGGTCACTGCAAATCATGACAAAGTTATTCTGAGTGATCACCTTTATCCTATGGTGACACATTTCTATGCTGATGGGAGTGGTCTCTTCCAGGATGACAATGTCCCATCCACAGGGCACGAGGGCTCACTCAATGGTGTGATGAGTATGAAAATTATGTGACTCATATGCTATGGCCTTTGCAGTCACTAGATTGAACACCTATGGGAGATTGTGGACCGACGTGTTAGACAGCGCTCTCCACCACCATCATCAAAATACCAAATGAGGGAATATCTTTTGGAAGAATGGAGTTCATCCCTCCAGTAGAGTCCAGAGACTCGTACAATCTGTGCCAAGAGCATTGAAGCTGTTCTGGGGCTCATGGTGCCCAACACCTTACTGAGACACTTTCTGTTGGTTTTTCCTTTAATTTGTCACCCCTCTGTACATTAAAGTGGGCCAATCTGTTACTGGTACACAATATGAGATGGGCTTGGTTTGAATTCAAATGCTTTTTGGGGTTTTCTTGCAATTGCCTATTCTTGGATTCCCTGTTAGTGAAAGATAAATAAATAAACAATTACTATGGAGAAGTATGAAGCAAATCTGTGACCAGTGGACAAAATAATCATAATAAGTATTTCCAAAAGCAAAATGACAGAACAACAATGTTAGACAATTGTTGGCATCATTACTTCCTGTAATTGCAAAACTTTTTTTCCTCAATTACTCAAACGTGACATGTGTAAAAGCCCAGAGTGAAACGCACCATTTCAATGCCACACTAGCCAAGACCAGAAACATGTTACACTTTATTCAAACAGACAAAAATTAAGCTATGATTTTCCATATTAAATGTTAAGATTCAGCTTTAATTACTGTCTCACAAGAGTGATCCGGTGCGGAGATTAAGCCATGATTAGAATTCAGATATCAGATTTACAGGACTCACTCACCCGTGACAAATTTTAATTCCATTTTCTTTTTATTCAAATTGGATTTTTAAAAGTACTCGTTTTTCACAGTTCATGCCGCCGAAGTGTGATACACAAATCTGCCCGATTTAATATTTAATCAACCCTAGGAAAATGCTAAACCTTTCATTTGCATCCTCTCCAGAAGAATCTCCTTTCAATGCCATGTTCCTGTGATTGAGGAAAACAACAGACAGGAACACATGCCCGTTGTAACATACAGTGAGTGAAAAAAGTATTTGATCCCCTGCTGATTTTGTACGTTTGCCCACTAACAAAGAAATTATCAGTCTATCATTTTAATGGTAGGTGTATTTTAACAGTGAGAGACAGAATAACAGCAAAAAAATCCAGAAAAACGCATTTCAAAAAAGTTAAACATTGATTTGCATGTTAATGAGGGAAATAAGTATTTGATCCCCTATCAATCAGCAAGATTTCTGACTCCCAGGTGTCTTTTATACAGGTAACGAGCTGAGATTAGGAGCACTCTCTTAAAGGGAGTGCTCCTAATCTCAGCTCGTTACCTGTATAAAAGACACCTGTCCACAGAAGCAATCAATCAATCAGATTCCAAACTCTCCACCATGGCCAAGACCAAAGAGCTGTCCAAGGATGTCAGGGAGAAGATTGTAGACCTACACAAGTCTGGAATGGGCTACAAGACCATCGCCAAGCAGCTTGGTGAGAAGGTGACAACAGTTGGTGCGATTATTCGCAAATGGAAGAAACACAAAATAACTGTCAGTCTCCCTCGGTCTGGGGCTCCATGCAAGATCTCACCTCGTGGAGTTTCAATGATCATGAGAACGGTGAGGAATCAGCCCAGAACTACACGGGAGGATCTTGTTAATGATCTCAAGGCAGCTGGGACCATAGTCACCAAGAAAACAATTGGTAACACACTACGCCGTGAAGGACTGAAATCCTGCAGAGCCCGCAAGGTCCCCCTGCTCAAGAAAGCACATGTACAGGCCCGTCTGAAGTTTGCCAATGAACATCTGAATGATTCCGAGGAGAACTGGGTGAAAGTGTTGTGGTCAGATGAGACCAAAATCGAGGTCTTTGGCATCAACTCAACTCGCCGTGTTTGGAGGAGGAGGAAAGACCCCAAGAACACCATCCCCACCGTCAAACATGGAGGTGGAAACATTATGCTTTGGGGGTGTTTTTCTGCTAAGGGGACAGGACAACTGCACCGCATCAAAGGGACGATGGACGGGCCCATGTACCATCAAATCTTGGGTGAGAACCTCCTTCCCTCAGCCAGGGCATTGAAAATGGGTCGTGGATGGGTATTCCAGCATGACAATGACCCAAAACACACAGCCAAGGCAACAAAGGAGTGGCTCAAGAAGAAGCACATTAAGGTCCTGGAATGGCCTAGCCAGTCTCCAGACCTTAATCCCATAGAAAATCTGTGGAGGGAGCTGAAGGTTCGAGTTGCCAAACGTCAGCCTCGAAACCTTAATGACTTGGAGAGGATCTGCAAAGAGGAGTGGGACAAAATCCCTCCTGAGATGTGTGCAAACCTGGTGGCCAACTACAAGAAACGTCTGACCTCTGTGATTGCCAACAAGGGTTTTGCCACCAAGTACTAAGTCGAAGGGGTCAAATACTTATTTCCCTCATTAACATGCAAATCAATTTATAACTTTTTTTGAAATGCGTTTTTCTGGATTTTTTTGTTGTTATTCTGTCTCTCACTGTTAAAATACACCTACCATTAAAATTATAGACTGATCATTTCTTTGTCAGTGGGCAAACGTACAAAATCAGCAGGGGATCAAATACTTTTTTCCCCCACTGTACATCAGACTAAAGGCACGGTGATTTACAAAACACAATGTGTTTGTTTCAAGATGCGGCCTTTTTAGAGATTAGTAGTCAACTGTCACACTTAGCTCAAGGAGGCGATCCGTTATGAGAAAAATTTTACTTTACCAGACGTTTCCTGCAGTCATTTAGAATTATCCCTCATCTCAAGGTCATTGTGGCTGTCAACAACAGCCGAGTTACATCTGTACATGACGGGAAGTAACACACCGCTGGATGAAATTCGAGATATTTAGTATGATATTATAATACCACACTGCACAGTCGATCTCTCATCCTCAAGGATGTCAAAAACTTCACAATCATCGGCTGGATACAAAACAAAACACATAATACAGCTCCTATACATGACTACACCGATCAGCCATAACATTATGACCACTGACAGGTGAAGTGAATAACACTGATAATCTCGTTATCATGGCACCTGTCAGTGGGTGGGATATATTAGGCAGCAAGTGAACATTTTGTCCTCAAAGCTGATGTGTTAGAAGCAGGAAAAATGGGCAAGCGTAAGGATCTGAGTGACTTTGTCAAGGGCCAAATTGTGACGGCTAGACGACTGGGTCAGAGCATCTCCAAAACTGCAGCTCTTGTGGGGTGTCCCCGGTCTGCAGTGGTCAGTACCTATCAAAAGTGGTCCAAGGAAGGAAAAGTGGTGAACCGGCGACAGGGTCATGGTGGCCAAGGCTCACTGATGCACGTGGAGAGCAAAGGCTGCCCCGTGTGGTCCGATCCAACAGACGAGCTACTGTAGCTCAAATTGCTAAAAAAGTGAATGCTGGTTCTGATAGAAAGGTGTCAGAACACACAGTGCATCGCAGTTTGTTGCGTATGGGGCTGCGTAGCCGCAGACCAGTCAGGGTGCCCATGCTGACCCCTGTCCACTGCCAAAAGCGCCTACAATGGGCACGTGAGCATCAGAACTGGACCACGGAGCAATGGAGTTGGTGTTGACTTGGCCTCCAAATTCACCAGATCTCAATCCAATCGAGCATCTGTGGGATGTGCTGGACAAACAAGTCCGATCCATGGAGGCCCCACCTTGCAACTTACAGGACTTAAAGGATCTGCTGCTAATGTCTTGGTGCAAGATACCACAGCACACCTTCAGAGGTCTAGTGGAGTCTGTGCCTCGACGGGTCAGGGCTGTTTTAGCAGCAAAAGGGGGACCTACACAATATTAGGCAGGTGGTCATAATGTTATGGCTGATTGGTGTACATTCCTAAGTCAGATCTGTGGACTGTAACTTGCCCGTTTGTTGTTATGGAACA
This sequence comes from Amia ocellicauda, assembly GCF_036373705.1. Classification (NCBI taxonomy): domain Eukaryota; kingdom Metazoa; phylum Chordata; class Actinopteri; order Amiiformes; family Amiidae; genus Amia; species Amia ocellicauda. The sequence continues at coordinate 5,117,562 of NC_089851.1, read as the reverse complement.
AACATAGACAGGTGCTATCTGAGATCACATCAGTGTCAACAACTTCTAACCAATGAGGCCCGTCTACATTAGCACAAAAGTCGGCTGATTGTATTGTTAACGAGGGGAATGCAGGGTTTTGTACACGGGCCACATTCTGTCATTTCTTGTAAGGTGAACAAAAAAGGTGTTTGTATTGATTTTTACATGCCATTGACAGCTCAATACATTGTGTGTGGAAGAAATTAATTGAAAGTCTCTGGACTGTGACATATGGGTTGTCTGAGAGTACAGTACAGCTCCATTGTTTGCTTCCGCTGACTCACAGGATGCCCTTGTGAAACGCGAGGCTCCGTCTCAGAAGATCAGTTATCCGCTGAGGAGAAGTGAATTCGGCGCTGATAAATGGAGTGGTTATGTGGGCTGTGATCCCCCCGTCCGATGGAGATAGAATTCCTTCCGTTTATTAACTTTATTGCGGTAGATTTTTCTTTTCTTTTTTCAAGAATCGGTTTAACGATGAGTTACAAAAATGGCATCTCGTCACAGAATGCCATCATGATCTGAATTGTTTTCGAACTAAACGACTACTTTGATCCATCAACGAGAACAACAAGCCGACTTCCTCTCGCCAATGCCAATTCAGAACAGCCTGTGCCTTTGTTTTAAGATTACGAGTATTAGGAATACAGATTAATATATTTCTGATGCGGATAAAATGCGACAAGCAAATCTATACTCTGGAACACGTTTCGGTCGGAACGGACAATAACAGAAGAATTGCAGAAATTGCAGAAAGATCTCCTCTACCTGCAGGCCTGCCGATGATGGGCCACCTCATTACTGCAGTCAGTCTGTCAGTCCTTTGTTGGGTGACAGAGAAAATAACTGCTTACGGCCACACATCCGATGTGAAGTAAACACTCAGGCTTAATGTTTAAAAGCCGATCTTATTGAGAGGTGAGAGTTCACACATTAGCTGTATTTATTTACTTATTTTTTCAAACCTAGCTTGAATACCAGCTCACTGCTCGGAGAAATAATGTGATCGATTCTTCTCAAAGCCCTTTTACCGGTAGAAACTGGTACATATGCAGAGGCGTCTGTCAGCGCACTCCTGAGTGAATTCCCTGAGGTTTTAACACAGCCTGCAAACATATGTACAGTATAAATATATAATGATTCTCTTTTTTGAGGTCCTTGCCTCTTACTTTTATTCCCCCCAACATGTACACGTATTTATCTCTCTATACAGTATACATATATATATACACACACACACTTATATATACAAACACATACATACAAACGACACGTACATTTGGGGGGGTTGGTTAGAGTAAAGAACCACAAAAAGAGAAAATCATTGAATTTGAAAGAGACTAAGCTGCAGACCTGATCGAGAATGACACAAACGTTGTTTTCTATTACATCACACTTGTTTAACATTTATGTCAATGGACATCTGTGTCATTTAATGTGACCTCTGCTTTAAACTCCACACAGAACTTGGGATGAGAGAAGGAGAATGTAGCAACGCTGTTATTTTTTAACTTCTCTTTTTCTCCTCCACAAGGGTCTAATATTATTTGAAGTGCAGTCCTTACGCTACGATATCGAAGAAGAAGAGAAGTGAAAAGACGTGACAGCTCCTTCGGTCGTCCTTTTCAACCAGGTTCCCATTCCCGTTTCAACAAAAAGATATGACCGATTTCCCTTTATATAACACACAGAATTTAATTTCACTAATGATCAAACACAAATTAATAATTTGTATGTGTCTGGAGGGAATTAATTCATACGATACGAAAGGTGTCACAGATGAGGTAAGTTTTCTCCAGCTGACTATAGCACTCGGGGCCTTATTCACGGGCTGTCAGGCAAACAGGTCCTTTCCTGCTCTGTAAATATACATTAGATATGATACATGGGGTACTTAGCATATGGGGATTTTGACCTCCTTTTGTATTGTATTAATAAAACACTGGATATTTACATGTTTAGTGCATATAAGAAATGGCAGCATAAACGCGTACAATAACAAATACATACGACTACATTGTATTGTTTACTGTATATTTCCTATACACGTAAATTGTAAATTGCATTATGCTTTGAACTGTACTGTACTTTTGCACTTTGTATTGCTCTTATTTGTATCTGCCAATACATAAATAGTAATAATGATGGCAATAAAGTTCCTGCATGCAGTAGTCTAACACATTTGACTACTTCTGATAAAACTAAATAATACATGGGTGCATTAACGTTGTGCAGAAGGTGAGCAGATCTGACCAGCAAAGCAATTCATTTTCATAATCGTATGACAACAGTGTGAATAGTGACGCATCCAACTGTCTTTTAAACACACTGTATGCAGTTATACACACACAACAATATGATACTATATTTGTGAATATTATAATCAGCATTGCGCTGCAGAATGGTGATTGTTTTGCCTGTATAAAAATATACAATAACAGTAGTGTGACATCTCGGCGTAATTTACTGCCGGTCCGGCTCTGCTCTCCGGATCCACGGGCTGATGTAGCGTCTCGTCCCCAGGACCACAGCGCTCTTGCCCGCAGTCTCTGTTTTCTGTGTGAATGGGTCTTTGCCGGCATTTCAGTGTGAATGGGGCTTAAGTAACATATGAATAAAAGATATACCTCAGAAAATTGTGTTTTTATTCTTGCTATTAAAAAAAATAGGACAGAAAATGATGCAGTCATGTTTGATTCTCGACTGTAATTATTTCAGACACTTAATAATAATAATAATAGTATCTTAATAACATATACAGAAGAGTGAATTTGTGTGTGTGTCATCTGTATAAACCAATCTAAGCTTATAGTTCATTAATCGGAATTGCAACTGGACTGGAATGGTCTCCCCATGTTCATAAATCAGTCTCACCCTGTCAGAATACAAAATGCTTTCACGTGGTTGTGAAACTCATACAAATTAACCAGGGTGATTTTAGACAGTTAACGACATAATCTCTGTGACAAGTGGGGAAAGGCGCCCCGCGCAAATGCTATAGTCTGTGCTATGGTTTTGTACTTTTAATTTTAAACCTGAAAATAACTATGAGAGAGAGCTTTAATACAGAACATTAAATTAACCTTCTTTCACCCACAGTAATGTCACATTTTAACATTTAGAGTCTAGTGAAAGATGAAACGGTCGGTTTTAAAATAAAAGGAATAGAAACGCCCTCAGGTACAATTTATATTTGGTGCATGCATCTCACATCTCAGCTTTACCAAAGTGTTATGTATGGTTCACCAACTGGAGAGAAACACAAGCCGATACAAAATTGTTTCCTCTTTTAAGCAGATGCAGAACACAGCTATGGTGTCTAATTTCCATGCTTACTTTAAAGAGCTAGACATTTTATGAGGACACAATCCACAAGTATTTCTTTTGATGTGTCAAAGGAATCGATTGAATGGTTCTGCGAATGCACACAACTTTAGTTCCTCTCTTAGGCGGTGAAACATTCTGACTGAATAGTCTTTGGTACTGACAACAAACCTTCCTCCAAATATCAACAGTATTGAGCGATTGCTGGGTGAATGAGTTCAAAAACCGAAGTGGCTGGCAAACACCAGTCAGTAGTCACATGAGAACGAGAACAAAGATGTCTTTACAAAGCATATGGGCTTTGCCTTTAGATACGCTACCATTAGTAAAACACTACTTCTGTGTTTCTTGTAATTTGACTGAAACAGATTTAGTTTGTATTACTCCTTCACAATCTCAGATCAGCGCAGCTCTTTCATCAAACAATCTGTCTTTGTAAAATATGGAGTAGTAATGAAAATAATCACAGATGCAAGACATGGAAAGTCGCAATTATGATTTCGTTTTCAACGGCCATTAAATGCTCATTTACTTACATGTGATGATAAGAGTCTGATAGCCTTGAAAATCAAATCAGCAATATACATTTCTTCTTGGATTCAAACACCAAATATTGCACATTTCATTCACAGATTAACTATAGATACATATATATTACAGTATTTTATTAAATATCCAACCTAACTGTAGTTCATTCTGTCCAGCTGCTGTGTTGGTTATAGTAAATAGATTGAAGGTGATCTGGTCAAGAAATTTGGAGTGGTTTCTGTTACTAATGATGAGCTTATATGAAAAAGAGATTACTACCCAAACGGTTACCTTCCCAAACTGAAAAAAAGAAAAGGAAGTGCAGTGAATTGTAAGGCTTTATGCAGAGTTAAAACAGCTGCTTGTCCGACCGAATCAGTTTCCTACAAACAGCCCCAACTGGGATAACTCAAAATAGTAACAAGGTTGGAAGACCAAAGTACCTGCAAGAGCTGCAGCCAGGTCAGCGCAGCAGCAAGTTCAGTCCCTCCTGACACACTGAGTACACCATGTACTCGGAACGGGATATTTTATGGCGATCAACATACGCAAAACCAGAAACACATAAAGGACACCTGCCTCCTCATAACCTGTGTGCAGCGGGAGCACAACGAGAGGGGCGTGACTCCCTGAAGTAAAAATAACTAAAATGATGCCCTTCGATTTGACAACAAGTAGAGGTTTGTATGCGTTTTCTGATTAACGTCATGTAAGTTTTCCTGTGCTGGCGTACGTGACTGGAAACCCGACCAGGCTCGCTCCAGGCTGACCCTAAATGTCACAACGACTTCCACAGAAACCAAAGTACAAACCGCCTAACCTTTCTCCACTTTTTTTCTTTAGAATTTATTCTAAACTGACAAGTTCCATCCACTTTGAGACATTTCTTGTAGGCCAGTGGCTTAGCATTAATCTTTCCATCCTAGCAGCACTCATACAGACTTAGTGCTACTTAAAGAGCACACAACTATAATATATATATTTATATATTTTCATATAGCGTGGCTTATGTCAGAAAAACTTGAGTGCCCATGAAATCCCCTGGAAGCCCTAAGTGTTAAGGGGTTAATGCACAGGTTAATGACAATATCTGTCAGCCGCAGCACAGGATTGTGGGTAGCGCTGCATTATGCTAAAGACCGTTGCAGGGAATCGGTGGCTTCCAGTTTTCCAGGAAACTTTGATCCTCGTCGGCGGTTACATCATTCTCTCTTAATCCTTGCCAAGAGTCACGTCGTCTCGTGAGAGAGCGAGAGCACAGGTCAGAGATCGACAGCCGAAGAGGAGATGATTGTTAACCCAGAAGTCACTTCCGACAAGTTTTAACCATGAAAAATAAATGCCCCTTTCCCTGAGCAAGAAGCGTCTGCCGCTACTTTGCATTCCTTTCCTGATGTCAATTACAGGAACTACTTGTGTAAATTCGACAGAACCTACACAAAGAGTACAGCAGAGACCCCGTTCATGTTTGAGATTGAGGCGCAGGGCCACCTTAACTCATATGTGAACGGGGTTATAGTTTTAAGGCAGCCCTGGGCCGGGTGAAAACTAGTTCAGCTTTTTGACCCGGCCTAAATCTTTTGAGGGGCCGAAAGGCAACCTAACTGTGAACATGAGCACGCCGGGCCCTGGGTGTGGAAGAGACACCACTTCTTGCCAACGCAGAATAAACACAGGCACCAAAACAGCTTATTGCACTGCACAAGACAAACAGTATTGTCTCTATATTGTTTGAATGTCATATCGATCTATAGCCTTAAATGTACTGATAAATTTCGCTAGCTCACATCTTTATATATATTATAAAAGTCTAGTCTAGTAATGAGTTATAATGTAAACAGTTCAAGCTACTTGGTCGATTAAAATAAAAGTGTGTAGCTGGTAAACTTGCTATTGTTTGTTCTTGTACTAAGTATGATTGAAGTCTGAAATTTAACAGTATGCAATTTTCAGGTGTAAAATGCATTGTGAAATTGTGAACGGGACCAGGTAACTTTATTAATTATCCGAATTGTGCATTAAAACGATATAAATTTAACCGAAGCAGGTTTCCATTCAAATCAATGCATTTCAAAACAGGAACACATGTTTACTGTCCAATCCGAAATGCGATTATATTGAGCTGAGCAGTACAATCACAAATGCCGGCGTTAGAGGTATCAACTGGGACGATGCAGAAATTAAAGTGCTGCTTAAAATGTGGATGGAAGATAAAGTTAAAACAGAAACCGAAGGAAGTGCACAGCGCTGCTGTCTATGAGGATATCATTATAGAAGCAATCACAGAAGGCTGCTTTCAATGGGTATCAATCACTCGCCAGACCAAGTTAAAAGGAAAATAAAAATGCAAGGATCAGACTTTAAAAATTACAACAAACGTGGTGGAGTCCAGAGCACGTTTTTCCGAGGAACTCTAAGAAATAATGAACAGCAGCTTGGGATTGCATGGGACACATCGACCTGCAGCAGACAGCACCGAAGAGATGGACACTTCTGAAGTACTACTACTGTAATATATGTACTGTATGTGTGTGTGTGTGTGTGTGTGTGTGTGTGTGTGTAACAGACATGCATACGATTTCTTGTGATTTAATGTAGATGTCGTAAATGTGCTTCACTTTCGGGTGAATTGTACAACAGCACTTTTAGACTTGCAGAACCGAAGACAGACCTTTGAAAAGGGAAATATATTAATTCTATTCCCCATTGAACCAGCAATTTTTTAATTATATTAGAAAGCTTTGGCTGCAAAGGGTTTACTTTCAAAAAATATATAGGACCGATCAATAGCCTATATATATCGATATTAATAAGTTGTGATATATATAGGAATATATTGTATACACCTGTAAGCAGACCTAATGTCATGCGTCACTGGTTTGTTTGAGCAGATGTGTTTTTTCCCAGCATGCATTTCGTTTAGGCCTCCTTTTCAGCTGCATACGTGAATGCACTTAGGCCTCCTAAAACCTCAACTGTGAACGGGGTCAGAAAAAAAGCCGAACTAAATTTGAGGCCTAATAAGAGTTTTTTTAAGCTATGTTGCACAAATCGTTTAAACAAACTCAGCTGTACTCTTTGTGTAGGTTCTGTTGAAGGGGAGGAAGTGTTTATTTTTCATCGTCCTATTCTTCTTCCTGTTCGAAATATAAATCCAGTTAGACTAATACTTTCCTTTACTGTTTATGAGCTACTCTGAATGGCAGTCGCTGTTTGGGCAATAACGTGGTTGGGACTCAAGAGGGCTTCTTTTAGATTTACTTTCATTCCTCCTGTTCTATTTCGACTACTATCTATTTAGATTTAAATTTGATTTGGGCTGTAGTGCTTGTCATGGACACCAGCAGACTTGATTAAAGTCTTCAAAATCATGAAAGGCATCGACCACATCAAACCAGAGGAGCTTTTCCAGATCAGCAGGGACACACGCACCCGGGGACACAAATGGAAATTGGGCTTCAAGGCATTCAAGACAGAAAACAGGAGACAAACTCTGAACAAACTCCCCAGCGATGTGGTAGAAGAGACAATTTGGGAACATTCAAAAACAGACTGGATAGATCCTTGGATCACTTAGTTATTAATGGACACCAAACGAGCACGATGGGGTGAATGGCCTCCTCTCCATTGGACACTTTCTTATGCTCTAATAGACACCAAGATTCTTCCAAGATAAGCTCTGTAATAACAGCCCGGCATATTTAACAGGACAGTTTTGTATATCGCGTACACCCAGGGTCTTATGCAAACAAAACTCTTTATGATTTTATGAATACAAGGAATGTATTTTTGGAATGAGCAAGCCAGTCTTGGGATCGATTCGAGACTTCGGGAATCTCTCCCATCAGCCACAATCACGCCAACTACCTGTCAGCCGAGTTCAAAACACTCAGGCACCGCCCGCGTGTGGAGAATCTGCTCTGACTTCGCTGGGATTTGCACAAGCGCTCACTTCTTCCTGGTTTCAAATTCACCCACTGACAGCTGCTTATGTTCTTACAGCGGTGTAATTTGTTTCATTGCAGCCAAAATGACTGTCGTTGATATACTGTTCAAGGAAGAAAAAAGGAAAAAGGAAGAGGAATGTATAAAGAGCCGGCCCAGCAGGCACTCAACACGCTTTATATGAAGTGAATGTTAGACATGTCAATATGACACTGTCTGAGAGATGTGCCCTTAAGTGGAAATCAGTCATAATCAGGATTTCGGAGGAACATGCCTTCTCAGCTTTCTCTCAGCAGATTTCTTTTAAAACCCAAGTTGTTTTTTGTGACGATACCTGCAAGCCCTGGATTTAATTGCCTATGGTACTAGTTGACACAATGCCACTCGGCTACAAAGCCCAGTCCCTGTGTATGTTCATCAGCTCCATCATTCGGGAACCTGCAGCAGCTTGGTCCTCAGAGACCCGTAAGAAATCTTCCTCAGAGTTTGTTCTTTTTCTTTTCAAGAGGGGAGAGAAAGGCCTGCAGCAGAAAGTGCTTTTTAAATATGATTGTGCAGTTGCTTCTCCCCACATCTACATAAGCGGATATGAGTCTTTAAACACAAGGCAAGAGAGGATCGCACACAGGGGAGGCAGTCGAAAGTGGCGTTTCCCATCAATCAAGGTAAAAATCTTGAGGAATTCCTCAAACATTGTGACCACACCGATGTGAGCAGTGCTATCAGAGACTATTAGAAAAGTGCACAAAAAATACCACCGCAAAAAAAAAAGCATATCATGGAATAAGATCTACCCTTTCATTGTTTGGCTTTCACTTGCAAAACAACAACTGCAAATTATCTATTTCCACGAGGCTGCCTGCTTCCACTCCACTTCAACACACACCGAGCATCACACAGATTAAAGACGCCACTAATCGAGAAACTGTGAACTTCTCCGAGGGAAGCGTAGATTAAAGGGAATTGGAGCACAACGGGAAAATGTTCGCCTCTTAGGGGGGTCTCCACGACAGAGAGCATTGCTTTTTTATTTTCATTCAAGTAACACCAGTTGAGTGCTGGTCTGTTTCATACATCTTTACATTAGGAGCGATTGTTGAATCCGGGAAGATTATATTTAGAATGCTTTTGAAGAATTTTGTTTTTCCCAAGGTGAAAGTACACTGCAGGATGAAGCGGCGAAATTGAATAACTTTTTTGATTCACCTTTAGATCACATTTGGAAACATAAAGAACAGAAATAGAAATCAATGGAATGGCAATCAAATGTTTAGACACCTTGCTTTACCTTGAGACACCTACAGGGACTAAATTGAGTTCATTTTGATGACGCAGTACGATAGCTAACTGGAGTAATTAATCATCATTTGCATGTTCCTCCTTAAAAAAAATTGGAACTATGTAAGTTACATCATAAACAATGGGGTGACAAAACTGTCTGTTTAAAGTAGCAGGGGCTGAGGCCTCTTCATACGCCGTGAGAAAGCGCGGTAGAATTTTGCTTTGGCAGGGAGATGTGACCTGGCCTAGTTTTGAAAGGTTACTGTTTTTCAGTTTCACCGAGTTGAGACTTCGGACATCAGCCTGAGCGCCAGGAAGAGGAGGATTGTGTTTTTTCAGATGTTTAATGTTTTGTGCGTATTGCCGTCATGCCAGACACCACAATCATGGGTAAATATTATGCTGTCTCACTCAATGGACTGCGCATTCAATCTAACAAACAAAACGCCTCAGGAAACACTTCAAGTGTTGACGGATATGCCGTTAAGGAATGGCACTTAGCACAACCTCAGCATCCTGTCTATTCTTTACACCTGGCTGGGAACCGATGTTCACGGGTCTCAAACTGCAATCGTTGTCAGGCTCGAAACGATTTTGAACCACCATCGGAACAAGATGTTTTCTCCACAAACGCTGTGTTCAACCTATGTGGGGCATGTTGTATCAACACAGTAAAAGGAGGTTAAACGGCACACTTTGCAGCTGATATAATAAATGAAAAATACAATTCCCCGTCTTCTTTTCGCACTTAATTTACTGTTTTAGACAGCTAGAAAAATTGGGGTTACGTTTAGTTCAATGGGTAAAACTCTGCTCCTGGTTGCTTAGCTACATCACAGCACTGTATTTTCAAGAAATAACACTTGATTTAATTTGCCATTTCTCTGAAGATGAATATGGTAAACTTAATCTGAAACGTTCTGCACAAACCTCAGTTATTAAAGTGATACTGACCTGGTTTTGCTTTTTCTGGATACCGGGATATTTCCTCTGGCACTTTTTATGATCCCTCACCCAGTTTGCATAAAAATACCATCATTAGCATCTGGTCTATAGCAAACCTCTCACATAAAGGCACGTCAGGAAAATAACTTAGCGAGAGGAGGGCTGAGAGGATGCCATTAAGCGAGAGAGAAATGGATTGATCACTTGCTCAACTAAGCACCAGATTGTTCACTCAAGTCCTGATTGTTTTTCAGGTCATGTTATTATGCGTCTTTTTACGACATTAGTCTTGCACAAATACAAGGAGAGAGAAAAGAAAAACACACAAAACAAATGAGCCTATCCTTCAATTCCGTCTAAAAACAGTAAGCAATCATGCCTATGATAGATAATCTTTCAGCCAAAGGTTGAATCAGTGTAATCAACTGGTTAACCCGTTATGTCAGGACTTAAGATTTAACACCTTAACCACCACTCACCACTAAAATCACTACAGAAAATTATCACAATCTGAACAAACTCCCCAGCGATGTGGCTGAAGAGACAATTTGGGAACATTCAGAAACAGACTGGATAGGATCCTTGGATCACTTAGTTATTAATGGACACCAAACGAGCACGATGGGTCGAATGGCCTCCTCTCGATTGTACACTTTCTTATGTTCTTATTAAAGACCTTCTCTCTCCACACCAAAAACCCAAAACGTCCATCTTGTAACAGGTTGCCTAACTATATAATTAGACAACGCACAAAGATACAAGTTGAGCCTTTCTAAAAAGTACTTCCATGTGATTTTCCCCACAAAACAGAAGGATGCTAGAAATCATATTCAGGGATCAAAGAGAGTTTGAAATGAATAAGCTTCTTGCATCAGAAGAAAACCCAAGCCAGTAGAAGACATTTATCCAAACAAGATCACACAATGCTCCAACTGTAACAGTGAAATGCTGGACAGACAGGTGCTGCTGAATTCATGCTGATGTTAGCAAGGCGGGCGTGTTTAGAATGAGCCCAGCATCACTAATGACCTGTAAATCATACACACGCCACGCTAAGGACTCGGCAGGTGGAGGGTTTCCAGCCTGTCCTCTGGCTCTTCCTCTATCACAGCTCCGAGTCACGAGCGTCGCCGATACCCGGCCCTTCTGTTGCGGCAGAATCGCAGATGCTAATGAAATAACACCTCGGATGCTCTCGGAGAACCTGCTCGCCTCCAGTCACCGACGGCACGGTGGATGTGTACGCAGTGACCTTTCCGAGGCATCTGTCGCCAAACATGAGAGACTCCAACCTTGAAATTTCTCCTGTCGGGGTTTTTTATTACAACGGCGGGGTTTCCGTGCGGTGCTTTGGAGTCATGAGGTGGGGATGTTTCGCCCGTTTGGGCCTCAAAACTGCGGAGGCAGCCAATAAACAATAAGCCAAAGGTTTCATCATAAAAACAGTAGTCAATTACCGAAGAGTAAGGAAAAAAAAATGATACAATTATTGGAAATCCACACTCATTTCTACAACTAAAAAAGGGGCATAGCAGAGAAAAAAGATGAATGACTTATAGTTGTAGTCACTCTTATAGTTCAGTATTGCCAGAGATAACATTTTTTAAGTATTACTTTCATTTTGGACTACCAAACCAGTTTTAATTTCTTATTTGAATTAGTGAATAAGAGTTGCTTTTATACTCCTGTCCTACTCGGAGAGACTGAGGGACCTGAACCTTTTCACCCTGGAACAGAGGAGACTACGTGGGGACTTGATCCAAGTCTTCAAAATCATGAAAGCATCGAACACATCCTCTCGATTGGACACATTCTTATGTTCTTATTATATCTTTGAACTTCATTTCACTGTTTTTAGAGTTTCAAGATTATTATTTTCCCCCTACATTTCTGTGGGTGTCAATGCTCAGAAATGAATCAATTAATTAGTAGCAGTAAGCAGTACACAGTAGACAGTATATTCTCAATAAGTAAAAACAATAAAAAACATTGTTTCAAATATAAATGATAGTGAGGCTGATTAAATGGTTCTTAATAAAGCCTTGATGGGGAAGCATTTACACTTTTAGTCCCAAAGACCTATTGGTTACATTTACAATCATCCTAACAACCTTGGTCTGTAATTAATTACCGTAATCAGAGGATAGCAATATTTCCGAGCAAGTTGTGAAATTAACGTCTGCGAAAGGTTTAATGAACACAGATGGCATCTCTTTGAAGAGGTTATAAAACACGATTGCTGTGATATAAGGGTTCTCCGTCGATAGCTGCAGATAAAAGCGCATCTCTCCAAGCCTTCAAAGAGTCAAGAGAGGACGGGCTGCTTCGGCCCTCTCATAAGCAAAAGGGATAATAACAGTTAAAAAGTTGAAGCCATAACTATATATCTAATGCTCCAATAACCCACCGTTTCAAACAAACAAAGTAGGGCCAGCATGTGTTTATCAGCTAATGTAATCAGTGTTTTCATAGCATTAAACTTACAGTAGTGTACAGAAGTTGTGGTACCACTTTAGATTCCACGATTATTGCCATTCGGATTAAATTTCCTGACACAAAACTGTTTGATAATGCTTTTTTAATTCCCTCTGATGGGTAGAAGCTGTTGTATCACCTGGAGAAACTGTACACCAGCTTTAAAACAAACGAAGAACTGCTGCAGGCTTTTCAAACTTATCTGTGGTGAGGTTTAAAAATAATATCAATTGTTCTCTGCCTTGATCTACAGCTGTAATCTCTCCTTTGTAATTGTGTCCTCCCTGAAAACCCCCCCACACACACATCCAATCCCACTCCAACTATCCCTTTCAGATAAAACAAAAACTGAATATCTCTGGCCTGGAACAGAGGCGATTCTGTGGGGATTACACTGAGGTAATAAACACCCTGACAGGAGCTGCCAAAGTTTACCCACACGTCTCATTTCAGTTCAACAAGGAAAGTAGAACAGGGAACAAAAGTAGGAAAGTACAGCCGAGTGAATTAGGGACACTGTACACATGAGTTGTGATTGAATACATCGCCATGCTATGGAAGCTTATTCCCGCTGATCTTTTATGAATAGATTCAATAAAGTAACCAAGCAAGCAGGATTGGCTGAATTTATTTACACTATTTACTTTTTCTTTCCAATTCAGATTTGAACCATAAATAGAAAGTTCTGAGACCATTTTTTTTTGGGGGGGAAATACCTATACTGTATTAGATTAAAATAAATAAATTAATTGATTAATTAGTTAATTAAATTACATAATCTGCAGTACAAAAGTTCTGACACAAACTGGATCTTGTGCTCCATTCGCCAACGACCGCATTTCAGTATTCGACTGAAGCCTGGCTGAATTAAAGGCACTATTTAGTACTTGTAAATGCAAATTCCATTCAAACTAATTTTATTGACTATTGAATTTTTCTCAGCACTTAGGCCTATTTGTGTACAGCTCCAAGGTCAGCATCATTAGCCTTTTGCTATCAATAATGTTGCTTTGTGCATCTACGCAAATCCCCTTTTCTTTCAGTGGAAAAGTGAGTCACTCCACTCCCGGGTTATGGAGCAGACTAATTCACAAACGTAACTAAAGGTAATTTGTTCAGCAGAGTCCAGACAACAACAATAGCCCCTGTCTTGAATCCAAGGAGACAGTACACTCTCAAAACAGAAACAATCCCTGAGCTTAAAAGGCATCGAAAAGATTGTCTGTGTTACGCTGCGTCGAAGCATAGCAACACCATTGTACGGCAAAAGTAACCTTCACCACCGTTTAAGTTTTAAAACGGCTCAGAAGTATTTGCACCATGGAATTTGAGTATGGTTTTGTTTTAAGTCACAAACCTGTAGATTGCATATATTTAGACAATGGGGCGAGGAGAGCAGAAGCCTTGCCTTACAGTAGAGAGCACAAAAGACGTTTCATGGAAAAGAGGCACTGTGGATTGAAAGTGGGGAGGCCTTCAATCCGAGTGCAACGACAAAGGCAGAGGATGATGTTGAGTATAATATTAATAACAATATTAATATCCTTTCAAGGCCACGGCACGCACAAAAGTCTATCAAAAAACGGACTGAGAAATTAGCTATGAAGCTCCCCGCACTGGGGCAATAGCAGCTGCTTTACAGGGCAGGCAGTTACTGATTTGTTGACGGGGGTGAGGCAGATAGTGGACCGTCGACCGGGATGGGGGTCACAGTAGGGGAAGCACTTACACAACTACAAATATTGTAAACATATTATAAAACCTAACCTGGCATTTTTTTTTTTTTTGATTTTTTGGTTTGTTTGTTTGATTTTCATAAGTACTTACATGCGAGGTTAACCTCTGCCCTTAAGCAAGTGGTTTTTAATAGTCAATTAACAGCAACACGAACCACTGAAATGTGTTTTTACAAACCGCACAGCCTTACCTTTCATCTGGTCCTTTCACAAACGGATTCTGGAAACGACTTTAGAAGAGCTCACATCCGTCTCATTCAGTGACCATCTGAACGCGAATATAATGCTCTTCAAACGGTCAAAGCAAATCAAACATGTATGCTTGCATTCAAATGTATACTTATTTTCCATGTTTGAAATAGTCATGAATGACTTAAAGCTATACCAATCACATAAAGTACGGGGTATCTCATTTAAAAAACTAATTAAAATAGAAAAAGAAGAATGGAATGAACTGTGGAGTGAAAACTTATTTATCAATGTTTCTGCAATAGCGATTCATCCTACAGAAAATTATTCCAATGCACCACACCACATGAACACTTGTGTATCCTGGTAGATCCACTATTGCCCTTCCTGGATATACAAATGTGTTCAAAATCACATGTGCCACGTCCCTCTGGTTTAATTCAATTCATTCTTGTCGCATTGGGAGGTTTTGCAATACAGTGTACATATAGTCTTGTGTGTGTGTTTGTGGTTAACATAGTAGGGTCACTGGGTCACCCCCAATTTGAATGTGTATCAATTTAACTCACAAAGCAGTCTCACATTTCAGTAATTCAACACATTTTCTCGGTTTTCTGGACGTCAAAACCATCCTTTTGTTAACCACTTGCACTTGACTCAACTGTCAGTAAATGAGGGATTTGTTTTTTCTTTGTATAACCTCAGCTCTGTCACCACAATCACAGCTTTTGTTTTAGCCTACTTTGCCTGAGAAAGCCTCTCCTCTGATGCCCCAGGACCAGCAGAACAGAGTTCAAAAGTTTACAGTTAAAGCATCTATTCACATGTGGGTTAATAGTGACACACGTGACCCTTTAGACACGTATGAGGTACCACAGTCTCTGCCATCTAAATTACTGTTCGACTAAATTAGCTCTGAGCAATTTACTAGACAATTATACACACAGAAAATAAATTAATCATAAGAGAGTGATTATTGATTACCCTAACTGCTGCATGGATGTAATAAATTACACACAGTTTCAATAGGAAATATTAAAATGACCTCCTCAGGTAGTCACTTATGATAACAGTGTAATTACATATGCATTAATAATGTAATTGTGGTCCTGGTATTCTCATCAGTATATACAGTTATACTAGTCTTTAAAACGATAAATATGAACCAAATATAGTTTATTTCTGCATGTTGGTTTGACCAGGCTCATACTAAACTCTTGCTCGTACATCTGTTACAATGTCTACTGAAATGCCGGATTGACCTTCACTGTTGTATTCAGTATTCACTATTCTGCTCTACTGCTAAATCTATTTTAATAGTTTCCATAAATGCTTCCCCCCACAAGCTTTGCTAAGGAGTGCCTGCAGGTATAACTGATCCTAGCTGCGCATGGTGTTGTTTTGTCTAACTCATGATTCGAGTGACTCTGGGGATTTTAATTTAGGTTGGTTTGTTTTTCTGTTGTGTTTTTATTTCCCCCAAGACGTCTCATGTTCTCTCTTCCATCAAGACTCGTCGTTGTGACCCCCCTACCTGGTGTAATATGCGTCACGATACTTTTCAAAATTGCATTCTTTACAACATGGGTGTCAGACTCCAGTCCTTAATTTTTCTAATTAAACAATTAACTGGACAAATTGAACCCTTCTCTCCAGACTCTGGAATGTTCTGTGGCTTCAGTGTTTTGAGTCATCAACACATTTCGACTATAAAAATAAAATATTAAGGTTTTCAATAAGTAAATAACAACATTAATTAAGTAACTGGGAGCTCCTGTTGGAACAAAAACCAGTGGACACTGCATCCCCCCAGGTCTGACGCCCCTGCTTTAAAAGATTCATAACATTTATTTAAAATTATCAACAAAATGTTACTTTTCTTTTTTACTAAGAAATTGTTTTACTTCTTTCTCAGTATCAGTTCCCTCGATTGCATCACCTCTCGCTTCACAATGGAGAGAAAGAAAAGAGGTTCTCCCCGCAGACACTCCTGCACAGACCTGTCCGGCCCTGACGGGTATGCGATATGATACGGTACGCCGAGGAGCAGCTGAGCTACAGCTGAGCTACAGTGGAAAAGCCCCTACAGCTACACCCGGGCCAGGCGAGGAGAACCTGGAAAGATTCAACGGAGACCGATAATGTGATTAAACAGTCAACGGGAAGAGAGAAGAGAGGAGAGGGGAGATATCAAAGCCAACCTGCCCAGAGCCCGAGAGGAGTGCACAGAAGCGGGGAACTCACTGATTTTATAGCCCAGCTGCTCGGCATGTACTCTCTTCGCCAGGAACTGGCCCTCGATCACGGCTCGAATTTCCCGCTCCTTGGGGAATCCCTCAACCTGTGCCAGACACAAAGGAGACATTGGTAATCTGATCAGTGGTACAAAGATCCTGGTTTATCGCATCCTCACAGTTTACCGTTACTGCGTTCTCTAAATCCATCTCAGGTGTGTGTTTTTGTGACCGGCATAGCCTCTATGAAAGTTCTAGCATGTGTAAAACATGGTCAGGGCAGTCGGCGTGGTTTTGGGGGTCGGATAAAAGCTAATAAAACATTGCTACATCTGACTGACTGTGAAACGCCAATCTATCACGTTTAATTTCCAAACAGCTATACCGGCGAGTGAGCATTGAGCAGGAAGTCCTTATCCTCACAAAGCCTTTCAGGTAGTCGCCATCCATCAGCAGTTGTAAGCAAAGCGCAGCTGTAACTCACAGCGCTGCTCACAGTCCAAGGCAAAGGGATGATTGAACTGGCTGGAAACGTATAACAACCATCTTCAGTCTGACCTAAATCTTGAGCAGCTGATGTCAGGCCAAATTGAGTCTGCTAGAAAGCTGAAGCGCAGTTTTTATTGTTTTTCTCCCCTGTTCAGATTCGGCGTTTGCTGTCAGCGCAGAGCGGTAAAGCTTACCTTGTTGTCGTCTTTGTCGAATCGGTGCACCCCCACTGCCGCCGGCGTAATCTCCATCGCATCAAAATACATTCCTGAGAAGAGAGCATTGTGCCAGTGAAGTTGCTGTTCTATCCTTCAAAGCTTGTCACAGGTGCTTTTGTTTCTCCCTAAAGAAAGTTAAGAATATGCAACTCGCACATCGTTAATACAATATGAAAATGTTAATGTTCAGACTTAGAGCTCATCTCGATACTGTGGACAGTTCTGGGCTCCACACTTCAAGAAAGATATCGCTGCTCTAGAGGCAGTTCAGAGGAGAGCAACCAGACTTATTCCAGGTCTGAAGGGAATGTCCTACTGAGAGACTGAGGAACTGAACCTTTTCACCCTGGAACAGAGGAGACTACGTGGGGACTTGATCCAAGTCTTCAAAATCATGAAAGGCATCAACCACATCAAACCAGAGGAGCTTTTCCAGATCAGCAGGGACACACGCACCCGGGGACACAAATGGAAATTGGGCTCCAAACGAGCACGATGGGGTGAATGGCCTCCTCTCGATTGGACACTTATGTTCTTATGTTCTAAAAGTGAGAATTTGCAAAGTAGATTCACAAAGTTTTATAGGACTTAAGAAAATACACACCTATGTTCCCCTCATTCCCCATAGGAACCGCCCGAAGTGCTTTAGAAAACTCTTCCCATGATCCTTCGGCGCATTCGTTCCTGATCCTCTCGCGCGTCAGAGACCCATTCTTGAAGCTGACACAACAGAAAACAAGAGTACATGGATATTGTCTAATTACAGACACATTTCAAACTGCAACTTTGAGACTCCCATGACCTCAGGCTTGCAGGGCCGAGTTTAATTACGCTATTGTCATTTCTCATTGATGCTTTATTCTCCCTGTAAATGAACTACATATTCAGCTGTATGCAGCTACTGAATGTACTGGAAAACGTTGTGACAGAAGGTTAATTACAAAAGCTCACCGGGGTATTTGTTGCTTGTTAAACAGACGCCGTCTATTATAACGCAACACAATAGTGCAGGAGTCCCGGTGTTGGAAATGAAAAGCCGCAGAAGAGGACGGGGGAAGCATCTAGCTCAAATGGAGGCAGTGCTCCGTAGCTCAGAGAGGACATACACAAGACATAGCTTTCAAAATTGAACTCAACAGCAAAATATACTCTCCTTGGTACTTCCTGGTTGTGTATATTGCCGAGGTGGGAAACATATATTGCCACCATAGTTTCTTAATAGAAGTAAGACTTTATTTACCATAACAAAGCCATGAAAGCCTGGCTAGTCACTGGGTTACAGAATATATGTCCCTTTACAGCGGGCTTTGGGTCCTGGATCCAGAGGAAGACAGTGTCACTGGTCCCAAGACTCACCTACAGTCAAAAACAAGGTGATTTAATGCGATCTTCAACGATGATATTGAACATGTGCAGATGTTCATTCGTTTAAGCAACACCCTACTCTCAATTCGATCATAACACAGAAATTAGCTTAATTGTCGATTTTCAACCACCACCATAATTAAACAGTGTCCTCGTCATCTGGATTGACCCGTGCACGGCGGATGCTGTGCTTCACGATTTTCATTGACCTTTATAGATGTTTTTTTCTCTTTTCATTAACAAGTTTAGTCTCCTCCCTCACTTTGTTCTGAGAAAAGACAGGACTGGAAAAGGCGCTGCTCCCGATTATTTATTTTCAGGAATAGTGGTCCGTAGAAAATACGTGGAAAAGATTCTTGGAAAAATTAACGTGTGAGAAGAACCAGGCACAAAACTCCAGTGTGAAATATAAGTGTTACACCTGAGAGGAAACGATCCAAACACAAATCCAAAATACAGGATACAGGATACAGGATATGAAGTCTGGGTCCAAGAAACATACATCATTGGCTTTAAACGCCTGAATGTTTACACAATTACAGTGCCTTTAGTGTCTGTACAGTACTCTCTTACAGCAATGTCTCCTTCCTGCAGTCTCATCCCAGCTAAGGAACCTGAAGACAAAACAAAAAGGGTTGTGCGATTAATACGGGTTTAAATTTGTATATAAAAGGCATGAAAAACACATTAACGGCACCTCAACAGCACACCAACATTTAAATTAAAACTCATAGAGAATCCTTTCAATCCATGATGCCACCGATCAATTTAGATTGATCCGCCAATTTGCTTTATTAGTTTAGACCAATAACAATAAGCTCCAATCAATGGCAAACTGCAGATCTGATTACTCAAAAGAATAATTAAATTACGGGACATTTAGTTTTTAATGCTGTGTGTTTCTAACAAGTCATAGATAAATGTCCAGATATTTTTATTTATCGAGGGCAGGAAAATGGACTATTTAAAGATTTCATAATTCTGGTCGATCCATTTCCTTGTTGACTTTCCACAATGATGTAATCAATGTTCTCACACAGGCAAACTACACACAGCAAAGCGACCCTTCTGAAGAAACTGTTGTGCCACCGAGAAGTGCGTATGGATTTTCCTTTTCTGATTTGTGATCTGCCAACTAAAAAGCATTTTAACCATTCAATTAGTCAGTGGGCTTTTCTGTGGGTAATTCCCTGTTTGTTTCAATCGTTTATGTAAAAATAAACCTGAATACTGGTATGTAGTAGTTAATGGGCTTTTGCTCAAATGTTTTGCTGACTGACTTCAAATAAAAATAAAGCAAATGAGGGTCTTTGAACTTGATTAAAGGTTATGTCTCTATAGGCCGACACTCTCCACTGGGCTGTAGTCAGTTAGCAAAATCTGGAGTGCAATCAAAGGATACAGGTACCTGATTTGTCAAGTTAAATTTCACTTATAATAAGATCTAGTAAATAATAAGATGTGAAGTTGACTGGAAGAAAACACGTACAGTTTGTCTTGTTTCATATTCGGAAGTGTCCTTGATTGTTACTTATTTGCAAAGCTATTAATTAACTTCACACTCTTGTACACAATATTGTAAGATATATATTCCATGTTGAAATAGTCGATTATGCCCGAAGTCGGTCATCAAATCTAGAAAATGCCCCGTCTGAGGTCAAAACAAAATAGTAGACTGGAAAGATTTTTGGTTGTCCTGGGAATCATATGAGCTGTAGCTTATTTTTTTATTTTTTTATTCACTTACTAGTATGTTGGTGGCATGACCACTAAAGCATGTGAGTAGTATGTGACATAGATAGGAGTAGCAATGTGTAGGTTTCATATAACAATTATACCCCTGTACACGCCTGCTTTTCTAACTGTAAATACAACCAATCTGAGTCAAGCATTCCCTTTAATAGTATTATGTTACCTTAGTTTAATCATACTAAAACACAGCTGTGCACCACCCACAAATACAACAGGTAAATAAACAGTTTGTTGATACAACTAATCTGTTCCTTTCTTGTGTTTTTGACACTCCAATGTGAGGTTAATACTCAGTTATGTTCACTCAGGCTCGCAACACAAAGGACACGAGTAAACAATGCCAGCATGGAGTGCTAGTACCCCCTAGTGATGCAGGGATGACATGCCACACATAGGAAGTGGAGGGAGGTTTTAACACGCTGATGGAAAGACAACAGACGGGCTTGGGTCTCACCTGGGTTGTCCCCCGTGAAAGCCACGACTCCACAGTCTGGGGAGAACCCATAGCGCCGGACGAAGTAGGGAGACACAGAGCCCTAGAAAACAAGCAAAAGCCCGCGGCCACGTCACCACCAGCAGCACTGTTCATGCCAGTGCAGGCCATATGCCCTCACCCGCACAAAGATGGCGATTAGTCAGAGAGAAGAGCGTCTGCTAAATGACAAATAATGTAAAGACGTGAAGTTTTTACAAATGTGATTTGTGTCGATTCATTATTTTCTCATGAAAGTAGTTAATCGGTGTGTTTCCTTTGCATTTGAACTATCCCAGCCTAGATCCCCTTCTTCAGGGGCGTAAACTAAATGAAGGTGAAGATTTGGTCTTGTCGTATACCACTCCCCAGTTGTACAACATGTATGTGTTGACACGCACTTTGAACATGCTAAATGCATTCCGAGAGTTCTCACCTTTTGCCATAGGGTGGCACCACATGCGTTATGTGGCATAACCTGTCATGTTTTCCTCCGCCTGTGGAAACACCTTCAGTGCGTTCAGCTGGATTCCCCGTTTTCACAACTGTTGTGTCTTAGTTGGCAGGACGAGGGGCGCGATGGGCACAGTGTGGCAATGCATGTGACAGATGTTGTGGATGTGTTACTGTGAACTATGATCTGATTTTCATTCTAAATCCTCAACATATCATTCAAGATATATAAATGGTTGTATATATATATATCAAATGCACAATACCAAAGAACAATTCAGGCCATTCGAGAGCGTATATGTTGCGCTGACCTCCATTTATACTCCGCATGATTTCCAGCAGGGGACAACAAGTCCTAGCTCTCGAATTCATTAAGAAACCCAATCTGATGTGAACTCTGAAAGCCAAATATTCTGTATTGTAACATCTATCGTAAATCAGTGTACTACTGTGTCCAAATCTACACCAATTACTCAGAAATACAGTTTACTTATTCAAAATCAACTGGTCAAGTATCGCATCACTGCTCTGGGCATACTTATTAATTCAGCTACCGTATATCTTCAGATGAACTCTAACATTATGGCTGTATCAAATGCAAGAGCTCCCCAGTGAGCTGCAATCAGGCTGAGCAGTTGTTCAGCTGCACATCTTTCATCAGATAGAATAGCAAGCATTAATTTGGCAATTAGAAGTCAAGTACATCGAAGTTTTTTAAACACCCAGAAGTCTGGCACTGCCTTTCTCACATGGAGTAGATAAAAAGTATTAAACATGATATCTTTCTAAGATGTTTTTCTTTCACAAACCACTGTAACACTGTACAAATGTGTTGATATTATTGCGGTTACACTCTGTCAAGGCACTGCAATAATCTAATCATACCATCCACATACATTGTGTGCATAGCCAGCAAAGGACAAACATAAGGACATTGGGGGGCTAATTGAAAATGTAAACGATGGCACAGTAAAGCACTGTGCGTTACAGAACGCCCTTGAACAAAAATTGTTTAATAGGGTTATTAGGGCTGCCGAAGTGTTTTTATTCTCTTTGGTCTTCGGTGGTGCTCTGCTTTAATGGAGAGCTTGTGCTTTATTGATAACGCTGGTCTCTCTGTGTAGACAAAACCGTCTGGAGTCAGAGGACACTGAAGGATTATCTGAATCTTTAACAAACACATATATGAGGGGTGAATAACCCTGGTCCTGGAGAGCCACAGGGTCTACAGGCTTTTGTTCTATCCAGATCGTTAACTGCTTAATTGAACTAATTGTGTGTCTTAATTAGGCAAAATGTCCCTGTGTTCAAGGTATCCAATGACTGGTAATTAAGAGAGACCTGGAAATCCTGCAGGATTGCGGCTCTCCAGGACCAGGGTTAGCCACCCCTGGTATATATCATTGTTTTCTAATCTGACATCACAGCCTAGTATAGTTTTTACCTCAACATCTTTCCTAAATTGACACATATTCTGCCATCCTGGGTTTTGTCTTACATATTTACCTACAGTCTGAAAGACTATACCGTTATGAACAATGGGTGTTAAGATAATAAACAAATAGGTTACCAGAACTGTCATGGAAGGTACCAGAGGGCCGAGTTTCTCCTCCAGCTGGGGTGCTGTGGCTCTCAGACACGGCTGGGCCCACTGCTTTGCAAAAATGTCCATTAAATTCATCCCTGAACCTGGGGGGGAAAGGGAAACCACAGAGCAAAGCTGTTGAAATTGAGAGTTAACAAAGCCACGATGGCTCTGTACACTCTGTTTGATAGGGACTCCCTGAAATCCTGTCTATATGAAGATGAAGTTTAATCAGTTATTAAGGACTTCTTGGGACGGTATTTTTCAAGAGATTGCATATAAGTATCAGAGAAAGAACACTTAACTGTAGTCTATCTAAATTGGTCCAGGCAACAGTAGGGCCTAGTATAGCAGAACTGCTCTAGTTTTTGGTTTTGTTATTTTGTTATTTTCAATTGAAGTGTGCAACAGTAGTCTGGGAGGCAGACGTGATGTACGTTTCCACCGCGCACTGCATCTTCAGTCGTATAACCTCTAAATGCTGGGGAACCTCAGAAATATGCTGACAGAAACCTATACATTTCATAAATTACACATCAGGCAGGCGAGTTCTTTTCAAATCTCATACGACCTTCAGATACTGAGTATGTTTCTGCTGGACCACCACCAAAGGAGTGTTTCAATTGTTTCAGTTGTTTTAATGCATTAAACATTAAACAAAGATAAAGAGACTGAGCTGAGACCTAAAGAATAAGTAACAGACCTCAGAAAACACTCTGTTTAACTCACATAGCAATGTTTTTTTTCCTCCATTGATTATAGCCGGAACACTTTTGTTTTGTTGTAGTTTTATTTTAAAAGAGGCACATTTCTCAATTTTTCCGATACCCTGTGGTTTTGATACTGGCGTGGGAGGCTGGCATAAGCTTCTACCGATATCCTCAGAGTTTTAGTTTTTTGTTCTACAGTAAAAATAAGATATTGAAGCCGAGATGCAAATATCCTTAGCCCGGCTTATACAAACACAGTGGCGGTTAATAACTGCTCTATCTTTGACAAACATTAACTCTAGACATTGTAAAGCGAACCTGATACGCAGTAGTCACCAGCACTGAATTTGCGTTTCAAAATATCTGGGACAGGATGTAGGCATGGGACATGGATCAGACGCACACTTCCTAACAGAGGAAAACTCACCATCACTATAATCGATGGCGGCGTAGTCCCCGAGGAAAAGGGAAGCAGCGAAACTGCTCACCAGGGAGATTTTCTGCCAAATTAAAAATACAAGTATGAACATAAAACAGTTACAGAGCCATTAGTGTCATTAATACATCAAAGGTGGGTGTGACATTTGAATAAGCCAACTCTGATACTGGAGATCTCAGGTTTCATGGATGACTCAAGTCATTCACAGTGAACAGGAACTAGAGTTCAGCCTCTGATCGTC
Organism: Amia ocellicauda; assembly: GCF_036373705.1. Classification (NCBI taxonomy): domain Eukaryota; kingdom Metazoa; phylum Chordata; class Actinopteri; order Amiiformes; family Amiidae; genus Amia; species Amia ocellicauda. The sequence continues at coordinate 5,093,160 of NC_089851.1, read as the reverse complement.
CTAAAAAGTAATTTGATCTGTTCAATGAAATCCATACCATAAGGGTATCAGGGTGTTGGGGGTCTCACTGCAAATTATCTTTAAATTAGTTAATTACACAAATAACGTACGTAAATCCAATCTTCTCGGAATTGATGAGGATGCCTATACAAACCTAATCTCCAGAATGAGAATTAGCATTTCCATTTCGCTGCATGCAGTTCCTCGGCAGAAGTCACTCTGAATGTGTAAATGAACTGATCTTCATCTCTGTACAGTTCACTGTGGATTACTGTGAGCACTTCTGAAACCGTTGACTTCAGAAACAGACTCCAGAACCAATGCAAAGGTTAAGACATGCACAAAACTCACTTTAACTATATGCTATGTGACTGTTTTTTGTATCACCTCTGTTTCGTTGTAAAGTCCAGGGCTTGTCTTGAAAACCTTAGCGATCTGATTTCCTGTGAACCTCTAAAGAAAGAGATTGTTTAGATTAGTCGAAATGAAGAACAAAGACACAAACGATAATTGTTCTAGTAGGTGAAACACAAAACCCATCTTGTAGACACTTATGTATAACAACACATACAACCATTAACCACCTAGTTTTATTTCATATGTGATATTTTTTGATGCAGTGTCACAAAACAAAAGACCTTTTCTGCTTTACTGCAGGTGCAAACTGGAAACCGGTCAATGGAGTAACTAATTATCTTCCTAACTAACACAATCTGGCTCAATGTACCAGCGCACAAAACTGGACCAGGCCTTCTGGAGAGCAGAAAGACATCTGAGACTCATTTTGATCTGTTAAATGAACCACGCTGTATGCAATGTTATTTGATGATTTCACTAATCTATACTGACGGCTGCCCGAGGACATCGTGGTGGTGAAAGGAATCATGGGAAATCGCGTCTCTCTCCTGACCCACCTCGTACGCCCGAGAGCCCGTGATCTCAGCCAGGCCTTGTGCTCCTCCTGCGGCTTTTTCCAGAAGCTGGCACTGCTCTGTGGTACTGGAGTCCATCCACACTGGGCTGTCTGCCACTGCAAAGCAACCCTGCGGAAACCAGCAAACGTCAAATAATTTCACACCCCAAAAATGAGTTTATCATATAATGGGCACCACCTTATCCAAGCTTTTAGATAATCCTACCAGCAACTCACAAAGTAAACCCCAAATCAGAATTTCAAACCAGAAACTAGGATCTTAGACAAACATTATTACAGGAACCGAGCACTCAACTCAATCCCCAGGCAGGTCAAAGATGTGATTTAAGTCCTTTATAGTTAGTTCTAAATCCTCATTTTGTTTAAAAATCCTTTTTTGAATAGAAGGTGTTGCCTATTTCTGGAATTCTTCAGGAAACAGGAGTCTGAAGTAGTAACCCACTAGTGATGCATCACTCTTATAGCCATTATATATTGCTAGAGAGGGTATTTCAAAAGGGAAGTAATTCAGTTGTTATGTTTAATAATCATTTTATGGGGCCATTATTCTACATTTCGTAATGGTCAATGTTCAACACAGTGACCCAACTATATCCTCAACAAAACGTGGATTACAAAACAAACATTCAGCTGTATAAACATCTCATTTTAATCTTATTTGGTTTCCTGATAGAGCCATCAGGGAAACCAGAAACTACATCCTGAAGCGCCCTCTATGCAATAAGAGCATCGACTTAAATAAAACGGCAACGGATTTCAACAAAACCCGATTTTCTAGCTGTGAATTGCTGCAGGGTAGACGATACGATAAAAAAGACGGGTACAATTCTAATGAGATTAAAATCACTTCAGAAGCAAGCTTTGTAGGATTCCTTCTATAATGTTTTATCTAGGACTACATCATGTTTGGATCACATTATTTGAACACGTCATTTCGTACGACACATGGAAACATAAACTATAATCATGATCAGAAAGGAGCTGTGGCATAACATAATTCAGAGTTGTTATTTAAAAACAAAAACATACCTGTAACAACTCATGTAGAGGTTTATCATACGCAAGGTTCTGGAGAACTTGCCTGGCACCGGCTCTCCAATAAACACTGCCATGTTGCTATATGATACCGCCAAGAGAAGAACAGAGACAAAAAAAACAGCATTTCCCAATATTTACACGAAGGATTTAGCTGAAGTCATGGTCTCACAGGATCTCCTCTGCAATGTCCATTCAATCCACAACATACCTGCCCACTCCCAGATAAGGCTTTCACACGTCCGAAATCAAACCCAGCATTCTTCATCTTTTCAAGCAGAATGTCTAGGGCCTGGAACCAATGGCAGAAAAATATATATAAAGGCATTGCAAACTTCACTATCAAGTGTAGACTTAGAGTAATCATGTTATGAATTGTTTTCCTGTGAAGTTCTTACATGAATTTCGAATTCTTCCCATGAAATATGCATGACCACATACTTGTCTTAAGCGCTTTATTAAAAGCTAAACTTGATAGACCTGTACGTTATGGTCTGGGGCATCAGCACAGTGTTCAGTTCGGTAGGGATTTGTCCTTATCCTACCTGAACCCACATCAGCACGGGGGAGGTGACCGTCAGCTTGTCACCATGGACATGAACGCCACCCTGGGTCCTGGCCAAGACACAAGACACTGTTACCCTGAGACGCAGATCGGTGAATCGAGAGAAACATCTGCTCAGCTGCACCAACATCCTCACATCATGGACCACAGCTGTAAGATGCACAACACAGCAGTGGGGGTTTCCTATGGGTGCACAGCCCCACGCTGTGCTTTACTAGACTGGGCTATGACAATACCATGACACATGCGTCTCAGGCATGTTTACTGTGGTAGAATTGTACTTATGGTTCAGTGCACATAAAAGGTATGCATGGGAACCCACTGCAAAACTATGGCAAAACCACGATACAAGTGCCAACAAATATGGGAAATGCGCCACAGCTCACTTGCAATGGGGCTGTGATTGTCTGATTTTGCATTTCATACCAGCAGAATCTACTGGAGTGAATTGTTTTTAAATGGTTTAAAACTGTTTCACTTACTTGTATTCAGGAAGTTCATCGTCAAACTGTACATTGTTCTGATAGATGACGTTCAGATTGTGATCAACAGCAATCACTTTCAGCTACAACAACAATAATAATAATTCATACGAATAATAGTGTCTGGAGGGTTACAAAACTGTACAGTGAATGTTCATTTTGCATATCCAAGCCCACGCTGCCACAGAAAACGTCACGTCACAATGACACAAGAATTAGGTGGAGAACAATGTATTTGCATGTTTTTTCCCCAATAGGTGGTAAAGATCTGTTTTCAAATCGTACACATGCCTAAACATACCGCAAACGCTAATGGCATGACCTTGCTTGTTATATGTTTACGTGACATTCTGTTACATACTTTACGATAGCTTATTCGACAGCCCCTAGCATGAATGAAAAGTTTCTGGCATTTGTTTTAAAGGTGGCACAGTTTTGCGCAGGCCTGCACGATCCCAGCGATCCCATTGGTGGAGCCGCGCAGATCTGCGCAGAAGATCCCCTGGCAGCTTCATCCTGCAGGATCGTGCGCACACACATGCTGTCGAGCTCCTCCGCTGCTGTTCCCGCTTCCAGGTGCATGTTACGTAGTGCACATGTGTTTCCCTAACATGCAGGAGCACACATGAACATGCCACACGCATGTTGCAGCCAGCCCTACCTGCTGAGTGCTGAAGTCCAAGCCCAGGTAGCAGCCGTCGGCAGCCGCAGCCATCATGTGCACGGCAGGGCGGGACTCCGGGCCTGACGTCATGACGCGAACACAGCGGAATTAAAGGGGCCGCTACCATAAAAACCATTTTTAACACTGTACGGTCTTCAGTTGGATTGGTCTGTTTGAGATGGTAAGATATACGGCAACAAAAAGACACAAAGAACAATTGTGAAAACATTGGAGAGAAAATGAAACAAGCAAGGTGTCGGTGTTTGTTTGTTGTTCAATTTAAAAACACAATTACATAATGCAAAAGCTATCACTGTATCACAATGTAAAGCCAGTGTATGTGTCACATATGGTTACAATAACAATACTTTGCGTAAAGATTAGATACATTTCCCAACCATAATGCATTCATGAAATTCTGTAATACAAAAATAACCAAGAGATGTCCTATAACTGACCACATGTTTATCTGACCACTACAGACTAACATCAACTACAGAAAATGAAGGTCACTCTTAAAATAATCCAGGATAACACCTGATCCTGTTGACTTGTTTTAAAATCCAATCTATAAAACTGTCTGACTAGCATTTTAGATGTAGCAAACTTAGCCAGATTGATACTGTAATAAACCATTTTATAACATGTTATTTTCTATGGACCATATTGATTTTATAATGGATATAATAATAGACTATACTGAGGTGAACTTACCAAGAAAGATCTAACTTTAAATTGGACAGGTTGGAATACATGTTTAGCATTTTAGTTATTGCTATTGCTATTGAATTATTACTATTGACAGACAAGATTTTTCACTGTGCATGGTTTAAATTTAGTATACACATTTTTGTCCATAATGCGGACAAAATAAGGAAACATGATTGTATTTATGTCAGCTGTGGTGTTTGTGATTCAAATTAATATGAATATAATACAGGCAGTCGTTGTGTTGCTCAGTAACTGAGCTACAAAATGACCTCGTCTACGTGTCTGGTAACGTAACAATGGTATAAGTCGACCTGCCCACTTCATAAACATTGCTGTGTCAACACAGTAGCAGCAGCAAATGCATCTTTACATGTGGAAGGGTGTGAATAAAATGAAGGGGAGCATTGTAATATAGTATCAGAAATGCCAGTAATCAATTACATTCTGTTTACTTTTCTTTCTTTTGAGGAGTTGTATATTTGTTCAGTGATGAATTTGAAAAGTCAGGGTATTTGATATCAGCTTGTAAACCAGCGAATAAAAGGTAGTAAAGTTTTTGAGCTGAACTGGATGACGCATTTACTGTAAATATGCACTCATTCTAACAAATCCTGAGACGTTTTCTATATTTTATCACCTGTGCTATGTCTAACAATTAGAGTGTGTAGCATGTTAGAAATGTTCAAACATTTAATTTAATTTTAAGACTGGAAAATGGCTGCTTATCCTGTTTTAAACAACCCCGAATGCAGACAAATACATATAAAAAATTAAAAACTGAAAATTGTCCTTAGTGTTTTGCTGTTTTCCTTTTTATTGTTCATAAGAATAAGAACACCTTATAATTAAAAGTATGATTTAGATCTTAATTGCACTGCATACTTTTCTAATAGTTCCAATAGTTGATTTGGGAGAGTGGATATGTTTTTATCGGACTATGCATACATTTTGTAAGTATCAGAACATTGACTTTGCAGTATTTAAATATAAAAACATAACAGCATTTCAAACCTGACTGATTACAGAGCATACAATAACCATTTTAGTTTAATGACGTATCTGACTGTACAGATTCAGTTCCCATAGTTTGGCATAGAATCAGGTTTACACAACACATCCTGCAACCCTGAACATAAGACTATACAGTCACTGTGACCTGGGAGAGGCCACCATTGACATAGATTTCCTTTCCCTCTGCAGAAAATACAATAAGACCAGGGACACGTGTTTCCATAATTTTCCTGTCAGTTTGCAAAAACTCACAAAGTTTTCAGCTAAACTATCAAACCTGTTACTGGAAATGTAAAAAGAGACAGGAGAGGGGTAGAGGGAAAGATGGGAAGGCAATATATAAACCCAATATATGTTTATTGTACACTATGTATTTGTCTTAGGTGGAGAAACACCAGTAGGATTTAACTTGTTGTTCAATGGTAATACGTAGTCCCTGTACCTTGGTCTTGATACCTAATGTTTTTTATGTGTCACCACCATGTTTGTAAATTACACTCACCTAAAGGATTATTAGGAACACCTGTTCAATTTCTCATTAATGCAATTATCTAACCAACCAATCACATGGCAGTTGCTTCAATGCGTTTAGGGGTGTGGTCCTGGTCAAGACAATCTCCTGAACTCCAAACTGAATGTCTGAATGGGAAAGAAAGGTGATTTAAGCAATTTTGAGCGTGGCATGGTTGTTGGTGCCAGACGGGCCGGTCTGAGTATTTCACAATCTGCTCAGTTACTGGGATTTTCACGCACAACCATTTCTAGGGTTTACAAAGAATGGTATGAAAAGGGAAAAACATCCAGTATGCGGCAGTCCTGTGGGCGAAAATGCCTTGTTGATGCTAGAGGTCAGAGGAGAATGGGCCGACTGATTCAAGCTGATAGAAGAGCAACTTTGACTGAAATAACCACTCGTTACAACCGAGGTATGCAGCAAAGCATTTGTGAAGCCACAACACGTACAACCTTGAGGCGGATGGGCTACAACAGCAGAAGACCCCACCGGGTACCACTCATCTCCACTACAAATAGGAAAAAGAGGCTACAATTTGCACAAGCTCACCAAAATTGGACAGTTGAAGACTGGAAAAATGTTGCCTGGTCTGATGAGTCTCGATTTCTGTTGAGACATTCAGATGGTAGAGTCAGAATTTGGCGTAAACAGAATGAGAACATGGATCCATCATGCCTTGTTACCACTGTGCAGGCTGGTGGTGGTGGTGTAATGGTGTGGGGGATGTTTTCTTGGCACACTTTAGGCCCCTTAGTGCCAATTGGGCATCGTTTAAATGCCACGGCCTACCTGAGCATTGTTTCTGACCATGTCCATCCCTTTATGACCACCATGTACCCATCCTCTGATGGCTACTTCCAGCAGGATAATGCACCATGTCACAAAGGTCGAATCATTTCAAATTGGTTTCTTGAACATGACAATGAGTTCACTGTACTAAACTGGCCCCCACAGTCACCAGATCTCAACCCAATAGAGCATCTTTGGGATGTGGTGGAACGGGAGCTTCGTGCCCTGGATGTGCATCCCACAAATCTCCATCAACTGCAAGATGCTATCCTATCAATATGGGCCAACATTTCTAAAGAATGCTTTCCGCACCTTGTTGAATCAATGCCACGTAGAATTAAGGCAGTTCTGAAGGCGAAAGGGGGTCAAACACAGTATTAGTATGGTGTTCCTAATAATCCTTTAGGTGAGTGTATATCCAGGTCTTAAAAAGCAAATTATTCCACACTGGCGAAACATGACCCCCACAACAGCTTATAGGCGTTTACTTTGAACTGGCTTCTGCAGTACATCCGAGACATAACAGTGGTAATATTCTTTTGTTAATGCATACTTGCAAACAAGGGCACAATATAAAAGTCCCTTCAAAAGCCGTTTCAAAAAGCATTGAAGCAAACCATTCCTGTTCTGCACCTGCTCATTTTAAGCTCCTCTTCATGTATATGTATTGACATGTTCCCATGTTCTCCCATTGGTTACCAAAGAACCAGAAATTAGCCTAAATATTTGCACACCGCCAGCACTGTCTGTATCCCAACATGTAGACAACAGAGAGCTCTACTGTAGCTTCCCAGCACTGCGAGCTAACTTCAAAATATGACTGTCCTAGAGGGGAGAAGGGACAAGAAGAGAAAAGCCAGGCCAGTATTATCCAGATGCACTCGGGCATGCCAGATGTTGTCGTGTTGCTCTCTGGGCTTGGCGGCGCTGTGGCAGCAGCTGACGCGTCATCGCCCCGCAGCCGCAGGACGCCCGGCCGGGATGGACGTGTCGCTGCTGCGGGAGCAGTATCACTGCCTGCGGAGGAGGCAGAGGTCCGAGACGCACGTCGTGTTATTCAAGAAAGGTATGTTTCGGGAATTGTAATGTAGTGGGCTTTGCGTACTTGGGGTAAGAAGTGAAATAAAGTGTTTCAGCAGTGTGCGTTAAAGTGCATGCACAACACAAGCTCTTGAATGACGTGTTTGAGTACTTTTATTTTCTGCCGCTTTCAAATTATATCCTAAAGGGGGTTAGTTCACCTGTGATCTTTGGGAAGTTCAATTTGAGTCTAAAACGCTTCGTGCAGAAAGTGCTTAACCCGGCGCATACGTCCACAGTTAGGCACTTCCTTCTACCATTATTATGCAAAGGATGGATATGTTTTTATTACACAAACAACATGATTGTGACGTTACCGCTGCATGTAACTAATGTAGACGCTTACTTTGTCCAAATGTAACAATTAGATCCACACGTTACAGATGGCCAACACCGCCCAGCCCTGCGTGTAAAGTCATCTGAGAACTGGTAACATGAAGCGCTGTTGCGTGTGCGCTTGGGTGATATTGATGTGATACTTTAAATTAATTTGTATAAAGGACTGGCTGCGTGTAAATCGAGACATTTGTGAAGTGTGCATGTAAACAGCATGTAATTCAGATCAGTAACCCAAGCTCTTCAACTTTTATTTAATTGACATTAAAATGGACAGGGCTTACGTCGTTATACTGTTTATGTTAGTAAAATGTATCCTTCTTTGATTGTAACACTAGGACGTGCCAACTGTAAACGTGAAACTCTGGAAATCAATGTCCCTTAGTTTTAAAGCGCATTAACCCTCTTCCACATTTAAGCGTTTCGATACACTGAGGGGTCCACTGAGCAGCTGGGTTATAAAGAGTGAGTTGTATAGCTATGTGAACTTGATCAGACTTACAAAAAAGCACATTGCATGCAGTGCTAATCCTTCTTGATATCATGATTAAAAACTCGCCAGACCTGTTAAATGGTTTTGTTTATCAGACTGATAAGACCAGAATTTACACGGAAAACGTATAAGCATTTGGATAAGTCTGTTCTGTGTAATTAACCTGTAACATAATACAGGAAATACAGCAACCCACCTACATCTTAACCATTTGTGTAATCACAGTGCTTATTGCTATACTGACTGTCCAACAAGAAACTGGTGCTTCATGTGATTAGGTTTGTATTAAAACTGCTTCTTGTATTTGAAAAGGGAAAGCAGGCGTCACTGATGTTTTGATCAATTCACTGACGTGCTTTCTGTTTGTGGTATTTTATCATCACAGTTATACTGTATACTCAGCAAGGGAATATTACTCATGCCTAATATGTTGCTGCAGTTGTAGCAGGCTTTATTTGATTTGACTTCATTAAGCATTATTGTATTTTTCTTTACCCTCACCCACAGGCATCAAAGACACGAGTGGAGAATCCTTATTCAGCACGATACCAATAAACCAGGAAGTGAATCCTGCAAAACCCCTTGAGGAACATATGGCGGTCAAAGGGATACAATTTGATTTTGTCAGTGACTCGGAGGATTATAGAACCCCTTGGCGCACACACCTTGGAATCCACCGCATGGCACATCCCAACCGCCCCCGAGAGGCAACCTCGGGCAAAACGTCCGACACAAACGCCATGACAGCCACCTCACCCAGGGAGCCAGGCAGCGCCAAAAGAAATCTTCTCCTCACCAAACATGCCTCTCTGGAAAACCCAGTGCCTTTAGAAAAATCAGAAAACCCAAACGACACCTGCCCAGCTGGGAGTGCCATCTTGTCTCAGAGGAAGTTCTCAGCCCCTGTCATCCTGTCCAGACAGCTGAGTCTGGATGAGTCCAGATCTTCACAAGCCTCCACTAAACTCCAATACTACCCCTTTCCACAGAAGAAACAGCCAAAACAGTCTGAAGCAGCCAGGAGACTTGGACTGTATGAGTCACATTAATGACTCTTCATTAATCAACTGGTTGCAGTGAAACCACATTGAGCAATAATTGGAAAACAGAAGGATTCAAGACGTTTTTCGAAACATCATTGGTTAATTGTATTAACTTGCACTTTTTGTGGGGAAAAATGTTACTGTATAAGATGTATTGTCAAAATGTCTAAACTGACAACCAACTGGAGGAGTCTTGAACACCACATATCTCTCCCAGTTGTTTTTGTATTTCACTGTATACTATGAATTAAATATATAATACCTGGAGGTGTCTCGGTTATATTGTACAGCAGAAACACTTTAGTTTACAGATCTTCACACCTGACTATAGATACTTTGACTTATTTTATAATACATTTAAAGTTCAATATTTCATTTGATTAAAATAAATTAAATCTGTCTGGATATACAGAAATTACTGTTTTGGATATTTATTTTGCAGTCATTTTCTTTTGAGTACCATACTGACATAACTGTCATTATAAACTGTGACCCACCAGCTAATACAAAACTACAAAACTATTCGCAGTCTCACAGTCAAACAGTTATTTGATTAACAGAAGCCTTCATTAATATGTAGCCCACATTTGAAACTAACATGTACGACGAGTAGAACTCAGTACAGGTGTTAAGGACTTAAATTGATTTGCCTGTGAACTGTAAAGAAACAATAATATCATTCATTTTTAACCAAATAGTGTTCAGGTGGTTAATGTATAAAGAAGATGCGAGCCCAAGAAAGTTGAGAGAGAAGGCATGTTGGTAACCACTTTAACCAAGTATATTAAGTTTTATTTTATATTGGAGATGGTAACGGATGATGTAAAAAAGTGTTTGGTAAAGTGGATTTGATTTCCACCAGAAAGCTGAAAGAATTGTTGGTTGTGAGAATTAGTTCAATTTTTAAATACAGAGCCACAGTTTCTTAGCTGACACACTTCTTAAACCACCATCAATATTCTGAGCCAATATAGCCCCCTGTCTTTGCTGTTGAAAACATGGGACCTCTATATATGATAATATGTGCTTTTGGACTCAAATGTTTATTGTGTTTGGAAATGTAACATGACAAATGATTGAAATTTACCAAGATCAATATTTGTATACCCACAATATGATCAGTTGAAGTACATATTTATAAGTAAATTGGTCTGATGTGTGAGGCATGAACTGTGAATTTCACAATCAATCGCAAGTATTTTTGAATAAAAAAAGATGAATACTTATCTACTGTAGATTTACATAAAGTAGTTTTCTTTATGCAAAGTATGATGATACCCAATTTAGTGTTTATAAGGCCTAGCCCATATGTATAGTTTTTATAGCCTACATATAGTTTTTTTTATGTTTGTGTGTTTTTTCTTTTCTGCTAATATTTTAATCAACAAATAGGCCTGTATTTGTTAACAGACAAAACCAGTTACTGTATACAGATATCCCAGACAAATGTAATACAATCTGTTCTGTAAAACACATTGCAGTCTGTTACTTGATGCCTTAATAACTGGTTTGGCCTAATAAATATGAATATAAACAATACAATCTCCTTCCTTCCTAAGAAATCTAAAGCATGAGATTTTTGGGATAACAATTTTCTACTGTATTTTTTCCCCACCCACAACAGTATGCTTTCTGTGTCTATCATTTTGCCTTTGTTAATTTCAGAGTTATGCTAATTCACACCATTTTTATTTTGGGAAGATAGGTTTAGCCAGAGTTCTGCAAAATATAAGTACTGTATTATTTTGATTGAATAAATCTCCATTAAGTTAGAAAAGAAAGAAGAAAAAAATAATAAACTTTAAGCTAAATAATGAAAACCATACTTATACATTTGTCCTATTAATTTAATTCCATACAATCTTACACCAAAGATCAACATTACATTAAGATATTTAATCTTGTATGTAAATGTCTTCCACTTCTTCGACTACATCTACAGTACTACTCCAGCACAGATAACTAATGATAACTAATAACTAATATAACATATTATATAATATAACTACAATATAACTGATAACTGATAACAATATGGATGATTTACCTTCATAAGGAAGGGTATTTTCCAAAGGAGTACAGACGGCACAAAAAAGATACACAAGCACAAAGTATGAGTAAGACAACAAACAATGAAAACAGGCTGGACTGTACTAACCGATATTCAGAATATAGATTACAGCTGATTTAATTTCCTAAATCAGATGTCACCAGAATAAAGGAAACAGCTTGAAACCTTTGTGCAAATGAAGAATCCAGCAGCAATGCATAAAATGTGCACTAAACAATAAGGAGTGTTTATAAGAACAACGACGGAGGCCCCTGATTGGCTCGATAAATACAGGCCACAGGTTGGGATCCATAATTCAAATCTGGGATACATCAGCGCTGAGAGTCCCTAAGGAGTGACAAGCAATCGGCCAGTCCAACCAGTCCTCTATGACACTTTCCCCCAAAATTATGACAAATGATAATAATACTTATAATACATGATACATTTCATACTACTACTCTTTTGTTTTATGTATTCCAAAATACTGTTATTATCATCATATTGTTATAAGAACATAAGAAAGTTTACAAACGAGAGGAGGCCTTTCGACCCATCATGCTCGTTTGGTGTCCATTAATCCAAGGATCCTATCCAGTATATTTCTAAATGTTCCCAAACTTTCAGCTTCAGCCATATCGCTGGGGAGTTTGTTCAGATTGTGACGCCTCTATGTGTAAAGAAGTGTCTCCTGTTTTCCATTTTGAATGCCTTGAAGCCCAATTTTCATTTCTGTTCCCGGGTGCGTGTGTCCCTGTTGATCTGGAAAAGCTCCTCCGGTTTGATGTGGTCGATGCCTCTCATGATTTTGAAGACTTGAATCAAGTCCCCACGTAGTCTCCTCTGTTCCAGGTGAAAAGGTTCCTCAGTCTCTCAGTAGGACATTCCCTTCAGACCTGGAATAAGTCTGGTTGCTCTCCTCTGAACTGCCTCTAGAGCAGCGATATCTTTCTTGAAGTGTGGAGCCCAGAACCGTCCACAGTATCCAGATGAGCTCTAACTAGTGCATTGTACAGTCTGAACATCACTGCCCTTGATCTCAATTCTACACTTTTGACAATATACCCTAGCATTGTGTTTGCCTTTTTTATTGCTTCCCCACATTGTTTGGATGGAGAAAGTGAGGAGTCCACATAGACTCCTAGGTCTTTCTCATGCGTTACTTCATCTAGTTCTATTCCTCCCATAGTGTAATTATAGTGGACATTTGTGTTACCTGCATGTAATACCTTGCACTTGTCCGCATTGAATTTCATCTGCCAGGTGTCGCCCACAACTGAATATTATCTGAGTCCCTTTGAATAGCCTGTGCTGCCGAGATTGTATCTGCTGAGCCACCTATTTTAGTATCATCTGCAAATTTGACAAGTTTGCTAACTATCCCAGAGTCCAGATCATGAATATAGATTAGAAAAAGCACAGGCCCTAATACTGATCCCTGTGGAACTCCACTAACAACCTCACTCCAGTTAGAAGCAACTCCTCTAATCAACACCCTCTGTTTCCTATACATCAACCAGTTCATAATCCATCTACTATAGATAATTAACTATAGTTGTAATCAATGCAGCTATAAATTAATTATTTCCAGATGAAAGATTGAGTTAATGTGTTACATTTTGATGCTCTCTAGTATCTTTTTTTCTTTCCCAGTTCAATTTAGACCCTAGTGTTATTTTAGTTTATTTTAATAATATATTCATGAGGCAGTATTGATATTTTACATTTAAATTGCCTGAATTACTAAATCTTTCGTACGTCCTTCTATTTTCATTTTTAAAATCATAAAAATCTAAAACTAAAGATGACATGTGTTGCGTTTGTGTTCCCACGACGTTTCCTGTGTTTAGGAACGCGTTGGACCAAATGAGGCAAAGCAGTTACTCGGAATGACCCTCTTAGCTTACCGTAATCAGGAAGTCAATGAAAACAATAACAGCAGCTCTGCAGTGCACGGCAGCGATATTATACCAACGAAAGCAAAACAGAAACCAGACTGCTAGCATTGAGTGGATGTGACGGGATATTAAACAGCAGCTGTACTTCAGGTAAGATATCAAATAAATGTAATATGTCTTATAACGGCTTGTCATACGAAATTATATCCCTGTCACCAGTCGTAGGCTAATGATAAACTATGACCTACCACGCTGAATATTATTTACTGCGAAGTCGATTTTTTTTTTTACTTGAAACTGGAAATGTTATTACTACAATGTTATTTTTACTTATAAAACGTGTTCAGTACTCGTTGCCATACTGCTTCAATACCCAGCTGAACAGGATAAAGTTATGCAGCGAAGGGAAATAACGGCAGGATTGAAACGTGGGGTTTGTTGGCAGTTTTGTCGTCCCAGGTCTTCATTTGAGAACTGGAAAAATTGACCTCTCTGTTTCAGTTCAGTGAGTCAGTTTAAGATGGATACTGCAGGGCAATGCAGCTCTTCGGAAATCCCCTGCGCTGTCTGACTTTCTGTTTCTAGAAAGTACTACATAAAAAACAACTACTATTTATTACATGGGTTATTAAAGTTATTGGTACTTTAAAACGTCTGAGTTCGTCATCTTAGAGCAACTCAATTTATCTAGCTGTAAAAAAAAGTTAAGAAGTTTTGTTTTAAGGGTCGTAATTACGTAATGTTAGCCAAAGACAGGCTACTTTGCTTACGTCATTGGCTAACATGACGCCATGTGCGCATGGAAGATGTAGTCAATGGTAATAGTATCATGATAGTACTAATCTGCTTTATTTTTGTACTATACAATGTGTACAGCTGATTTTGTGTGTAATGATCTTAAATAAGGGGTTATGATCTCCGCATGTTTGAAGATTTCAGTTTACAATCTGACACTAGAATGATAAGCAGACTAGTTGCAAACACAAGGCAATATCTGAGAGAGAGAGAGAGAGAGAGAGAGAGAGAGAGAGAGAGAGAGAGCCAGAGAGAGAGCCAGAGAGAGAGAGCCTAGATGAGACCAATATTGTGACGAGAAAAACTGTGTAAGGTAGACCAGAGCTACATAAATTAATGCATTACCTATCATTTGCACACGAAAAACACAGTATTGCATGATGGATATTCATTAGGTAGGGCGAAACATCTGTCAAATCAAAAAGCCTACAGGGTTGGAGTTTCGATTTGAGCTGAGTAATCTGTAAACCATGTCCAGTCTGGCACATCATTCTTCTTTGTTTTTTGTATTTGTTTTAGGGGGGAAATGGCTCATGAAGAACATGTTCAGTCAAAGGTGAAGAAGCTTTTGAGAGAGGAGAGCATTCAGCTTTGGGTACCTCCCTACACAACTGAAGACAAAAAGGCAGGACCGCAAGCAATGAAGGTATATTGTAACTGGACCTGCTCCGTGCTGCGCAGGCTGAATCATCGGCTGCAGAATGTAATCCGAGATGTGCAGCATCAAGTGTCTTTTAAATTGATTTTGAACATGTTTACAGTTATGGATTAGCTACTGAGCAAAGGGGTCAAGGAAAGTTAAAACGCCTAAAGAATTTAATTTGAGTTTGAAAAATGTAAGCCCTGTGGTGTATCAATGCAGTTTATAAGTCTTCTGATTGAAGTGTAATATTTTCATAGCTTCAGCAGTTGAAATGTCATGTGGATTCTATTGCATATTTACTACTTCAGTTGGGTCAGAGAAACGTCAGGTTAATTACAGATTGAAACCCCACAGACGGATTGATAAATCATTCTTTCGGAGAAACTACTGGAGGGTAAATGATGTGTTCACTTCCTGTGGTTTCCCAGGAGAGAGAATACATAAACCAGAGGTCAAGGTGCAGTTGTTTAGAGACACAACACTGAAAAACCTGTATAATTCCTCCAATTTGAAATGTATTATGCTTTATGTTCCTGTGCGAACTGAAATTAATAGAGTACCCGGGTTTCAGTTTGTTTCTGTGAATTTGTTAAGCTCTTGAACTTTGCACTGAGAGAATGTAGGCCTTCTGTTCGTTTCAGCGAGTTACAAAGGAGAAGGACCGCAAATCTCTCGCACCGAGAGTTTACACTGTGGGAGGCAATAAGATAATGCAAATGTGGCTTAAAAAAGCTTATAAAGGTGTGCCTCCCTGTATGGGAGCTGAAAGTGTGGAAATGTTGTTTAACCGCATTTCAATTAAGACGAGTGGCGCATTTCACCTACAGTGAACTGGTCAATGGGCCGATTGTAACCAAAGGCCAAATTGATTTGTTCATTTCAGCCACTGCCAAACATGGAAACAATCATCTCAATGCCTAATCACTGTCAGTCCTGACGCAGGGTGAGATTTGACCTCATAAGCTTGTCTTTTGTAGCATTTTATAGCGAGGTAGAGCAGCAAACCCAATTCAGAGTTTAGCAATATAAAGCACTGGCAATGGGGCAGAAGCTTTATTCAGTTTTACTAACATTCAGAAGCGGATCCCTGATGAAACCTCTGCTTTGTTTCGATGCTTAAAGACACCAGTACATTTAACTTGAAATGAACTTGCTGACTTTGTTTCACTTTGCTAGGAGCTTGCAGAGAGATATGCGGTTCAGCTCAGTTTCGATGTTACAGAGGTAGCGCACGCGTTGGAGGCCATCAGGGCTCAGGCTGTGAAGCGAGGGCAGGGCAACTCGACATACAGGGACACGGGGGTTGCAACGCTGGAGCTGCATTTGCCCCAAGCATTTAGACAGGTAAGTGCAGTAGGATCATTTAAATACATGAGAAAGTGTACAATTGAGAGGAGGCCACATCGCTGGGGAGTTTGTTCAGATTGTGACGCCTTTCTGTGTGAAGAAGTGTCTCCTGTTTTCTGTCTCGAATGCCTTGAAGCCCAATTTCCATGTGTGTCCCGGGTGCGTGTGTCCCTGCTGATCTGGAAAAGCTCCTCTGGTTTGATGTGGTCGATGCCTTTCATGATTTTGAAGACTTGGATCAAGTCCCCATGTAGTCTCCTCTGTTCCAGGGTGAAAAGGATCAGTTCCTCAGTCTCTCAGTAGGACATTCCCTTCAGACCTGGAATAAGTCTGGTTGCTCTCCTCTGAGTGGAAACACATTCATTCGCAATTAAATATAGACTTAAACACCATTGTAATTCAAAGAGTTTGGAAAAATGTATTGAAAGATTCTGATCACTGATCTGGTTGGGTGTGAACATGGTACCAGTGTGATACCAGTATAACAAGCCTTGCCAAATACATTTCATTTTTTTTATCACTGACGACTACTTGTTTGAGTTTAGTTTAAACGGAGATGACACTTTACATAACATTCCACAACGTCTACAGTTTGTAGGGGAATTTATGCGGAGGGGGGAATTGGAGAAATTACAAAAATGGGACAACTGCTGTGGGGATTTTACATTTAAATTATTAAAGAAACATGTTTAAATGTAGACACTATAGGAATACCAAGAGATGCATAAAACTATCTTCATGCTTCTAGGAACTGAAAAAGAATTATGTGGAAACGAAGCTGCAAATTACAACTGAAGAGCTCATTAATAAGTAAGTGAAACTGTGCTTTGAATATGAATTGATACACATTTCTTTCTCTTACATCTTGTGTTTGTAATCATTCACTGCTTGTGTACTGTGTAAATGTTGTATCGTGATTAATCTTCTAAATCTGATTTTGAACTTATGTATGGGACCCCACTGAATATCATAATTACATTTCAAATGGATATAATAGTGATATTAATGTATGTCCCACTGCATTATTTAGTGTTTGATTAATTCTTGGTCAAATTAATAAAATAAAACAGCCTAGAAAGACACAATTGTATACAATCAGGGCTGTTGTTTAATTGCCTTTATAGGCTATTTCTCTCTAACACTATATTTTTGTTTGTTTTTTTGCTGAAGGATTGCTGAAAATTATGGAGTTCCATATATGAAGTTAATTTTAAGTGGAAAGCAATTGGTACCTGGTATGTGATTTTAAAGAACCTGACAGTAAAAATAAAAACTATTTTGTAAATGTTGGTTTTGTTGCTGCATGCAAATATATAGTGAACATTTTGAATCCTTAGTATTCATATCTGTTAAATGCTGACAATGTGTTATTGGAATCTGATTAAATACATATTTTATAAAGTTATGAATGACTGCTCTATAATTCAGGCAGCATCCATTCTTTTAAATTGGCACTGCCGGCAGTGAAAGTGTTGTGTATCGATGCTTACGGTGCCCTTCTCCTTCTCACTTCTGTACAACTTATTTGCAGGTAAGACACTTGAGCAACAGAATGTTAAACACAACTCAAAGATCATGGTCTTGGAAGTAAACGAGACAGAAAAGAAGAAGATGGCCGTGGAAGAAGAGAAGCAGCGATCCCAAACAGAAAGTCTCAAGAGGACTAAGAAGGCTTTCCAGATTTTATCCGAAAGAGGTGAATACAATTTCCTGGCTTTGAAACAGCCCTGTGCGAGGAAAATCATTTTCATTCCCTTTTTTTCTGCCCCATCAACATTTCCCACCTCAGACAGTCGAATGACACAGAGGTCTTTTACCTGCTCCTGATACCTTATTCCGAGATTGGAAATTAAATGGGATCTCGCTACAAATAAATGCTTGCTTTATGATAATAGTTCAGAGGTTAATTTAGGGTCTTATATTTATGACATTTGGTTGAAGTTCACAGGCATACAAGCACAAAGAAACAAACATTGCATTGATGTCATCTATATTCACGACGAGTCATAATATCTGTAAAGAGTTACAGTTGGGTCATTTTGATTTACTGCGTCTGGATTACTGTTTTCAAATAAATGCAGAAAATGGGCACGATGCTCCACCTGGTGGATAAAACTGTGATTTACTACCAGTGTTCATTTTAAAACTGATGCATTAAAATAGAGAGAATTGATTGAGGATAGAAGGCAGAAAAAACACGAAACAACCCACATCTTCATCAAACTGTTTCAGCTTTCTTTCTTTCTCTGACCTATGGACATCAAGTGCTTTATTCATGAAACAAACAACATTATATTAAGTTAAAAACTTTTTCCTCAAGACTATGAAAAAAAAACGCCCACATGTACACAATAAAAAAGAAAATCAATTTGCCTTTTTTTTTTACTTTTATCCTAGGGGGTCTAATGTATATGACATTCCCCTTTTTTATTTTTCCCTTGTTTGGAGAAACCAAATATTAGCTCTGTGCTTATTGTTTTATGAATGTGGTCCTTTACTTCTATGAAATGTTTTTAGAAAAGGTATGGCTGCTTTTGAAAAGCCACGATTGCCAATATCAATGAATGCGTACTTCTATTCCTTTCCAGATGGCAGTGTTGACCCAGAAACCACTCCATTTTTGGAAATAGCCGATCAGAAGGGAAACCCCATCACCATTCCCGAAGTGGAGAGAAGGGTAATTCATTACACCGGGGCCCTCTGCTTGGCCGTGGGGTCGGGGAATATCGTGTGTTGAAAACGTCTCTGATCCTCTCTAGGCACTGATCCTGGCCATGGGATTGCACGAGAAGGGAAGGGCCTTAATGAAGAGGAAGCAGTACGAGGCTGCGCTGAACCACTTGCTGCAGGCGGATGAGCAGTTCAGGTGAGCAGAAATGGGACGGGCAGTGTGCGGTCGCACTCTGTCACACGCGTGTCTGTGGACGGGTGAAATCACCCAGGTAAACGAGTGTCAGTCTGAATAGAGGGTCTTCTGCGCTGCTGCTGCTCAGTGATGCCCCCATCGTTGCCTCTGTTCCCATGCGCAGTAAATGCGGCTCTCAGCTGCTGAACTCGGTGGACAACTACGCGGTTCTCCAGCTGGACGTCGCGTGGTGCTACCGGACACTGAAGAGTCTCGAGTGCCTGACTGACGCCAAGCAGAGGCTGCAGACGGCCGAGACGTGTTTCCTCAAATGCTACGGAGAGCGACGGGAGAGACTCTTACAGATAAAGGTTGGCACTCCTAATCGGATGAAGGGGTACTATTCATTGACTTTCCTGACGCAGTCACTCTAATGCTTGTGTTCATTTCTGATTGACAGGGCAGTACGGGCAGAGAAGAAGTCCTGTTCCTGAGGTTGTACCTGCTTCAGGGCCTCGTCGCCTACACTGAAGGCAACGATCAAGCCACGGAGAGATTGCTGAAGGTGGGTCTCTCGAAACAATTACCGCTGTAGTCTGCAAAGTTACCTCAAAACTTCCAATACATGCCGGCCTCCAATAGTCGCCGGGTTGATTTGCATAATCTTGTAAACTAAAGCTGGCCTCTAATAAATGCTGGGTTATGCGTCTTTTTGTTTTCAGTAAATATATATACTGTATATTAATTTAAAAAACACCATCACGTGTATTTTTATTAATTTATTTCTCACTCTAACGATATACACACATAAAGCTGTATATTTGTATTGCTGTTAATTGTAGTGATTGAACTAACTGTCAACTGCAACATAAACTGCATTAATGAAGTATAATGTTGATGGTTGGGTTTAAAGTGTATTTCCGCAGTTTTTTTGAAGTGCTGTGTGTTTATTTAGCGAAAGTTCACAGTATATTGAATCTTAGACTGCAAACACAATCATATCTTTTTAATCCAGTGTATAGTTCACCACACATTGAATGTGATTTGTATGCATCTTTGAAAAGCAAATTATTAAAAAAAAAATAATAATAATAAAATCCTGGCCTGTTAGCCTACTTGTGAAGCAATGTTTCAGGCTCGTCTTACCCTGCAGGAATCTGCAATGTCTTTTTATTTATGAATGTTAATACAAATGCCGGCCTCCTACAATCTCCAGTTTCCAGTTGACACCGGGGTTCCTTGCAGTTATTTGGAATAAACACCGGGGGCGTTTAATTGAAGTTTTACGGTAATGGTAAAAGGGAAAATGTATCAGATGTTAAAATGTGCATGGTCACTTTACATCTGTGCTGCAATTCTATTAGGTTTGTGCTTTGCATGCTGTTGACAGCAATTAATATTCTCTCCAACACGTTCCAAAAGGTTATGAATAAATTAGAGATCACCAGAGGCATTTTAGGTAATTAATCCCCAGCTGAATTCCCCTCCATTGACAGTTCACCCAAGGACCATGTTTAACAGTTCTTTGCAACTGCGGCCATTAAAGTAATTATGCTGCTGTGATGTCCGATTATTTCCCTGTCTTCAGATAAGAGCAACTGATATTTCCTTCAGTGTCCTAAAAGCTAATGAACATAAAACACATTCATGTATTTGACCTTGGTAAACACGACTCTCTTTTATTTTCTTTTATCTGTGTGGATTCGTTATTTTAAAACTTGTCACATGAGAAAAGTATCAACTCCTCTGTGCTGAGAGTCAGACGCCAGCTCTTAGAATCTAGGGCCAATTACACCTAATTCAAAGCAATATCGCTTCTCATATTTACACTTTCTCGCCACCAGACAACTTCAGAGCTGGAATATGACTGAGCTTGAAATATTCCAGCTTCATAAATGTGTTTTGAACTTCTAAAACTCAGTTTATGACATAATCAGACAGATCTTGGCTCAGATCAGTGTCTCCAGGCCACACAGACATCTTAACAAGCAATTTCCACAATTAGTTTCTTTAGGATCTTGTGTTACGCCGCCATCATTATCATTAGTCGTAAATAAATAAAATGGTCTCATCCTTGTCCAGCTCTGAGATTAATTTAACTGATTTGCGCTGTTGTTGTTTTGTAGAAGGCAGAGGACTTGTACGGGCAGCTGTGCCTCGATACCGGTAAGATGATGGAACTGATGGCTCTGGGCTTCACGGAGCAGGAGGCCCGTCTTGGCCTGCGGGCCTGTCACGGGAACCTCAACGAGGCCGCAACGCACATCTCCCAGAGGAGAGAGGTACGCTGCGAACCCGGCACGAGAGATACCGTCCTTCAGAACAGCAGCACTTTGAGTTGTTTCAATCCTGTTATCATGTGTGTGTAAGGGTTGCATTGTAATACACGTCTAGGTGCCGCTGAGATTTCTGTTACTGCTGTTCTGGGGTAATTGCCGAACACTGAAACTTGTGCTCGCTGTATTGTTTTTAACACTCATTTGAGTTCTGAAATACAGTGTAAAATACGCACGGCACTGGACTTCTCTCCGTTGTCCTGAAAGTGACTGTGAATTCTGTCGCAACGCCCAGCTATCGAAGGATTGACGGGCGTTGCTTACGGAAGGACTGAAATGATGTTCAGAACAGAAGCGTTGCGCGTTTGTCCAAGCGTTTCAACGCTGGTTAACGGCGTGACCTTTGGATTTAGGAAAAGGAAAAGTTGAGGAGGGAGGAGCGTGAGAAGCGGAGGAGACGGGTGGAGAGCATCAACACATTGCGAGAGATGGGCTACTCGAAGAAAGACGCGGCCAAGGCACTGCACAGGACCCAGGGCGATCTGGACAAGGCCTTCCTGGTAACTCGGCAGAACTAAGAGTTGTCTTTATACTGTAGTGGACTGGTTGGTGATTGGAAGTCAAAATGGATAATGAGAGAGAGATCGTTTGCAGACTACTCAATTCCAGCCCATTTTCCAGCTTCTTTTAGATTCGTTTCAGCCCGTCGAGGCGGCAAACAACAACCGAGGATCCGAGGACTCTTCTGATCTGGACCGGAGAGACATGATCGAACAGGTAGGAAACGATCGGTATCTACTGGGTCTTGATCCTTAACCAGTGTCAAGTGAGCTGATCTAGTCATTTTCATTGAAAAAGCACGGCTCTTGTGTCTGTGCGTGGGCAGGTTTCATTCCTCTGGTGTCTTTGTGTTTCAGTTGGTGTCTCTAGGCTTTGAGCGGGGAGCGTCCGAGGCGGCTCTGAGGTTCTCGGGCGGGAACATCCAGGTGGCCTCTCAGCTTCTGGCCCATCACGAGGGGAACCTGCCCCCCGACATCCTGTCCCCCTCCCCGCCCTCCTCACTGTCTGAGGAGCCCAGCACCTCATCCGAGTCCACAGGTGGGTCCGCCCTACTTTAAAGCCTGCTGAGAAGAGACTTAGAACATAGAACATAAGAAAGTGTCCAATCGAGAGGAGGCCATTCACCCCATCGTGCTTGTTTGGTGTCCATTAATAACTAAGTGATCCAAGGATCCTATCCAGTATGTTTTTGAATGTTCCCAAATTGTCTCTTCAGCCACATCGCTGGGGAGTTTGTTCAGATTGTGACGTCTCTCTGTGTGAAGAAGTGTCTCCTGTTTTCTGTCTTGAATGCCTTGAAGCCCAATTTCCATTTGTGTCCCCGGGTGCGTGTGTCCCTGCTGATCTGGAAAAGCTCCTCTGGTTTGATGTGGTCGATGCCTTTCATGATTTTGAAGACTTGAATCAAGTCCCCATGTAGTCTCCTCTGTTCCAGGGTGAAAAGGTTCAGTTCCTCAGTCTCTCAGTAGGACTTTCCCTTCAGACCTGGAATAAGTCTGGTTGCTCTCCTCTGAACTGCCTCTAGAGCAGCGATATCTTTCTTGAAGTGTGGAGCCCAGAACTGTCCACAGTATCCAGATGAGCTCTAACTAGTGCATTGTACAGTCTGAACATCACTGCCCTTGTTCTCAATTCTACACTTTTGACAATATACACTGTGTTTGCCTTTTTTTATTGCTTCCCCACATTGTTTGGATGGAGAAAGTGAGGAGTCCACATAGACTCCTAGGTCTTTCTCATGCGTTACTTCCTCTAGTTCTGTTCCTCCCATAGTGTAATTATAGTGGACATTTTTGTTACCTGCATGTAATACCTTGCACTTGTCCACATTGAATTTCATCTGCCAGGTGTCGGCCACAAATGAATATTATCTAAGTCCCTCTGAATAGCCTGTGCTGCCGAGATTGTATCTGCTGAGTCATCTGTTTTAGTATCATCTGCAAATTTGACAAGTTTGCTAACTATCCCAGAGTCCAGATCATTAATATAGATTAGAAAAAGCACAGGCCCTAGTACTGATCCCTGTGGAACTCCACTAACAACCTCACTCCAGTTAGAAGCGACTCCTCTAATCAACACCCTCCGTTTCCTATACATCAACCAGTTCATAATCCATCTACTTACATTACCCTGAATGCCTACAGCTTCCAATTTGAGGATCAGTCTTTGGTGTGGGATATAGTATATCATATCATATGATTTCATGTGATCTTGAGAAATAAGAAAGAATGAAATAAACAAGAAATATGACTTCTAATTGAGTTCATGTGACATTTCCATTGAATGTAAAGGCAGAACAATTTTAACCGTCAGTGGTCGAGAGAACCCATGATCTCCCGTGGACGTGTGTTTGAGCCCCATGGGAGACCGGCCTGTGACCCTCTCATCTCCTCCCTAAAAGGGTACGTGAGTCCAGGGGAGGACCAGATGGAGGTCGACCTGGTCAATGAGGTCCTGGATGATATTCCCAAACACGAGGAGGATTACCTGGACCTCACCCTGGAGGAGGAGAGCGAGGCGATGGCGCAGCTCAAGTCCTATCTGGATCGGGGACACCGGTCCCAGGACTGAGGGACCAGCTGACGCACAGGTACTGCACAGTGCTGGAGAAGAAGCACTTTCCCCGCCGGGCTTGAGATCAGAAATCAGATAATTCACTTATTTTTACAGTCTCTCTTATTGTTATACTTTCCCCCCCCACAATAACTTTTAACATTTATATATTTTTACGAAGCATATTTTGTTATGGGTTTCTGATCCATACTGTGACACAATTAAACGGCATACTTTATTATAATTGTAATGACAGAAAAAAGTATTTAAACTTAGATTTTATCAGTATATGTCATTATTTCAATCTATCTGTCATTTTGCAGGGATGTGAATTTATCATTTTTTAATTTATATCAAATGAACCCCCTGGTCTACTTTTACTCTAGTCGACCTTTTCAAGCAGAAGACAAGTCTTGGTGCCAAATGTGATCTGAAAATGTCAGAGCCGCCTTTGAATCTGTGATCTGTTAAGCACACGTTTTGGGACAGTGTTTTCATCTAAATGTGGCTAAACCGACTGTACAGAAATAAAAAATTAAAATCTAAAGAGTGTAGTTTCTTTATTTAGATTTTTTTTGTTTTCCAAATCCTCGCTTTGCCCAGTTTATTGAAGCATGCATTGTGATCGTGCTGGTGGGGATGAAATTGGCATATTAAAAGTGTTTAATGACATGGATCTGTTTAGAAAAAGCTGTTCACTTTTAACGTGTTTTTAATAATGCTGTAATAACTAATTGGCGAAGTAACTAATTAAAGTCATGCTTCCTGTTTCCTGTAATTCAAACTGGGTCACATGCTATAGTATCATTTTTCTTCTGTGTACTCTCAGTGGTACAATATATCAGCCTCTCAGCTTCAAGACACTTTTCCCTCGAAGCATTAAAAGACACGAGACTTTACTCTTCGGTCTATGTGTCCGGCGTCCTATTATTGTACTGGAAAAGTTTGATTATGTTTTAGGGGAATCTTCTCTTTGACATGTTAAATTTTAATTAATTAATTGATTTGATTGGAAAAGCTCTATGTATACAAAGTATGAGTAGTCTAATGTATCTTATTTTAGTCATTCTTAATTTGACACACACAAACACATCCACAGTGGCTCTGAAGTATAAAATAAATGAAAAATAATAATGTGCTTTATAAAAACCAAGAAGTCTAGATGTTTATATCATGCCGGCTTGTCTTTCGGCTTGAAAGTGTAATCAAAGAAACTTAATAAAACATACTATGATTGTAATGTACAATGTGTTGACTAATTCATTAACGATACCTTCAGCGGGATTTAAATTCAAGACAGAACCTTACAGGCTTTAAGACATTTGGAGCCCTAGCATCATAATCTGTTCAATTTAGCATCTTCTGATTTCATTGTTAAATGTTTCGGTTGTAAAAGTAATTGTTGTGAGGGATACATTAACTTTTAATCAGACGTACCCAAGAGATATAATGTGAAAGCTTTCTGGAGGTGCGAAAAGATAGTTAAAGAAAAGTTGTTGTGTTGGTGTCCTCACATTACCTTTCACCCACTTCCAGGAATTACCAGCAGAGGTTTTAGAGGAATGCCACTAATGCAGCCGTCTCAGTTAGGGGCCTGTAAATATTCAAAATTTTTCGGTGCCCCAGAGACCACTGTGATTCATTCGGAGTCGGCATATTATTTTTCTGAAACCAAACAGTGCCTCAGTTTAATAGCCCGTGTCTAGGTCTGTATCAAACTCTGCAGGCTTTTCTTGTGGCAAATCAACAGTACTTTTCTATATTTGAGAGAATACAGTCGAAGAGAACAGAAGATGGTAACTGGCCCATTGTTTGTTTTCTTTTCTGCAGAATTATGTCTTTGCTTGTTCAGTCGTTGCGCGGATTGATCTCCGTTATTCCTTTAACTGCGGTGTCAAGGTTCAGCCTCTGAGGAACGCAGTTTCCTTTTTTACATTCAAACTCTCTCAAATATTTGAACACATTTGCTAAATTGGCATCCGACAGCACCGAGACTTAAAGCGCTGACTGTTTTGATGCCGATACTTTCAAGTAAATGTGCATCCTGAGAAATCACCCGCTATTTAACTTCGTTCAGAATGCAGAACACAAATTGCTTTAGAAAACAACCCACATTAAAAGGGCTACAATATCAACATTGTACATAAAAACATTGAGCATCACAGTAACTCAGTACAATTAATGTAACTATCTAAATATGAAATGTGTTTTAATAATTGAACATGGGATTTGCTGGGGGATTTTGGGAGGAATGCATTAACTTTAAAAGCATAAAAGCTTTTGCAATTATCTGCAAACACATGAAAGAGAATTGTATTGTATTCATTTAAAAGGGTCATAAATATGGTCCTTTCTCAAATGAATGGACAGACCACACTTTTTATAATCATTCAATTGATTAGTAGTCTTTGCTTGTTTCAAAAAGTTAATTGGAAATGAAACCTCAAATCTGTCCTCTCGGCATTTTGTGTTTGGTTTGGTATGTCATGTTTTACTTGCACCACAGTGCAGTTCGTTGCTAGCGGGTGTTATATTATGTGCTTATTTGCAGAGATTGTGCACTGATAAAACTGGGAGGGGATTTCAAAGCCTGTGTAATCAATTGTGTTTGAAGGGTGGATAATATAATGTGTAGATGAAGATGCTTGAAGCATACAGTGAGGGAAAAAAGTATTTGATCCCCTGCTGATTTTGTACGTTTGCCCACTGACAAAGAAATGATCAGTCTATAAGTTTAATGGTAGGTGTATTTTAACAGTGAGAGACAGAATAACAACAAAAAAATCCAGAAAAACACATTTAAAAAAGTTATACATTGATTTGCATGTTAATGAGGGAAATAAGTATTTGACCCCTTCGACTTAGTACTTGGTGGCAAAACCCTTGTTGGCAATCACAGAGGTCAGACGTTTCTTGTAGTTGGCCACCAGGTTTGCACACATCTCAGGAGGGATTTTGTCCCACTCCTCTTTGCAGATCCTCTCCAAGTCATTAAGGTTTCGAGGCTGACGTTTGGCAACTCGAACCTTCAGCTCCCTCCACAGATTTTCTATGGGATTAAGGTCTGGAGACTGGCTAGGCCACTCCAGGACCTTAATGAGCTTCTTCTTGAGCCACTCCTTTGTTGCCTTGGCTGTGTGTTTTGGGTCATTGTCATGCTGGAATACCCATCCACGACCCATTTTCAATGCCCTGGCTGAGGGAAGGAGGTTCTCACCCAAGATTTGACGGTACATTGCCCCGTCCATCGTCCCTTTGATGCGGTGCAGTTGTCCTGTCCCCTTAGCAGAAAAACACCCCCAAAGCATAATGTTTCCATCTCCATGTTTGACGGTGGGGATGGTGTTCTTGGGGTCATTCCTCCTCCTCCAAACATGGTGAGTTGAGTTGATGCCAAAGAGCTTGATTTTGGTCTCATCTGACCACAACACTTTCACCCAGTTCTCCTCTGAATAATTCAGATGTTGGCAAACTTCAGATGGGCCTGTACATGTGCTTTCTTGAGCAGGGGGGCTTTGCGGGCGCTGCAGGATTTCAGTCCTTCACGGCGTAGTGTGTTACCAATTGTTTTCTTGGTGACTATGGTCCCAGCTGCCTTGAGATCATTAACAAGATCCTCCCGTGTAGTTCTGGGCTGATTCCTCACCGTTCTCATGATCATTGAAACTCCACGAGGTGAGATCTTGCATGGAGCCCCAGACCGAGGGAGACTGACAGTTATTTTGTGTTTCTTCCATTTGCGAATAATCGCACCAACTGTTGTCACCTTCTCACCAAGCTGCTTGGCGATGGTCTTGTAGCCCATTCCAGCCTTGTGTAGGTCTACAATCTTGTCCCTGACATCCTTGGACAGCTCTTTGTTCTTGGCCATGGTGGAGAGTTTGGAATCTGATTGATTGATTGCTTCTGTGGACAGGTGTCTTTTATACAGGTAACGAGCTGAGATTAGGAGCACTCCCTTTAAGAGAGTGCTCCTAATCTCAGCTCGTTACCTGTATAAAAGACACCTGGGAGCCAGAAATCTTGCTGATTGATAGGGGATCAAATACTTATTTCCCTCATTAACATGCAAATCAATGTATAACTTTTTTGAAATGCGTTTTTCTTGATTTTTTTGCTGTTATTCTGTCTCTCACTCTTAAAATACACCTACCATTAAAATTATAGACTGATCATTTCTTTATCAGTGGGCAAACGTACAAAATCAGCAGGGGATCAAATACTTTTTTCCCTCACTGTATAGATATAATAATTATCAATATGTACCAAACTCACTGACTGCCAAATGATCGAACGAGTCGTGTGGGCTTTGCGAACGCTGGTGACGCAAGGACTGTGCAATGCGTTCCCGCGTCGTCTTGGTGTTCTGGATCACAGTATGTAAATGACTTTGAAGTCCATCAATCTGAAGCGCACCAGCTGTGCTCTGACATCGCACCCCTTCAGACAGCACAACCACGATCACTAGTCTCGATGTTCTCTGGCACATCGGACTCTGCTGGGTTTGATTGTTTTCTCCACCCTGTGGATGCTTTTTTCGCCTTGCCTTAACGCTTAACCCTGGAGAGCAGTGCATGATCCGCTCCATTGTCTCCGTGGGTCTGCTTTGAAATGAGAGCCGGCTTTCAGCTCTGGGAAGCTACAGCAATGGAAAAACCTTCTAGACGGAACAATATATATTTTTGTTGGCTTTTTAAACTGTAGTGTATCACAAATTGAATCAAATGCATACGAGTATTTCCAACTGAGGAACTCCAGGGGAAGTGTGTTCTTTAAATATTGGGATGCTGAAGAGGACAGGGATCAAACCCCACAGTCAGGTGCACAAGCTCCTCTCTCCTGCTCCGAGGCTGCACAGTACGCCATGTATGTGGTTTCCTATTCATGCCAACAAAAGCATTTCCTAAATATCAATGTACACAATGTTAGGAATCGTAAAAACACACTGTCCAATGGCTTCTCACTCTCTTCTAAGTAAACAGATCTGAAATTTCTCATGCATGCGAACTTACCGACGTGCTTTAAAGTCAGTCAATAACATCTGCTTCAGGCGCCCCTGGGACTGGTGAGCAATTCATACTGTTGTTTCTTATTAGACCCCATGCAGTGAAGGCATCTGCTCCTCACATGACCAGGTCTGTGTCTTCTCAATTCTGGACATCGTTGTCAGCGTTCAAGAGCGGTACACTGTGATGATCGGTATTTTAAATTGAGTCACGTTAGACATGGTGTGCATTGCTCAAGTGTGTGTTATGGACAAGCTTTGGAATGAGCAAATCTGTAGGACACTGACAAGCAGCTGATGAACAATCACTAGAACATTTTAAATCTTGCAATTCTTACCTAAACAGTTGCATACATATAATGAGTTTAAAATGAGTTACCATTTAGTTTTACTACATGCTTGGAATTCTTGGTTTAACCTTTCAATGTTTTCCTATGTTTGCAGTAGTTGCTGTATCTTGTAGCAGTTTGTTATGTTTTTGCATTATGCCACAGTCCACATTTTCTTAAAACTATATACACTACTGTACAATGCTTTACTGTGCACTTTTAGCATTTTACAAGGATAAGCAGATTGAGAAAATTAAATTAAAACAACATTTTACAGTTCCCTGTAGGTTTATAATGCAATTGAACTGCTGGAGGGGGTTGCCATTTTATTTGTTGTTTATTTTGTGAATTTCAGCTGGTGAGTTATGCATTTTCTAGGTAAAATATAAAGTTTCAGGGGGTGAGGTTAGTGGAAAGAGATTACTGTTGCTTTCTTTCCCAAAGGTTTGTTTCCAAGAACCATTTTAAATTGTTTCAAGACTTCCTGGACTCATAAGGATATCAGGGAGCTCCAATGGACAAGCAGAGGGATTTAAAGTAAAATCTAGTTAATAGTCTAGTTAACAGTTCACTTCAAGGCAATAGAAATAAAAATGTTACAATGTTTCGAGACGTTCCTGCAGTTGCTTGTCTTTTTAATTAGCCCAGATCCTTTGCACACTACTAATACACATGCATGCTTTACGATTTCTGTTCAGAGAACTGAGGTATCCATCTCTCCCAGTATCATCTATGTTTAGATCACCCAGTAATTCATCTGTTAACTATACAATGGTGAAAGTGAGAGGAGGCAAATCAGCCATCAAGCTCGTTTGGACGCATGCTAATTTATACAGTAGTTCTGAACACAGACATCAGATTCAGTGTTATATTCAGAGTGTGGGTATAGCCGAATAACGTTTTCTGAACAGAAGGACGAACTTGCAGTGGCATTCCATATCCCACGATGCCGTTCTCCTGCCCAGCCCCCGTGCGTACGTGGCAGCAGGCACGCCTCTCTCCACTCTGGGACGATGCATCGCGTATCTCACTAAAGTGCAACCATCAGCAATTCCACATGACCTACATACAGCTGGAGCCGTCTTTCATTGAAGATATTCTGCAAACGCCGGCAATATCCATACTCACCCGTGGGAGCTGCTGTGAGTCGGACATGCTCCATTTGTGCAGGTGCAGCTGGTGTGATGAGAGGGATATGATCTATAGAGTATAAATATACACATATGCAATCCAACACTTTCCACCACTGATTGTACGCAATAGTAAAATGACATCTCATTTAACAATATACTGTGTTGATCTGTAATTTTAGGAATGTTTTTTCATATTTATCGTTTAAGTCCCTTTTGAAACACTGAAAGGTATCCATGCAAGAGATTATTATGCAATCATTAACATTATGGTCTATTTTTACCTAACGGTGCTGCATTTGATTCGTGAATCTTCTTTCCTGCAATATCAACGATTTATTTAAGGGCTGGTGTAAAACACAAAACACATCTTTGGAAACAGGGAGCACTTTAATACAACCTCTACAACCAGAACTGTATTATATTGATGCCTTTTAAAATATGAAAAATCTAGCAATTCAGAAAAGAAAACAGCACAAATCACATTTTTGCAAAAGTCAAATAGTATTTATTTCGTTTTCATCTTATATTTGGAATCTGGCACCGTTCAGACCAGCTCCAGTGTCTCGCGCTCCCGGCGCTCCCTCTCCTCCTGGCGCTCGGCCCGGACCCGCTCCTCCTGCCGCAGGGAGCCCACCCTGTTGTTGCACACTCGGGGCAGGCTGCTGGTGCGGGACTCCTTTCTCGGTCTCTTGCTGCCCCTGTCCTGCTCAAAGAGCCCCCGCACGTCCCACACCCTCAGAGTGCCATCGTGGGACACCGTGTAAAGGGCATGGTTGTGAATCTGAGGAGCGGCAGAGAAATAGATTGTTTTGTGCTGGTCATGTGGATGAGCTACAGCTGGGCTTCAAATCTCTTTTTTTATTCCCCTCTTTGTCAGTATTATCTGTAATATAGTGCAGAATGCTGTCCAAGCTATTAATCAAATGGGAAGGAAGGGCAGGAAGTATTTATAGCAAAACATTATCTGGATTACGATACTGGATTCAACATTCATTTATTTTGGAATGAAGCAGCATTGAAAGTACAACTAACTCACCTGTAAACAATTGATAACGAAGGTGTGTCCTCTAAAAACCTTTCTTAAAACCCCCGACTTGGTATCGAAGGCTCGGGCACAAGAATCGCCACTTCCTGTGAATACTGCAAGAATGTCATATAAAAAAAATTTCAAACAATTTCAAAAGTCTAGAAATGTCTGGATAGAATCTCATGCTGGTGAAAACAGATTTGAAAGAAAACAAAGCGGCCATCCTGGAATTATTTGAACAGTTTCCACTACATTGCACAATGTGAGAAAACAAGGGATGCTGACATAAAAATAACCAGTTATTATAACACCAATCACCGATCCAATATACAACAATATCTCAGAGACACCCTGTCACCAGGAGCACTGGGACAAACCCTCCCTGCACCAGTAAGGAACGCAACAGATGTCATGTTTTTACGTGGAAATGATTTGATTTATTAACGGCACAATACCTGCCCTTCATACTGTGTATTTTCAGTAGGGATGAAATCTCCCACCAATGTGAGAACACGTCCCAGAGCCAGGAAGCTAACTCGACCAGGACAGAACACTAATTTACCGCTCAGAGCCGTGACACTGCAATGAACTGGGATAGCAAGTGGAGACGACACCGCCTCATCTGACTACTTTAGAGTCAGCGCTACCAGAGGAATCGCACTGCACTCCCCCGACACCTCAGAGAGATAATGACCGTCATCAAGGCTGGGGTGAGCCTACTCGATTAGCAGAGTGATCTCATGTTTATTTTATCGAGTGCGAGCTCTCAACAGGCCTCTCTCATCCTGCCGAAGACATGAGCCGACCTCGGGTGCCGGGCGATAGGTGATTTGGTAGTACATGAGGAGAGATGTGTGCTTCCGAGACTGGAAAATGGCGAACCGTTGTTTTTTGAGCTGTGTCATCAAAACTGGAGGCTTGACCTTTTTCTGCTGAACTAAATACAAAGTAGAACAAGCACTAAGGATGCAGGCCTCTTAAAAGCCACAACAGTAAACAAGATGCATCTTATCAGGATGTGATTTATAGTGGCTGAAAGACACACTGTGGTTGTCATGTCTGTGACGAACACAAAAAAGGCCCCAACGCTGAAGTCTTATGACAACATTAATCACGCGGTCTCAGACACGCCTGTCTGGTTTCCGATTACATGGCATCTGATCCTTGTCATCACTCTGTGGACTTATTGGGGACAGGCTCCTGCTACAGGGTTGTATACTTTAAATGCAACAACAGCCCGAATCAGTGCCCTTCAAAGACGCCACATTCACAATCGCTTGTAACACAATCTGTTCAATCCAAGAGCAAAGAGGCCTGCTCTCATAGGAACCAAGACAAAGCCAATCAAATCCCACCAAATGCTCCTCATATCAATGTGTATAAGATAAGCAGCAATGAGTTGGAACACATGATACATAGGTATCAACTGCAACATCACATCAGCAGCGATCGTTTCACAACACGGACGGGCAGAAACACTTACACAGTCCGTCTTGGTATCTGATCGCGCTGACAGAGTGCTTGTGTGCCTTGTATGTCCGAACGCACTGCCCAGTGTCGGACGTCCAGCACTTAACGGTCTGGTCCGCACTCCCAGAGTACAGGTGTTGATTCGCAAGCTGGAAAATAAAACTCATATCAAGACTCTACTGGAAATATAGGCATTTGATTAAATATACCTACGTGACATTCCACACTGTTCTATTAAAAAAATTAACAAACAATGAATACACATGTTCCTATGCATTGTAATCATTTGATACCCATCACAGAACTTAAACTGTACACTGGCACACGCTTTCTACGCTTCTGCTGGTTTAGTGTTACCAGCAATTTTGTGGAGGTTTCCGACACGCATTATGCAAGACCCGTTATATACAAAAAGTAACCCCCATGACTGCCAGTGTGAGACACTGACAGATATTAGCCCCCAGGTCATGCTGTCCAATGGGGCCTCGAACTTTCATCACGTCCTTCAAACAGAAAGTGCCCAATACGACCCCTGAAACACACTTCCAATGAGAAAGAGTGCACCGAGAACCACAGCACTAGACTAGAATTGAACTCAATTTGAATTTACGAAAGAAAATCCCCCGTGTGAAAGTGCTGTTGGAATATGTTGGTAGACTGATTTAAAGTGATATACTCGCCGTTGAACATATATTATTATTATTATTATTTTTATTTCTTGGCAGACACCCTTATCCAGGGTGACTTACAACATAAGTGAAAACAAAGTCCAAAAATAGTTAAGTAAAGGCATCAAACATTACAAATTCAATTTACATAAAACATAGCAATTCAAAATATAATACATTTTACAACTTCCAATTTACACAGGCAAGTATAGTAAGTGAGGTCCTACATCCTGGATGGTAAAAGCTAAGTGCTGTCAAGATGTAGAGTCACAGTCAAGGGCTACTGGAAAGGGAGCAAGGAGGAAAACAATCAAAAACGCAAGAAGCATAATAAAACTCTGTGAAGTGCTATCTAACGGGGAT
Source organism: Amia ocellicauda (assembly GCF_036373705.1). Classification (NCBI taxonomy): domain Eukaryota; kingdom Metazoa; phylum Chordata; class Actinopteri; order Amiiformes; family Amiidae; genus Amia; species Amia ocellicauda. The sequence continues at coordinate 5,059,041 of NC_089851.1, read as the reverse complement.
TAAAAGGACTAATATTACAAGTACTGTCTGAAAAGATGTGTCTTGATATACTGCCCAAGAGACAAACTGACAATATAAGTACAGTAAATACCCACAACAAACTGACCACTATCAAATGGTCTTGTTCAAAGTTTGGCGACTCAAAATAATGATTTAAACGTCAATGCCTCGTTCCTTATGCGTTCACACTCACAATACACCACATCGCTATTCCCAGATTCGGCAGAGACATTCCCAGCTGAAATGGATTCTCTGATTTGTTCCCACCCGCAGTATAATTACCGAGTTCGTATTTAGCATGAATAATGAACTATGTAAGGAGTAGCTTGTAAATTATAATTACAATACCAATTTCAAGACGCTGACTTTCACAAAGGAAGCAGGAGCGAATTGTTATAAAAATTGGAAAAACAGATCACCTGGAACGCAATACAGTTGAGATATAAGAGAGCCACTGAACAATTATGAATATGTATTATATTCCAATCAATGGAATAAAGATTTACTATGGCAATTAATACAATTTATAACATATTTCTAAGTTATTCAAGAGCTAATAGGAGTTTGATGGATGGAGTGCAATACTGTTTTTAGATTGGTTCAGAGAAAGGAGGATGCTATAGTACTAATAATGTTCTCATGAAAATAATCACATTCTAGATCAAAAGCAGTTCATCCACATTACGAACTGCATAGCACATAACATAGATATACAAGACATTAGACTTTGCACTCAAAAGCATGGAGTTTCTGAATGAAAGACCTAAAAATGTAACAAAATATGTGGTTTGAGTTTGTGTGTGTGCGTTTTCTTTCTCACACTACCGTTGTGATTTACAAATGAAACCATTAGATTGTCTATATGGCTTCATTACTATTTGATGAGCTTTCCTTTTGTGCACGCCTATGAAAATATGAAGCCCTTTGAACAATAAATATTGATCAAATGTGAAATAAGATTTTCTAAACGTTGCTTTGTTTCTGTAACTTGAAGCACTGGAATTACGCCTCTCTTGAATTGTTCTCTATATAAATAAGGGGAGATAAAAAAAGGCTGTACGCTGTGAACACACAGCCGGCTTCAGGCGGGCAGTCGGTCCACTCTCACTGTGGCCGTTACTGTTATTTAAAGTGCCTCCTGGCGAGAGGAAGATTTATGGATTGGGCAGTAACAGGCCTTGAGCTCTGCAACTCCAAGAAAGATCAATCACTGAAGAAAGGGATCATGGGAAGTTTCACTGCTGACCACTTGTAAATAAAGCTAACCAACATGTTCATTCCTCAGACCTTCACAGACTGTGGTGTAATGATACTACTGCACATGGGTTTCTGTATAAACCGTAGACCTCTCTCCGATTTTAAAATCATTTAATTTCAGCCATCTGGGTTTTTCCTGTCTTTGGTTATTTTGTAAACCAGAGGGATTATATTTTAAAAATATATCTGCAGGCTATTGTTTCTCATGGGACTTGCAACAGCTAGAACAAGGACTGGATTAATTATGACCGGTGCGTCGGTTTCCAGCCCACAGACACACACACACTACCCTGCGTCTCCTGATTAGGACTGAATTTTCTGGGAGTGCAGACATGCCAGGACATGTATTCTTGCAGAGAGGAACACACTGCTGATGGCTGAGAGAAGCTGGGTTCATTTGGAACAACAAAAACATATTACAGATTACAAATACAGATGTTCTCTTCAAAGCACAGGCAGTTAGCAGAGTTCTCGCACATCTTTAACAAATGTCCGTACCCGAGTATATACTGTTCAAATACCTTCAATTATTTTAAATATTTAATTGCAGTGGATGAGTTATATTTTCAAACTTTTCTTTAGAGCCAAGGTTCCCATATCGTGGTCCCTGCTTGGGCAATGTCCTCAAGAGAACATTTCTCTGGACGAGGACATGCGTGGGGAGTAACAAAATTGTTGCTTGTCTACGACTGAACGAACTGTGTCTGTGATCCGTTTTATAAGTGGAGGGCCAACGCAAGCCCCTCACTGGTGCGGTTTTGTTACAGTTGTGCATCTCAATGTGGTTTATGAATCCTTGGAGGATGAACACAATAGCTAACAGATTACAGGAAGTGTGTTGGAGTAAATGTAGAATTACAGATTTGGCTCAATGTTCATCCTTAATAAACCCAGCAGAGCCCAACTACTGCAATGAAAATAAAAAAACTAATTTCAAATCAGTCCTGGGTATTGTAAGATAAATTAGTTTTTACTGGCTCCACCATGTTTGTTTACTTGTTTGTCTGTTTCTAGTAACCCCCTCGGAGACCGTGGACTAATTTGTCAGACCAGTAAAGTATCAGCCTCTATTTGACAAGATGTTCTTTTGAACGTGACAATTATTACAATAGCTCCTGTCCACAAAGCCCACAGAAAGCCAATAGTATTTATAATTAAACCATTTTTATATCAGTTTATGTCTGACATCAATGAATGTCCTCAAATTACCATTTTGTTACACAAGCAGAGGTCTGTAGATGGAGACAGATAGGTTATCTTTCCAAACAAACTAACTGACGATCACCTGTAATTCGAGGAAAAACTGCTTTTGTGGAGCCGGCCTGTGTCCAGAGCTTAGCACATCTCTGTGTATAACCTCATAAAAGACATGTTTCCAAACGTTTCCAAAAAAGCTCCACACCAAACGTCTGTAGACAATGGAACGAGTCTGAAGTGGTACATCTTCCACAGTTAAACATAAACATGTGCTATTCAGCTTGATTTAAAGTGCCCCAATTACGTAGATGCAGGTCTATTAAAAGCAGCAGGAAAAAACAAATCGTGTTCTGCCGAGTCGTCACAAAAAATAATGGACTTGCCGAGAATTGCTTCACCTAAAAAGACGTGTGTGGTTATCGTACTGCATTTTGTAAGTCACTAATTGTATGGCTTTATGTATACAATGGTAGCTTCCTACTAGATTGGATAGACTCTACATATAATCACTGGAAAATTATGATCCCTTTGTTTCATTCAACATCTGCCTCTAATTACACCAGCATCCTTGACCTTTCAAACTGCAAGTCACAACTAAAACAAACGATGCATTCCAAAGAAACAGAATAAACACATTTCCACCCCAACCCCCCGCACACACGCACACGCACTCTTCCCTTCTCTTCCCAATGGTTCAGTTCTCGAGAGAAGGCCACTGTACTTTTTGTTCTTGTACTTCTGTTCAGATTCTCATCACTATGTAACTAAACCCGGCTTCTTTAAAAGGGAGACAGGGAAAGATTAACATCTCCCGTTAACTGGAAGGAAGCTAACTGATGAGGGCCATATAAAACGTGGGCATAAAATTAACTGCCACGTACTCGAGTTGTTTTATTGACTAATGAAGCGAAACGGCACACAAAGCATGGCTCCTCTCTCCGAGTATGTGCTTCCAGAATGAAACCTGCGTTTATAACGGTGTCTATTAGCCAAAAACCTCGAAGGCCATACGTGTCCCAGGCAAATGATCTTTACAAGCCTTTTCCAATTCGGCTGAGGCATCTACAACACTTCAATCATCTCACACAGAGCGTTAGGAACCACTTCCACAGAGGAGCACCTTCTACAACGCTGGAGGGAAATAGCTTTTTTATGGCGTTTGGGGAGGATAAAATGTAAAACCGTCGGCTCTGTGATGCGGTCTGCCTTCTCTAGAGAGTTTGTTACAGCTCTGAATACACAGCCAGCACTTGCAAGTAAAACCTCCTCTGAAAGACCTGCCACAGTGTGCTTGCGTTTGGTTTTATATACCTCTATGGTGTCTACGCTTAATGTCAGTGCTGCCAACCTTCAAATGCGTTTATTACATATTTATTTTGTGGAATGAGAAAAACATTTTCAGTTGGAAACTCAAACATTGAAATTGAATCTGACTCTAAGAAACAACTTTTTTTTTTTTTTAATTGGCTAGCAAATGCCAAAAAGGCAAACCAATTTTATGCTATTGTTATGTTTGGACAAAGCGATCTCCTACATCTGGAGAAAGACGTGTTTTGCAAAGGGTGAAAAATCTTTTGCTGTGTGAAAAAATATTGCATCATTTTCTATGAACAGATACAAATATACAGGACCCCCAGTGGAACCGAGAGGTGCCTAATTGAAATTTCAACTCACGTTTAAGTGGATACATAGAAAATGATGTGCCCGAGCTTTAGTTATTACTACCACCATCACAGTAACAGTGATATTTCTTCTACGTTCTTGCTACACTGTCACTTTTGTAGTTCACATTTGTAAAAAGGTTGTACTCCTGTAAAGAGATTGAAGATATTTTCTCATCCACTGAGTTACGTCTTGTTTTTGCCTTTGAAAAAAAATTAAACCCTTACAGGCTCAAAAAAGGAATTTTTTTAAATACACCAGTGATCCCGTTCTACAAATAAGGAGTATTTTGTTTTGCGTTCAGCTTTTATCGGTTGGCTTTGCCTCAGACACATGCACACAGATACAGAGAGCAGCTTCAAAGCCGGCGTGTGACGGTGGAAAAGTGCAGTTCTTCACATCCATCTCGTTAGGAAGGTAATGTGAAGATTAAGAAAAGATTTCTGCAAGTCTGCAAGTTACTGTACCCTCAAATGAAACCAACTCCTTTAAGCAATTTGGCAAACAATCACAGAGCTATCTATCTATATAAAAATAAACATTACTTAACAATACACTCCGGATTTCTGACATTTCTGACCAGTAAACACACTTCTGTCCCTTCAATCTCCATTTTGTTTAAGCAAAATCAAAACACAAAGCAACTTGCCAAAGCAATGGTACACTTCATATGTCTTTCATCATTAAATTACTTTCCTTACCTACAGGAGAGCACCTGGCATAAAACTGTCTGCAGTACAGCATGAGGACCTGATCAACACTGATCAATTTGGAGCGCTGATTCGGGTCCCAGAGGAGAAAATATGTGCACGAGCAGTTCCCTGTAATTGACCGAATCTAATCCGCTTTTCATCGAGGTCCAAACAATGATTTGAGAAGAGATCAGCCCATTTTCCCCAGTGTCCTCTCTGCTTTATTGTGCATTTCAGGTTACCAATACAACCAGTGAGTTAAAAAACAATAAACATGTATACATTTCTCCTTGTCGAAATTCCCCTGGGTGATTTATGAAGCCATTTATAAGTAGCACATGCAATTGGGTCAATAATGGTTTTAGAGAGACGTCCAGCCCAACTCAAGAACCAGATGGTCATTTTTGCCCCGTTACCTCCAGACAGATGACCGATCCCTGATGCTCCTGCAACACGTGGGTCTGCTCCCCGGCAGTCAGGTCCCAGCGGCGCACCGTGTAGTCCCTGCTCCCCGTGAACAGGGCTTTGCCGGGGATGTCCAGAGCCAAGCAGAGGATGGCCCCTGTGTGTCCGCGCAACGTCCGCCAGCAGCGCCCACTGGGGACCAGCCACAGCTTGACCGTGCAATCCGTGCTGCCCGTCACCAGGAAGCCCTTGTCCTGCTCGTTGTCCGCCTCAGCCTCGGACAGGAGGTCCTGGGAGGAGAAGTGGGCCAGGGCCAAGACACAGTTTCGGTGTCCCCGGAGCTCCAGCAGCGGCTGCCCGGTGTCCAAACTCCAGCAGCGCGCCGTGCGGTCGTAGGAGCCGCTGAAGAGACAGCTTCGGGTGACCAAGACTCTAGTTCAGTCAAGGAGAGAAAATAAAAAGGATATATGCACTCACACACATATATCACTGACTGCAAGATCAGAGAATTCAAATGCTGAAAGCTGTAGGTATTCAGGGTAATGTAAGTAGATGGATTATGAACTGGTTGATGTATAGGAGGCAGAGGGTGTTGATTAGAGGAGTTGCTTCTAACTGGAGTGAGGTTGTTAGTGGAGTTCCACAGGGATCAGTACTAGGGCCTGTGCTTTTTCTAATCTATATTAATGATCTGGACTCTGGGATAGTTAGCAAACTTGTCAAATCTGCAGATGATACTAAAATAGGTGGCTCAGCAGATACAATCTTGGCAGCACAGGCTATTCAGAGGGACTCAGATAATATTCAGTCGTGGGCCGACACCTGGCAGATGAAATTCAATGTGGACAAGTGCAAGGTATTACATGCAGGTAACAAAAATGTCCACTATAATTACACTATGGGAGGAATAGAACTAGATGAAGTAACGCATGAGAAAGACCTAGGAGTCTATGTGGACTCCTCACTTTCTCCATCCAAACAATGTGGGGAAGCAATAAAAAAGGCAAACACAATGCTAGGGTATATTGTCAAAAGTGTAGAATTGAGAACAAGGGCAGTGATGTTCAGACTGTACAATGCACTAGTTAGAGCTCATCTGGATACTGTGGACAGTTCTGGGCTCCACACCTCAAGAAAGATATCGCTGCTCTAGAGGCAGTTCAGAGGAGAGCAACCAGACTTATTCCAGGTCTGAAGGGAAAGTCCTACTGATAGACTGAGGAACTGAACCTTTTCACCCTGGAACAGAGGAGACTACGTGGGGACTTGATCCAGGTCTTCAAAATCATGAAAGGCATCGACCACATCAAACCAGAGGAGCTTTTCCAGATCAGCAGGGACACAGGCACCCGGGGACACAAATGGAAATTGGGCTTCAAGGCATTCAAGACAGAAAACAGGAGACACTTCTTCACACAGAGAGACGTCACAATCTGAACAAACTCCCCAGCGATGTGGCTGAAGAGACAATTTGGGAACATTCAAAAACAGACTGGATAGGATCCTTGATCACTTAGTTATTAATGGACACCAAACGAGCACGATGGGGCGAATGGCCTCCTCTCGATTGGACACTTATGTTCTAAATACGATTCAGCTAATAATAAATTGGATTTTAGTGTTGTAATGCGAGACCGATTTTACCTTTGCCAGATATGCTACAAAGTGAGAATACAGAGCAAAACGTAAGAAAGAACAGAGCACAATGCAGCCGATAAGGGATGGGCAATCTTTTCACAGACAGTTTCATTAACAGTGACATGATATGATATGAACCAACATTTGACTGTTTTGATGAACGTTGATCTGTGCGTTCACAGATTTTGTGTTGAACATGATTATAATTTTCCCCGAGTGATATATATTGTCATGATCTGCTAATGAGATGCACACCTCTGACTAGAGCTGAAGAGTGTTTCACTGGTTCTAGGATGCAAATTGGAAACGCAACACCATTAAAATGATTTGGCACTAAGATCTAAGATATATGACCTTCCACATATGGCATGTCATTTCAGGAAGTGGAAATAGAACCATTTTTAAATACTGAGACTATGAATCTTAAATCCATGATCTCACAGTTTGTAGCTGTGCGTTTAGGTGGTAGTTTAGCATATAGTTTACATTGGAAGCACGACTTCCCATTCTGTCTTATACAAAAGGCACAATTCTATAAACCAGATAAACCTACAGTAATTGCTAGGCATTCTCAGTTGAATTGTGTGTAGGAATTTCTTTTCGGACAAAAATAACATAAAATGAACACTATCGGTTTTTCTTTGCATTCATCTTGGAAGCCTAGAACCAAAACGGCATCTTTTATTGTTTTCTAACATTTCTAAAATGTATTCTAACAGGAGATAACGGTCTACTGAGAAAACTTAAGAGTCTAATTAATAATGTTTGAAAAAAATGTTTTCCTTTTGGTGTTTGATTACAAAAGAGCATTTCCGTCTGAATCTCATGTGGTCAATGAACATGTTTGACTGTCTTTCCCCACAATAATTATTGTTGTCTGTAACAAATTAATTATATCAAAACACTTTTTTTATTATTGTTTTGCAGGACTATTTCAGAAAAGCTCATAACATTTGCAAGGCTGTTTCAGATAATAGGAAGTGATCCAATATTGTGAATATAAATGAAAATATATTTCAGTTCTAGCAGTTTCATTTTCAGTGCTTCACCTTTACAAATTATTTATGATTAAGTCTTGTTTGACACTCCATTTATTAGGTCGTATATCTGTTTAAAATTGAACCTCACCAAAAGAAAACCCTTACATGCAAACTTTGTCCATGAAAACAGATTCCTCCTGTTTGATTAATGTTCCCAGAAATACAATTATTTAACTGTCATAAATATAACAACAAAACAAATACAATCAGGAAAAAAAAAACACATTGATTCCAGCACTGTTTCCGTTTAGAAAAAATCTGCACGTTACAGAATTATGAGTCTGTTAAGGGAAGCCAGATTTTTATCATTGAAAAATGACAGCTGACACTATTCTTAATAGAAAAATTGCATGAGAAAATAGTGGCAGGCTTATCATATATTAATGGCAAATAATGACAGCAATTCTCAGCTCTTCTTTACTAATTTCCCCATCAAACACATGCGTGACGGGAGGTTTTGCACAGCAGTTTTATGTTTTATCACACACATCATGTTCAAGTCAACGGTTCACTCAGTTCTCATTTTGAACAACCAAATAGATGATAAAAGTGTGCAACGCAATCAGTTACAATATACAAAATAGGAGAGCGGAAAGCTGCTCCTGGAGAATTCTGCTTTACTCTTTTACTTTCTTTTACACATTACTTTCTCATGTAACACTGTATCCTTCAAAGAGGTCCCACTGAGATACATACACACTCACACATTCAGGCAACACTCACTTGTTTACGATGGAGGTGTGGCCTCTGAAAACAGTGGTGCAGCCACCTGTTGTCACGTCCCACTTCCGCACCGTGTGGTCTGCGCTGCAGGTGTAGGCTGCATCATTCTCCAGGTGACAGTGTGTGATATAGCTCTCATGCCCTGCATCAAACAGTGTGTAAAAACACTTAAATACACATATTTTCCCTTCTGTCGCATTGCTCTGCTAACATTTGAACAGGCATCAGAAAGTGCTATCCACATTATTGTGCTTTTGCTGTTGTTTAGATCTCAGTTAATGTGGGTATTTTCACACAGCTCTGTCAATTGTCAAACTCATTAGAACCTGGTCTTAAAATGCATCATTACACTGGCTAATGAACTCCCCTTAACCCACAACTTAACAGTGGATCTTCCGAGAGACTCTCGCAGGGGAGGAAGAGGACACAGTAAACCAATTGTGATCGGACTCTGGCCTCAGCACACCAAGCAAGGGTCAAATCTGTACAACTCTTCTTTTCCTGGCCAGTTCTTAACCCAATTCCAATTATTCCCATAGATTGTTCTTTGTTCAGTTTCAAGGCCTATAAATGGCCGCACCTATTTTTCTAGGGGCTCAGAGTTTTCACTGAGTTCGGGGATCGTCTGTATCTTTGTCAACTGTTCCTCAAAATTATTGTATTACCATTATCTAATAAATGTCTTGTTGATTCACTGTGGTCCTGTGGATTCCTTACAAAGTGTATTTCTTACACTCTCCAAAATCAATATTGTCTATGGACTTTGTTCTGTGTAACTAGAGTTGCATCTTTGGCTTTCGATCTCTACGTTATCATTACCTTTGATTTACTTCCAAACACACTCCCAAGTGTAAAGGAAACAGTTATTTAACTCTAGAAATTATAAAGTTAAATGATATAGACCAGATGTTTCACATAATTAATTAATAGTTACTTCCCTAGCACTAACTTTTAAGTTTCACTTCAATGGTCTAATAACATCTGTCAATGTTCTTTGTGTGTATGAAGTCTGCAGTTTTGCGAATATTCCTGTTAGGAGAGACCAAGACATTTTATAGCGCACTGAAAAGATCAGTAATATGGTTTGATTCATATGGATAAAATCTAAAGGTTTTAAAGTAAAAGTTGTACTTTTCTGACGGCTGCAGCATCACATGGGTGTTTAAATGATGTGGCCCTAAGGGTCCCACCGGTGAAGACTGCCTTAGTGTAGGAATGCCATTCTGTAGCTCACTGAAAATGCACCAGTGAAACGGTGTACCTTCAAAATGTGCACAGAAGTTAGGAAACTGTACATTGTCATTTTAAGATGGCCACAGACACAAGAAAATAAAATGCCCAAGGTAAAATTAATATATCTGGTATAATATATCGTATTTATTCACTGTGCCTGACTAAGACTAATAAATGAGACATTGCTGACTCTTTCTGTGCGTGTGTCGTTCAATATTCACTTACATTGATACGCACTGAACGTCTTTATTATCTACAGACCTCTTGGTATATCAATGCCATGCTATGCTTTGCATTCACTAGTGCCTTCCATGTATCCCAAGCCAGCGTTTACGGCTTTACTTCTACAAAATACAGCAAGCAACATTAATTAATATGCAAAAGAAAGTAGCCATTTATGATATCATGATTAACCGCCCATAAAGGCGAGGCTGACACTTTACAACACGAAATATGTTGTAAATGATCAAGGAGAAGAACAAGTTAATAAATAGTCCAAATAAAGTACCTAGAAAGACCGCGCAGCACTTGTGTCCGGAGGTCCTCCACAGGCGGGCAGTGCCGTCCTCGCTGGCGGTCAGCAGGCGCGTCCCGTCGGGGCTCAGGCTGGCCCAGTTGACCCCGCCGCGGTGTCCGGAGCACACCCCCCCGGGAGCCGCGGCCCTGGAGCGGCCGCTTCCCATCAGCCTGCGCGCCGGCGCTGTGGGAATCAGCGACAAGCCACCGAAAGCAGCTGGTTAATCTGGGTCTGGTCTCCATCAGGTAGCAGCACCATGACTGAGCGAGACGCAAAGCAGCCATGCAGGCCAGGCGAGAGAGGACTGAAATGCATTTGCTATGAAACAGTGCAATGCGCACCTCAGCCTCCACAGCAGCTGAATCCGCGGCGAGACGCGGGAGGCAGCGAAGTGTCCGCACGGTTCCTGCTGCCGCGCCTGCGCCTGCGCCTCTGCTGCGACTAGCAGCGCTCCTTCTTAACAAAGTGCGCTCCACGACAGGCCTTTCTTTAAATATATACACTATCGACTGCTAATAATTGGTATAGTTAGTTAAAATAATTCAATGGCCACATTATTTGAAATAGTGCATTTTGCTATATTCCTCCTCATGCAGGTTCCAAAAAGAGGATTTTGAGCTACTGAACAATGTATCCAGGCTTTAATTCAGCTGGACCAGTGTGTCCATCCTTTATTCGAGGTTGTGCACCGAGCAGCAGCTTCTGTGCTAATCGGCGCCCTCTGCACTGGGCTGCTTTACAGACGTGCACCCACCCAAATGCGCATGTCAGTGCCACACTTGGGCAGAGAGCTCTGGACGGCGCTGTGCCCGGTGGTGTGTAGCTGTGTAGTTGTGCTTGTGTCCCTGCCTGCTGCTGTCACTGAGTCTCTCCTCTTCACCGCAAGCTCTTCCTCCAGGTCCTAAAGGCAGGCAGACACACAGGAGACGTGTCACTTTTTCAACAATGGGAATAATTGGATACAGTGTCCATACACACAAAACAACAGAAGGTCTTTGTTATTGTGATGGGGGCTTTTAAAGACCAACCTCTTTGTTAGTCCTCATACGTTGTGTTTTTGTAGGTTGATTTGTATGGTGTTGTTTAAAAGTTATGCACCTGATCTGCATTTTAAGAAATCAACAAATGCGCACACACACACACACGCACACAGTCATACATTTCAAGACTACCCAATGCTGATGAGTGCTGATAGCCAAGTTCCAGCGATGCAGTGTTGTAGTTCCTCTGCAATAACAAGCAACACGTCAATGTTGTGTATCTGTGTGAAAGTTATAGATCTGTCAAACATCCTGGAATAAACAGCATTATAATTGCACGCCAGGATCCCTCTTTGGCAGCTCATATGACACAGTTCCAACTAGTAAGATCATTTGAGACAAACTCTGCTTTAGTAGGCTGTCTACTTCACACGACTGTGACCTTATAATCTCCATACACTGACCGCCACAGTCTATTATGTGGTTCCTCATTAGGTGACTAGTAAAAGAAGGCTTACAGGAATGGCCACAATGAGGATGGACGTCACTGAGCAGAAGAGATGTTATCCTCCTCCAGATCTGCTGTGTTAATCGGCACTCCAGGCGTTGGGATGAGGGTGGGGGAGAGGAGGAATGCTGGTCACTCGCACCAGGTGGTTTTTAAACTAATCTTCCTTCAGTTAAACACGCTAAGTCCAAACCAGCCAAATACAAAAAGTAAAATCGGGTTTGGGTTTTTATATGATGTTCAGCGATGGCTCACGTCTAGATGTTTTTTTTTAACGAATTGATTAGTATTTCTAGGTAACTACTCTATTGGCAGACAAATATAATGGTAATATAATTGCACAAGAACAGTATTGCTTTTCTAATGTGTTTTGTTGTCATGTGTTCTACATTGTCAAGCTCCTTTTCTGTGGTGATGTATGAACATGAGAGATTGGATTTCCTGTTTTGTTCGTTTGTCTTCACTGGTGTGCTAAAGGTGGTGACAGAAACGTGGTAGTTTTCACATCTCATTGTCCGAAGCACAAACAATGCACACCCCCGGCTCCCCAGGTGACCAGTGTGTGGTTGGGATAGTTAAGTCCTTTGCTGTGTCATGACAATGAATCTGATAACAGGAAGACTTCAATGACTACAGCTCTAATCTCAATGTATGAAGCTATTAGAAGATACAAATGTGAAAGATATATGTATTCTCTTTACTTTGGGTACTTCTCTCTCAACCTGTGTTACATGTCTATGTAACAATAAAGCAAACTAGAATAACAACAACCATGTATTGTTGCTTAAACTAGACATCCACAATAAAAAGCTACTGTACAGTGAAGGAAATATATTTAAATCATAATAAAAATCATGTTTTTGTATTTTATAATTCTCCATTTTTCAATTTTAATGATATGTTATTCCATGGCATCATTAAAACTTTTTTTTATTGCTATCAGAGTTTATGCAGGCATTTCCACGAAAATGCAGTTAAATATCAATTTTGTGTCTCTATTTAACCCACGCAAATAAAAAAAAAAGCATAGTATCTAATAACACTTACACCGATCAGCCATAACATTATGACCACCTGCCTAATATTGTGTAGGTCCCCCTTTTGCCGCCAAAACAGCCCTGACCCGTCGAGGCATGGACTCCACTAGACCTCTGAAGGTGTGCTGTGGTATCTGGCACCAAGACGTTAGCAGCAGATCCTTTAAGTCCTGTAAGTTGCGAGGTGGGGCCTCCATGGATCGGACTTGTTTGTCCAGCACATCCCACAGATGCTCGATTGGATTGAGATCTGGGGATTTTGGAGGCCAAGTCAACACCTTAAACTCGTGATTCATCAGACCAGGCCACCTTCTTCCATTGCTCCGTGGTCCAGTTCTGATGCTCACGTGCCCATTGTAGGCGCTTTCGGCAGTGGACAGGGGTCAGCATGGGCACCCTGACTGGTCTGCGGCTACGCAGCCCCATACGCAACAAACTGCGACGCACTGTGTGTTCTGACACCTTTCTATCAGAACCAGCATTCACTTTTTCAGCAATTTGAGCTACAGTAGCTTGTCTGTTGGATCGGACCACACGGGCCAGCCTTCGCTCCCCACGTGCATCAATGAGCCTTGGCCGCCCATGACCCTGTCACTGGTTCACCGCTTTTCCTTCCGTGGACCACTTTTGATAGGTACTGACCACTGCAGACCGGGAACACCCCACAAGAGCTGCAGTTTTGGAGATGCTCTGACCCAGTCGTCTACCCATCACAATGTGGCCCTTGTCAAAGTCGCTCAGATCCTTACACTTGCCCATTTTTCCTGCTTCTATCACATCAACTTTGAGGACAAAATGTTCACTTGCTGCCTAATACAGTGAGGGAAAAAAGTATTTGATCCCCTGCTGATTTTGTACGTTTGCCCACTGATAAAGAAATGATCAGTCTATAATTTTAATGGTAGGTGTATTTTAAGAGTGAGAGACAGAATAACAGCAAAAAAATCAAGAACAACGCATTTCAAAAAAGTTATACATTGATTTGCATGTTAATGAGGGAAATAAGTATTTGATCCCCTATCAATCAGCAAGATTTCTGGCTCCCAGGTGTCTTTTATACAGGTAACGAGCTGAGATTAGGAGCACTCTCTTAAAGGGAGAGCTCCTAATCTCAGCTCGTTACCTGTATAAAAGACACCTGTCCACAGAAGCAATCAATCAATCAGATTCCAAACTCTCCACCATGGCCAAGACCAAATAGCTGTCCAAGGATGTCAGGGACAAGATTGTAGACCTACACAAGGCTGGAATGGGCTACAAGACCATCGCCAAGCAGCTTGGTGAGAAGGTGACAACAGTTGGTGCGATTATTCGCAAATGGAAGAAACACAAAATAACTGTCAGTCTCTCTCGGTCTGGGGCTCCATGCAAGATCTCACCTCAATGATCATGAGAACGGTGAGGAATCACCCCAGAACTACACGGGAGGATCTTGTTAATGATCTCAAGGCAGCTGGGACCATAGTCACCAGGAAAACAAATGGTAACACACTACGCCATGAAGGACTGAAATCCTGCAGCGCCTGCAAGGTCCCCCTGCTCAAGAAAGCATATGTACAGGCCCGTCTGAAGTTTGCCAACATCTGAATGATTGAGGAGAACTGGGTGAAAGTGTTGTGGTCAGATGAGACCAAAATCGAGCTCTTTGGTATCAACTCAACTCGCCGTGTTTGGAGGAGGAGGAATGACCCCAAGAACACCATCCCCACCGTCAAACATGGAGGTGGAAACATTATGTTTTGGGGGTGTTTTTCTGCTAAGGGGACAGGACAACTGCACCGCATCAAAGGGACGATGGACGGGGCCATGTACCGTCAAATCTTGGGTGAGAACCTCTTTCCCAAAGCCAGGGCATTGAAAATGGGTCGTGGATGGGTATTCCAGCATGACAATGACCCAAAACACACAGCCAAGGCAACAAAGGAGTGGCTCAAGAAGAAGCATATTAAGGTCCTGGAGTGGCCTAGCCAGTCTCCAGACCTTAATCCCATAGAAAATCTGTGGAGGGAGCTGAAGGTTCGAGTTGCCAAACGTCAGCCTCGAAACCTTAATGACTTGGTGAGGATCTGCAAAGAGGAGTGGGACAAACCTGGTGGCCAACTACAAGAAACGTCTGACCTCTGTGATTGCCAACAAGGGTTTTGCCACCAAGTACTAAGTCGATGGGGTCAAATACTTATTTCCCTCATTAACATGCAAATCAATTTATAACTTTTTTGAAATGCGTTTTTCTGGATTTTGTTGTTGTTATTCTGTCTCTCACTGTTAAAATACACCTACCATTAAAATTATAGACTGATCATTTCTTTGTCAGTGGGCAAACGTACAAAATCAGCAGGGGATCAAATACTTTTTTCCCCCACTGTATATCCCACCCACTGACAGGTGCCATGATAACTAAATTATCAGTGTTATTCACTTCACCTGTCAGTGCTCATAATGTTAGGGCTGATCGGTGTATTTTTGATCAAAATACATGTTCCTAATGAGAACTTCAGTTATGTGTGTCTGGCAAAGCAGTCTGTAGAATCGGATTTGTGCAGGAAAAGGATTGTATGCTCAATGAACAGACAACGTTAGAAAATGACTTATCTCTTCACATGAGTAGCGTTTTCTCAAATCTACACTAATTATGTCAGAACTTGACTGGACTCAGATGTAGACTTGGGCACCGATTGTCACCATTACTTTTTATCTCATCTCTCAGTAAAATTAAAAATGCATATCTTGCTGGAATCAATGTATCATCACGCTATTGCATCATTAATGCTTCATACTGTATTCAAGTCAATTTCACGCTGATTTCTGTAAGCGCTTGCAATCATTTTACACAGGGAGGCTCTGAATTCATTATTTGATCTGTTAATTCATTAAGGAAAGGCCTTTTCTTCCGTCGCTGTTCAATGCACCTCTGGGGGAAGGCATCGGTTCAGCTCGTTTTGATGAAAAGCTAATTATGATGAGTAGTCCCAGAGCTGGAGCGGCAATTAGACAAGCCTGATGTCAAGACAGAATAGAAATGCTCTGATGCCGATTAAAAGAGTTTGACTGCAATACGTATATGCAATATTAACCCTTTCTTAGTCTATATATTGAGCAATGGGCAAGGAAGCCAGAGATTTGTATGTTTAACACTTTAAAACTTATTTTCACTGTTGTTTCTGCTTTAGAATCGTGCCACCACCATTTACAATATCCTGTTGTCAGTGTGTTTTCAGAGCATTCAAGCACCGATGCATATATTTAAGGAATGCGTTGTTTGGCTGGCAAAGAAGTACATTTAAAAAAAAAGTACTTTAAAAAATAAATATTTTATTAGAAGAGAGTATGCAATTTAAAATAAAATATATTCAGAGAGCAGCTTTTGGTAACAGACAGCCCTTCAGAAGATCACACTGACAGTGTCTGAATGAAGAAGTGTTGTTTTTGTCATGATTTATTTTAACAGGGAAACACCAGATGCTTTCTGGCTTAATCACCGAAGTTTGTTTTCAGTGGGGACTGATTTCTGTCAGCTTTGGTCGAAATGGTTCTTGTTGCTCAATTCACCAGAGAGAAAAGTCATCACATTTCTAAGAGGGGGATAAAAAGTACAGTTTTGGCTGCATTTATTTGATAACCCCTGCAATGCTCCTGAAAAAGCTTCCCAAAGGCCCTGGCCCCTCCGAGTCATGTGACTACCTCCCAGTTTCCAGGCAGGAGTGAATCAGGAATCAGAATATCGAGATCCTCAGAATTGTGTGCTTTAGGATTCCATTATAGATATTAATACTGAAACATTTCTGAAATGTAATCTATCACGAAGAAGAGTGTTATAAAATCAGTAGAGCAACTACTAAATGATGTTGTTCAACAGGTGTGACATTACGAAATAAAGCTAATCATCTTTATTGATCTTTTATTGATTCTTTCCTTGTGCTCGACCTGCTCAACCAAGGTTAGTGCCAAGACAATAGACAAGCCTGTCCTGTTGAAAGCATGTATTCAAACACATGAAATTGTCAGTAGGTGTTCCAGGAAAAGTATTCTTGAGAAATAAAATATTTAAAAAAAAAAACAGTGTCTAATTCAACAAATAAAAGGACTGGAGTTTGATAAAACATTTTTTTTTCTGTGTATTTTATTTTACAGTTTTACTAAGCAGAGGTAAAAGGTACAGTCCGACTTGTCTCATGGTTTAAAAGTAGTTGACCACCCGTCGGATGGATTGGATGTTGGCGCTGTGTCCCTGCCACTCGTTGTGAGTGCGGTATTCCCCTCTCTCCACGATGTACATGCGGCCGCGGTAGTTGGGCTCTTCGTACATCACCCAGCTGAGGAGAGAAACACAGTTTAGTGCAGGGAAGTCCTCTTAGGGAAAACGTAACATGACACAAAAGGCACGAGGCTCTGTCCAAACCTGGTCACTGACAACAACTTGAATCGGCACCAGCAGGGGATGTGGGAAGTCTGTACTCCCTCCGAGTCCTGGACAGCTAGAGTCTTTCACCTTTTATAAATATCTTGATAACCTCAATGGGTTAAAGTCTAAAAAGTTCTCACCAAGACAGACCTGTTCACTGGAACGAAAGCTAGAACTTCTCCAGGACCAATGAACATCACTTTATCAACCTGTTGCTGGCCAGATAATCTTTATTTATATATTCATTATGTTTTATGAATAAATTAATATATACAAAGTCTAACTTTAAAAACAGCTGTGGAAACTTTCATAATCGTGTTTTGAATGACTAAAGAGAACTGATAAGATCCAAAGGCAATTCAAAACTCAATTTAAGTAGAATCATGTATCATTAGATAAATATGAAAGAGATATATAATACCCCAAAATAGACCAACATATTATTGCAATTTGATGTGTGCAATAATTAAATATATGACCTGCAGGATGGTGTCATTAACATTCCTCTTATCAGAGAATAATAGTTCAATCGACAATTTAATTTCCTTAATAAAAAAAATAATATTAAAATGACCTATTTCATCAAATGTAGGAACGCAAGACAGAACATGTAGGTCACTAACATCAATACTGGTGGCTCTGTGTGTGATGAATCCTGCTACGATTAATCTATTAAACTAAATACATGTCAGATTTCACAATATATAATCATGACCAAGCTTTCAGACAGTCCAATGCTATTCTTCTCAGTGCAATTTCCCCTCAGCTGCATTTGACTCCATTCGTGATGAAAAACTAGTGTGTAGGAAGTGTAACATCCCAAACACATGCATAATGTAGCAGGTTTTAATTGCTGCAATGAATTTAAATCATTTATAGCACCCCATCTTCCTAGATGCATTCTTCCCCACTGATTTGCACCGATGTAAGTGCTGCAGAAACGGTAGCTTTTTGTAAAGCCATGCACACTAATGTATGCAAAGATGTTATAAAACACTGCTGTGAGCTCTGGAAGAACAGATTATGTAAAAGTGCATGAGCTGGGAGTCCGTGCAGAAGTCATTTATGCTGAGGCCAGAGGCTGGTCTCTTAACGAGCAGCGGAGGGGGGAATCCCTGTTCTTAGAAACAGCTTGCAGCAGAACCAAGCAAACAATACACAACAAGAACAAGACAGAGCATCAATTGTAAAAACCATGGTTAGTATTTTCCTCAAATAAGCTTCGTACCGATTGATGAAAATGTAAAATGGTGTAACGCCTATATTTATTTGGTTTTCAATGTAATCGGTTCCTGACAGTTCATTAATTTTGCTGCCAGCTCGTGTCGGTCATGCCAGGATATGTTGGCACACAACGTCAGCCATTTGTTGCAGGTTTATCGCAAAAGTGCTCTTTAGCTCCTTAATGGCCTCCGCGTTCCCCTCCATTATCGAATACTGTAGCAGCAGCATTGTATTTCATGACCAATTACCCCACACTTCACCACCAGGAAGTCTTTTCCTGCTTCAGTGACATATATATGTGAGGGTAGGAAGGTTACCCTATAGAAGACTATTTCATATTTTGGATTTGGCTGAAATCAACATTTGGTCTAAGGATACTAGATTGTTGTCTTTTTTGGAGACTTTGTGTGATATTTCTTTTGCTAGCAGACCTGTGCATGTATTCGTTGTGTATAAAAATACATACAAGACACCTAAATGTTGGCCAAGAAACAAACGTGCAATGAAGCAAGCAGAGACGCTTTGTCAAAAAGCACCTTGTTGTTTTAAAAAAGAGAACAAGGTGCTTTTTGCTTTGTCAAAAAGTGTGGATGAGCATCTCCTGCCAAACGCGAGCACTTACGCTCCGTCCCCATAGGCTTTGACGGCGTTGACACAGTTCTTGGTCCAGCCGCGGCCCTGCAGGAAGGGGCAGTCGTCACAGAACTCCATGCACTGCCCGGTGAAGTTGCAGCCCTCGAAAAGCTCGATCCTGTAGTGCTCCCCATGCTGAGAAAACAAGGGCAGGTTAGCTACAGGAAAAGGGAGAGGCCAGGTGCCTTCAAAACATTCCAGAGCAGAGTCTACACATCTAGGCTTTGGGTCCAATCCCACACAGCCGAGCCACAGATCCCTTACCATCCTCACGGGCCGGCAGGAGCCCATGTGGTCGTTGTGGGAGTTCCAGCGCTGGAATTCGGGGTACTCTCCGCGCTCCAGGATGTACTGCTGCCCCCGGAAGTCGGGGTGGTCGAAGCAGATCCAGGCCCCACTCTCCACACGGACTGAGTTCACGCGGTTCATGAACCCCCGGTCCTGGAAGTTGTCACAGTCGCCATACACCTCCAGCTTCCGCCCGGTGAAGCATCTGCCCTCGTAGAACACGATCTGGAGAGGAGACAACACACGGGGTGTCATGGGAGGGTCAGAAGTGATACAAATCGCCTGCTGTCATGAAGTAGGACATCCACATTATCCTTATTTCCAAGAATCCTATTTATTCATTTAAAAAAAGAATAAAAACCTACATACATTAATTGATAAGCTTCTAACAGGAATAAGTGAGTTTTGTGACCTGTTCATTCTCACTTTTAACCGTGATTACATGGTTGGAGAAGAGCTTGGGAGGTGCAAGTGATTAATTCACATTTTAATTAGATTTATTAGGTCACAATCTGATCAGTCCATTTCTATATCAAAAGACATTGCCAAGACCAAGTTAAAAATTGCTTCCTCAGCTGCAGTAAACATATTTAACAGATCCCTGAAAGTGTGAGAGTAAAATTAACTAATATTTTCCATAAAACCAACAGATAATAAACTGAAAGCTTTTAAAGGTCAGTCAATGTAAAAAAAAAAGTTACTTTAACTTCATATGAAGCTATGGACTTTTTCTTTTTCGCCAAATACTTTATTTTGAATGACACATGGCATCTTCACTTTAATTCACAGACTACAGGGACCACAGGGGAGCAATAGTCAAGAGATGTTGTTCTAAACAATATCAAATAAAAAATAAGAAAGAGGGGAAAAAAGCTCAGCCAGTATCACTAAATCAAGCAAGCTGGATAGCCTCAAGCCCCATCTAAAGTTCAGATCAATGTGAGCTTGGCTTGGCACCCGTCAGGCCAGGTCTGCTTCCAATTATAAACGAGCATTTAATGATTATTCGAATCCTATTTTGCACACAAATGAAAATCTGCATTTACATTTTATATGAAACCTTTTAACTTATTCTCATTTCAGTCCAGTCAGACAATTCCCACTTCCTGTGAGTCTCCTGCTGTCTGTTCCATCCTAAAACACTGCATACATGCGTCTGAGATAAATAAACTTCTCTCTCATACATTTTATATAAACTGTAATACGCTACAACAAGATAGATGTCCCTATTTTAAAATTGGCAGTATGGACCAACAAATTGGAATAAGAACTTAACAATTATGATTTGTCTAATAGATCTCAAAAAATTTTAACAGAAAAGGTAACCGACAAGTCTCAGACATAATTTAACATTAAACAACTGTCAATGACATGTGCTGAGCCTTTAAACTTCCCTCCAAATCAACATTTATCCACAAACTGTGTCCGCACACCACGCGAGGACTGCGGTGACTCGAGGTCAGCCAGTGTAGCGTATTTATCGGTCACTGGGCTGGTGTAACGAATGCACAGGTGCCGATTGAGCCGAACCCCAGGAGCTTACCTTTCCAGAGTACTGCGACATTCTCCACTGGATGCCGTCCAAACTAACCCAGAATCGAGAAAGTGTGACAGTGAAAAAGTTGGACACCCCAATATATACGTCCAAGTCGGTGGGCAGCAGTATCGCGAGGTCCGTCGAACAAAGGGGCCTCAATGGAGGGTTTAGAGGTTTTGCTTCATAGACAGATTCCCTTACATTTGGCACTGCTGATGCTGGAGTTTGGGTTTCGGCACAGACGTCCGGACAAAAGATTTGCTGGGACGGGATTTCACATGCTGGTTTTGCACATGTGAGGCTGCAGCATTTTCTTTTTTTTTTCCAGTCTATTGTCATACACACGTCATATCAGACACACGGGGCCGGGGCAGCGCTGTTGAACACGGGAAGTTTCCTATTATAAGATTCAGCTGTGATTCTCCTAGTCATACATGATAAATCACATGAAATGAAATGAAACCACATCTCCACGTGTCTCTGTGACTCACTCACTTCACCACCACTTTGGTTTCATCCCCTTGTCTACTCACTGTTGGTCTCCCTCCCTTCCTCCCTCTTCCTTCTCTCTCTCTAAGTATATAAAAACATGTTCTTCAGTTTCCCAAAGCACAACTGTGGTGGGGTGTGTGGCCTACAAAATCCAAAATACAATGAAGTATTATTTGTTCACGGTGAGCATTCTTGTGAACATTAAAAAAAAACAAATATATATATTAAACATGTACAGGTTTAATTTACTCCACTGCTTCCAATTCAGTCATTGGAAGTCATTATTCAATTCAGTCCAATTCAGTCATTATTTGATACCTTTTGCTCGTTTATGCGACGTGTTGGGAGTTGTCCTGTTTGTTTTGGAGAGTGACCTGAGAGCAGGACATGCATGAAGTGATGTCCCCGAGCTGTCGCTTAATCCCAGCCGCTGTGTGTGTGTTGCACAAGTGGGATCATGCTCTTCAAAAGCCTCAGGGCAATGTGAGCGTTGGACCACTGCATCCATCTGAAGACTGCTGTCAGCTATTGCAGTTGTTAGGAATAAACTAGAGTCACTCAATGCATCTTTAGTAAAACTGACATCAGCAGTGGTCGATACTTCTTGGATTTCAGCCTCAGTCCCAAATGTTAAACCCATTATACACACACACGCGCAATTCACTTAATATATAAGAAAATATTGTTCCACATTATAGTATTGAACATCACTTAAACATTCACTCTGGCTTGCCCTGGTCACTATATGTAACATAACCTCCTGCTTTCCTCCTGCACAGAACATCGTTTTTGTTGGCCACATCGATCCCCCCTTTTCTTTCTGCTGAGCTGCTGGGTCTCCATCACAGACCTGCATGATCATTGTGTGTGTCTTCTGACTCGGCGGCCTTCAACATCTGCTGTTGATCAGCGGCAGCATCAGAATGTGAGGCTTAAACTTTCAGGTTTCATGGTATATTTATTCAACATGCGCGAGTCTATGCACACTCCTTTTGCCAATGTTTTAGACAGATCTCTCACATAGGACCGATGTACATGGGTTAGCAGCAGTATGCGTGCTATGCACAGACCAGGATACGTGGCACGAGTCACTGAGGTTTGTTTTCTTTGGTCCTGTTCCCATCGGTCTGGGTTGCCCATGTTGCTCTCCTGTTACACCCCAGCCCTCTCACAATAACATTGCTCTCTCTCAGCTTTGGCACAGGCTGCTCTGGTTTCCTGTTGACATCACTGCTTCAAAACACTGGACTCCTCACTCTCCCCATCCAAACAATAAAGCAATAAAAAAGGCAAACACAATGCTAGGTTATATTGTCAAAAGTGTAGAATTGAGAACACGGGCTCATCTGGATATTGTGGACAGTTCTGGGCTCCACACTTCAAGAAAGATATCGCTGCTCTAGAGGCAGTTCAGAGGAGAGCAACCAGACTTATTCCAGGTCTGAAGGGAATGTCCTACTGAGAGACTGAGGACCTGAACCTTTTCACCTGGAACAGAGGAGACTACGTGGGGACTTGATTCAAGTCTTCAAAATCATGAAAGGCATCAACCACATCAAACCAGAGGAGCTTTTCCAGATCAGCAGGGACACACGCACCCGGGACACAAATGGAAATTGGGCTTCAAGGCATTCAAGACAGAAAACAGGAGACACTTCTTCACACAGAGAGGCGTCACAATCTGAACAAACTCCCCAGCGATGTGGCTGAAGAGACAATTTGGGAACATTCAAAAACAGACTGGATAGGATCCTTGAATCACTTAGTTATGAATGGACACCTAAAACAGACACATTTTTGCAACAAGGTATGCGCCTCATTAAGATAAACTTTAAAAATTGTCAAGTGCCTTTTTATATTTTGTATAGATGCACGCTCTACCCACGCTCTGAATAAGCCATGTCTGAGCAGGTTCTGAAAAAAGCATCATCACAATGGCACTGTGACCGTATTAATGAGACCACATCCTGAACTGTTGGCCAACAGTGACTAACACGACAGTTGTGTGTGTGAGAGACAGAGTGTGAAATGAACTTTCCTGGTTTCTGATCTTTCCAAGGTCAGGGCCTTGCAGAGAAGGACTGAGGAATATCCCCAGAATACATTAATTAACTCATAGGGATGGCTTTCAGTTTTGATTTATACCATATATAAACTGATTTTAACTGTCCACCTTTGGAACTAGCAGGAATATAATTATATCTGTGCCTTCTATTCTCAGTGCAGGTTTTGAAGAACTGCTCTTTCCTTTTTGTATTGCTCACATTTCTTACAAGAAAACAGTGCAATGCCATCAGTGTTTGGGATGGACGTTCACTACAGTGGTACACTAAGATTCCTTATTTCAATTTTGTCCACAGGAACTAAAACACACTTTATTCTGAATACCACTTTAGACTGTGTGGAAGTTCTGGCAGTCATTATTAACAGCTGTATGTTTTCCAGCATCATGTTACTCTTCAAAACAAACAAAAAGATACATTATTTTGAACTAACGATGGTTTAATACCGGTACTTGTATTTAAAGTCTTGGCTGTCATCTATGAATCGGGCTTGGACACATCATTTGCCGAAAGTTGTGACATAGAATACAGATAATGAGCATTGAGACAATCTGTACCCAGAATATGTACCATGAGTGCTGAAGTATAGAGCACAGTCAGCAGGAAAACTTTTGAAGGCAGGTTTTTCAGGTCTTCAAATAGTGCCAGTTCAGATTTGCAAGATATCATTAAAAATCAGCAGTGAAATCTTTTCAGATACTTCCGAGCAGCCCCTGCTCAATCTTTCTTGGCACCTTCACGGTGAAAGCGGAGTGTGGACTGTATGTCACGAAAGCAGATTCTCGTCTCGTTGCTGGATTGTTCTGCCTGGGAAAGTTAAATCTATAAGCATGTTAATATTTAACTGACTGACAGACATTAAAAGTTGGAAACAGTTACAATATTGAATGTAATTCATGTCAAGCACCACTTAGTCGAAATTCAGCAAAGGTGCCGCTGAACTGACTCCAATTAAGAGACATCACTGCTTCACAAGGCCAGGTTGTTACTTCATTAGCTCTACAAATGCACTGTTAAATGTCATTAATGGCTTAGTAATGATCAGGTTGCAGTAATTTCCTTCAGATCATTTTATAAGAAGGTTGTGGTATAACCCTGGGCAAGAGTTCACCCTGGGTAAGGAATCTGCTAATAAATGGTAATGATGATAACTCAAATAGGAATGGCTTTAAATGTATTTCTCATTCATGCAAAGAAGGAAGGACATGCTCGATTCAATCTAACTTTTAAAAACAGCGTATGCTATTACCTCCGAGCCCTGAAGTGGTAGGTACAGAGGAGTTCGCCATTTTAAATTAAATTTCCAAACTGACGAAAATGCTCATAAACTGAAGGATATTGCGATAGCAGAGTAAAAGAAGTGAATGTCCATAATGAATTATCCAGAAGCTATAGATTAGTGTGTAGTGTTCCCTACTGATTTGTTTTATTCCCTAAGGTAGGGAGGCAAGCTTGCAACTGACAACAAAGAGGGGCGACACACTGAATTTTCATGACATCGGTTTTGATTCAGGTGAACCTTCAGATGAACTGCATATTTCATGAAATGTTACAAAGTAACCCGCATGTATCCGCCATAGAGGAGCCACTACAATGGTGAACCGTATGAAAAGATAAGAAATGACAACAGATGACTTAAGAAAAGTGACTTTTAGGATGAACAGGTGAAACCTGAAACGTTACCAAGCCATTCTAAACCCTAAAAAGAAAAAATTCTTGACATGTCTCCCAGGCCATGAGACCGCAACTCTTATTGACTAAAGCATCTCAGTTTTTCTGAAACAATCGCCACAACTTGAACCACAAAAGGAGAACAACAAACCGCTGAGAACCCCTTCCGTAGAGCAGGAGAGAGGGAGCAGATACTGGGGTTTGTAAACGTGTGACTGGCACTCCATGGAAATGATTGGCGTTTCTGTCAATCACTGAAACAATCCCGGTCTTCAGTCAGTTCAGTCAATTAAAATCTTTCGTTTTCTGTAAACTGATTGGTTCAACAAACTCTTACATCTCATTGATAAAGAATAATAGATTCATTCATTCAAAACTATTTGATTAATTTGGGTTAATATTGTTCATTAAAGTTTCAACTAAATGTAATATCAATTTTTAAAACAATAAAAGATTCTGTATGTGTTTTTCAATTAATGAAAACAGCATATTAAATTAAATCAGAATCAAAAAGGACAGAGAATATACCATGGATGCTTCTGACAAACATTTCCCAAACTCCGATTCTGATCCTTCACAGACTGGTTCTGGTTAACACCTGTCTTGCCTGGAGCCACAATTTGAAAAATTCGAAACCCATCTGTCTGCCGCGACGCGCCAGATTTACTCAAACTTGACTGGTTCCCAGATGTTTGGCTTTCTTTCTGTTAATTATAATCTCCCAAACAAGAAAGCCTTCCAGTGTAAATGCTCTGCTCTGCCTGAAGACAGTGCGCTGTAATGCTAACACAGTAAGAATGCTAAATGAGTGTTTGAAGGTTTTAAAGACATCCATGGGGATATCATACATAGCACACGGCTGTTGTGTAGATCTGTGGTATAGATCTGTGGTATAGATCGTACAGAAATACTCAATGGTAACCTCAACATTTAAATCGGTTACTTAGTTAAGCATATTTCTATATTAATCAGTGTGCTTCAAAATATCAATTTATTTCTTTATAAGGCACAGAATATTTGAAAGGGATCTGAATGCATCACAACTTGACCAGAAATCATCTTCAATAAATGCAATTTAATTGGAATGGCAGCAATGAACCCTGTGAAGGATATTTCATCTCCTGTAGGAAGATTACAACTCAATCTTGCACCTTTACCAGAATATGTAGGTAATATGTAGGTAACTGGAAATGTATCACTGATTTAAGGAGTATAAAACCTCTTAAACAAACCAAAAATCAACTGTTAACAGTAGTGTGTTTATGCCTCCCTGCTGTACATTGACAAGTCTGTTTTGTGCCCTGAGTTGATATAACTGCTAATATTCTGTGCTTGAAAACACAAAATGACCCAACAAAAAACCTGGAAAACCGTACAATTATACGAGAGAAACATAAAAGATTCCTTGGAAAAGTTGAGCTGCCGAAATCTCCATGTCACATGACGTCTGACAACAGAAAAGAATGAAAGTAGTGGGAGTAAAGCTGAGTCCAGTTTGGGAAGTGAAATGGACATGAAAAGATGTGAGGATAAAATGACGCGCACAACCAGGGCAATGGACTTAAATAACAGTGTAACAATATGCGGCTTTAATGATTACAATCGGGGGAAAAAGATTTTAAACATTTCACTACACAAGAAATTAATGCTGGCAAATTTATTGGCCATAATGAACTTTAAGAAATACAATATACAAATTGGAGGAGGAGGAAAATAAAAAAAAAAAGAGAAGAGAAAGAGGCTTAAAACCAGAAAACAGAAAACAGAAGTGAGGCTCTCGCACGGGGGGTAGGCCTGGAGTCGGGGGAGTCGCCCGGAGCGGAGAGGAACGGAACTTAATGAAGAGACTATTTTACAAAAAAAAGAAAAAGAAAAGAAAGCCTAGTTTATCTGGAGGAAAACAGGCTGTTAGCCTCTTCAAGTAGAGGGATATCCCAGTGTCCAGTGCGTCTGTCGGGTCCTACATGAGCGAGCAGGACGTCCTGCCCTGCGGAGCCCCTCCGTCGATCTTCTCCGCCTCCAGAATTATCCTCTTGAAGACCTCCACCGCAGTCTGAAAAACACAGCACAAGGAAGACATGCCGGTCACTAACGCACTGGAAACAACAGCACAATTTGAAAGTGTCGGTTAGAGGAGTCGCTTCTAACTGGAGTGAGGTTGTTAGTGGAGTTCCACAGGGATCAGTACTAGGGCCTTTGCTTTTTCTAATCTATATTAATGATCTGGACTCTGGGATAGTTAGCAAACTTGTCAAATCTGCAGATGATACTAAAATAGGCGGCTCAGCAGATACAATCTTGGCAGCACAGGCTATTCAGAGGGACTCAGATAATATTCAGTTGTGGGCCGACACCTGGCAAATGAAATTCAATGTGGACAAGTGCAAGGTATTACATGCAGGTAACAAATGTCCACTATAATTACACTATGGGAGGAACAGAACTAGATGAAGTAACGCATGAGAAAGACCTAGGAGTCTATGTGGACGCCTCACTTTCTCCATCCAAACAATGTGGGGAAGCAATAAAAAAGACAAACACAATGGACACAAATGGAAATTGGGCTTCAAGGCATTCAAGACAGAAAACAGGAGACACTTCTTCACACAGAGAGGCGTCACAATCTGAACAAACTCGCCAGCGATGTGGCTGAAGAGACAATTTGGGAACATTCAAAAACAGACTGGATAGGATCCTTGATCACTTAGTTATTAATGGAAACCAAATGAGCATGATGGGGCGAAAGGCCTCCTCTTGACTGTAAACTTTATGTTCTTATGTTCTTAACAGGACGGAAAGCAGTGGCCGACTGGAAACGCACTCAAACAGTATAAACATGACGGTTTATTGGGCTGCATGTTGATATTAAAACAAGATGTGTTCAGCGCACTCTAGTGAGCAGCTGTAGGACAGAGGGGGATGTTAACCGACGTGTTAATGTACCAGACCAGCTATTCTCCGACAGATTACAGGTCATACATAATTCAATGTTATTTATCGATTCACTGGTCCAGGCAGCTCAGATTTACAGTAAGACATGTACGATGTGTTTGTGATTAGATCTTCTGTGTAGTTTGTAATATGTAACTATTGCTGACAAATATTATGTTGATACACATGCTATTGAGAGTTATCAATTTACAGACGTAAAAACCACACCAAGGTGGACAGGAACAGTTTATTCACTGCTATTAAGGCTTTAATTGTAAAATAGATTTAAAATTGTTCATATTTCGCATGATAGATTAAAATTAGAATTCATTTGAAGAAATATTTCACTGTTGAAATCATGACATTGCAGACAGACAGGAAGCTGCCCCACTGCCTCAGTAATGGATATGATACGCCCCCTGCAGGACAAACAGATCATTACAACCCTAAAGTGAGGGACAGTTTAGCAGTCCAACATTGCAGTAGCAAGTGACGCTTGTGATTTTAGGACATCTTCACAATGATGGGACAAAGCTGGAATTATCTGAGGGTTCCCCCTGAACACAAACAGCACACTGAACTTGCAATACCTTTCAGGTGAGCAGCAACACCTTGAATAAATCTATATTTTCATGCTGTTGTAAAGATGTTTTTTTTTTTAGCAAACATAATTTTGCTGAAAGTAGAATTCTTAAGACATTCTAGTCTAAGAAGTTCTAAGATTTCTCCTTAAATTCTAATTACATATACGTTCATATATATTTTTTTGGACCTTGGCATTGAATCAAATGGCCACCGAATGGAAAACAAAATATATGTATATAAACGTCATAACATTTCTATGCGAGTGTGTGTTCTTTTCATTCAGTGTTGCTTTTACTAAATATTATGTTCCAGGTCACGGCCTGGTCACGGCCTATATTATATATACAACGATAAGCCATAACATTATGACCACTGACTGGAGCATCTCCAAAACTGCAGCTCTTGTGGGGTGTTCCCGGTCAGTACCTATCAAAAGTGGTCCAAGGAAGGAAAAGCGGTGAACCGGCGACAGGGTCATGGGCGGCCAAGGCTCACTGATGCACGTGGGGAGCGAAGGCTGGCCCGTGTGGTCCGATCCAACAGACGAGCTACTGTAGCTCAAATTGCTGAAAAAGTGAATGCTGGTTCTGATAGAAAGGTGTCAGAACACACAGTGCATCGCAGTTTGTTGCGTATGGGGCTGCGTAGCCGCAGACCAGTCAGGGTGCCCATGCTGACCCCTGTCCACTGCCGAAAGCGCCTACAATGGGCACGTGAGCATCAGAACTGGACCACGGAGCAATGGAAGAAGGTGGCCTGGTCTGATGAATCACGAGTTCAAGGTGTTGACTTGGCCTCCAAATTCCTCAGATCTCAATCCAATCGAGCATCTGTGGGATGTGCTGGACAAACAAGTCCGATCCATGGAGGCCCCACCTCGCAACTTACAGGACTTAAAGGATCTGCTGCTAACGTCTTGGTGCCAGATACCACAGCACACCTTCAGAGGTCTAGTGGAGTCCATGCCTCGACGGGTCAGGGCTGTTTTGGTGGCAAAAGGGGGACCTACACAATATTAGACAGGTGGTCATAATGTTATGGCTGATCGGTGTATATATATATATATATATATATATATATATACACACTCACCTAAAGGATTATTAGGAACACCATACTAATACTGTGTTTGACCCCCTTTCGCCTTCAGAACTGCCTTAATTCTACGTGGCATTGATTCAACAAGGTGCTGAAAGCATTCTTTAGAAATGTTGGCCCATATTGATAGGATAGCATCTTGCAGTTGATGGAGATTTGTGGGATGCACATCCAGGGCACGAAGCTCCCGTTCCACCACATCCCAAAGATGCTCTATTGGGTTGAGATCTGGTGACTGTGGGGGCCAGTTTAGTACAGTGAACTCATTGTCATGTTCAAGAAACCAATTTGAAATGATTCGACCTTTGTGACATGGTGCATTATCCTGCTGGAAGTAGCCATCAGAGGATGGGTACATGGTGGTCATAAAGGGATGGACATGGTCAGAAACAATGCTCAGGTAGGCCGTGGCATTTAAATGATGCCCAATTGGCACTAAGGGGCCTAAAGTGTGCCAAGAAAACATCCCCCACACCATTACACCACCACCACCAGCCTGCACAGTGGTAACAAGGCATGATGGATCCATGTTCTCATTCTGTTTACGCCAAATTCTGACTCTACCATCTGAATGTCTCAACAGAAATCGAGACTCATCAGACCAGGCAACATTTTTCCAGTCTTCAACTGTCCAATTTTGGTGAGCTTGTGCAAATTGTAGCCTCTTTTTCCTATTTGTAGTGGAGATGAGTGGTACCCGGTGGGGTCTTCTGCTGTTGTAGCCCATCCGCCTCAAGGTTGTACGTGTTGTGGCTTCACAAATGCTTTGCTGCATACCTCGGTTGTAACGAGTGGTTATTTCAGTCAAAGTTGCTCTTCTATCAGCTTGAATCAGTCGGCCCATTCTCCTCTGACCTCTAGCATCAACAAGGCATTTTCGCCCACAGGACTGCCGCATACTGGATGTTTTTCCCTTTTCACACCATTCTTTGTAAACCCTAGAAATGGTTGTGCGTGAAAATCCCAGTAACTGAGCAGATTGTGAAATACTCAGACCGGCCCGTGTGGCACCAACAACCATGCCACGCTCAAAATTGCTTAAATCACCTTTCTTTCCCATTCAGACATTCAGTTTGGAGTTCAGGAGATTGTCTTGACCAGGACCACACCCCTAAATGCATTGAAGCAACTGCCATGTGATTGGTTGGTTAGATAATTGCATTAATGAGAAATTGAACAGGTGTTCCTAATAATCCTTTAGGTGAGTATATATATATATATATATATATATATATATATATATATATATATATATATATATATATATATATATATATGTATTACCATCAATTCATTTAGTAACACATCAGGAACCCTGATTAACACAAGTCTTGGATTATCTTCCTAAAATAACACCGGGATGTCCAGGAATAGTGCTCACCTCAGTCTGTGAAAGCAGCCCGTTGTGTTACAAAACATGGACACGCGTTTCTGACATGTGCGGTGAAAGATTGAAATAAGGACGGCCATCTTAGTGAGCGTGTCTCTCCAGCTTCCTCCCAATGGTTGGCAATAAACCCTCTGACCTTTTTTTTTAGCCGTCGCCCCGGTGGCTCCTGGTAGACTGACGCTCAGGGTGTCCTCAGCCCATCTCTGTATATAATTACCTTTCAGACAGGCACGGGGCCAGCTGGGTCCTGCACACTGAACAGCAGGCAGTGGAGCTCGAACATGCAGCAACATGCCCTTGAAGCACACATTGATAACAGCATGGCATTTTATTCTTCGCCACTTAAATGGCACGGCCGAGATCAACGTAAGATGGGTATTTTTACAGAATGCACACATGACAAAAATGAACAGAAATATGCGTGTACCTAAACACGTGCCAGTGGGGTTACTGTACACACACACACAGACACTATAGCGTGATTGATGTGATTGTTTTCCTCCTTGCTCCCTTTCCCGTAGCCCTCGTCTGTAACCCTACATCTTGACAGCACTTAGCTTTCACCGTCCAGGATGTAGGAAGTCTCTTACTGTACTTGTGTAATTTGTAAATTGGAATTTGTAAAATGTATTTTGAATTGCTATGTTTTAGCCAAGTTGAACTTGTAATGATTGATGCCTTGTACTTCACTGTATTTTTGCACTTATGTTGTAAGTCGCCCTGGATAAGGGCATCTGCCAAGAAATAAAAATAATAATAATAATAATATAGAATCTCCAGTGTATTATGAATACGGAAGATAAATTATTCCCCCGTGGTGGATGTTAGGACGCCATCGTTCATGCGTCTTTATTCGGATTATCCTCCAACACGCCTTTTTGTCACGACAGATGCCAGCCTGTTTCTGCGGCTCCTAATTTATTAATCTGAGCAGGAAGGAAAAGAATCGACACCATAATTGTAACCTAAAGAGATGAAGATTTAATTATTTCCTTTATTTCTCCTGATTGGCATTTAACAGTCTGTGATGTGCATCTTAAACCGAGTAATTTAATCGAAGCGCACAGGCAGAGAAAGGGCACGGTGAAGCCCAGAATCTCAAACTATTTTAAGAGCCGCCAAAAAATGTATCCTATTTCAATTTTAAAATGTCACGGTTAACAGCAGCGGGGCCGAGTGAAGACCATTACGACACACAGCAACATTTTAGACTCAGTTTTCTGCTAGTGCTGGAATGGTGCTTAAAAGCCCGAAGGCCAATGGATGCACTAGGCTGGTAGGTAATTTGCCCAAAACATAAAATATCTGTGAATCTTTAAGCACTGTGTAGATTAAAATGGTATCCATGTGTATAAAGTTCGATGACTTTCTGAGTTACTTGCTCTTGAATCAGAATTCATTGTTTTCTAAAAATATTCGACAGGAACTCGGTTATACCAAGACCCCCTGTGAGAAAATAAAACATTGATCATCTTCTCACAGAATGAGGGCAAAACCAGGTCATTCAAAAGCACACACTGGTTTTCAATCGGCAACTGTTGTTGTGGTTTTAAGACTGGTAGCGTACGTTTTATTTTTATTTGACATAGTGATATACAAGCCAAACTCTTGAGAAGAAGAACTAAAGTTGCCACATAAGGAGTTCATTACTTTCCAGGTCATTTCTATATAAAACAGGGAACACAGCAGTGTTTCAGTCAGAAATGCTTCATGTAGCACTTCCTATTTTGTATGGAAAGTGTTGGGATATTTGTGAAGGCTAAAAATTGACTGCATAGAATTCAAAGCTGGTCAATAAAAACTGTTTTGACATTTTCTTTCAGTCCAAACCCTCCCATTGCTTGGCCTGAACTGATTGATAGCTCTCTGTAGCCAATTCAATTAATTAATTTTGGCAAAGAATACACCTAAAGGCACAATATTCAAGTTAAATCAACTCCATCTGAGCCTGGCACATACAGTAACCTGTGCCCTGCAATGTTTTACAACAGAAACAGTACATACAGTGAGAAAGCAAAGGTTAGCAGATCTCAACCACATTTCCCCTGAAAAAAATTAGTACATTCAAATTGTAAAGCTAAATATTTGTATAAAACTTTATAGCATCAATGGAAGGTGTTTCTAATAACAAGTCTGACAGACCTGTTCTGGAAAACTCATCAAGCCTGTCAGACGGTTTGGTCTAAGTGAAAACCCTGGGAGCTGTTGCGTGCACTTTCATTTTAAAGTCACCTAGTATATCAGAAGTGTGTGGTGTGCGTGTCATGGCCACTGCTGGATAAAATGGGTTTAAAGGCCAGGAACCACCATCCAGTTTTGCATTTATACAAGTGTTCTTGTTTAAATTTAGTGATGCATACCACATTGCAATGTGTGGGAAATGTCAGAACGGTGGTGGTGGTCTTGAATTAGGAGCGTTTAATAGCGTGACTGCTCTGAGAGAAAGATGGATTAAACCCAAGTGGCAGAATAGGGGAGTGTTGAAGCTAGGCGTGTGAGCTGTGATGAGAAATATACCTGGTTTTCTTTAGCGGACGACTCCATAAAGGCTGCGTTCCAGGTCTCTGCTAAAGCCTTCCCTTCTTCACAACTGATCACCCTAGAAAATCACACAAAACACAGGGACCGAATATTACACAGCCGACTGAAAAAACAACAACAGAGACATTATTTGAGGACTGTCCCTGAAGATATTCATATCACTTCTCAGCCTTAGTTACAAAAGTGTCACCAAAGTTTATTTTAAAGACACTCTCGGAAGACACGTCTACTGAATGAACACAATATGCTTTGGATGTATGGCTCAGGCTGCATTAATCTGAATTACTTATCCCATTAAAAATAGTAGTCATGTGTTTTCTACCTTTTCATAAAGTTGACAAAACTAGATCAGACTTGAACATTGCATATAATTCTCTAAACTGGAGGGGAAACTGCAGAACAGGGACTGGCGTTGGGCTGCCCATGAAGTATAACAATGTTTTGGAGAACTTTGTACGTATGGTCAAATGCAAATCACTAGATCGTGAAAGAAAGACATTTGGTCAAACCACTGCCGGGAATGAATGGCAGTAAACTTACATTTCCTCATATGATTTGGCATTAGTTTGCTGTGTGCTGCAACACTGTGCTCTAATCCTACACGTCTAATTTACTCTGGGCTACTTCGGAATATAAAAATGAGCTTTTAGTGGGAAGAAGCACTCAAGTCTAAGTGTGTTTCTGCGTGTTCACAGCCTTGGCCAACGGTCCAGACCGGCATCAGAGTTCCTCCCTTCAGTCTGGTCCCACAGACTCTATACAAGGCAAAACGGACATCTAACCCAAAGCGTCCGAGATATAGGATGTCGGAGAATGTTCCTATTTAGCTTCCCAGTATCCAAAATGGCAGAAAGAAAAATGCTCCCGTTTGTTTAAAGGGTTTGGGGAATTCTACACAAGCCCATAAATACTTCAGATTCAATGGGCATCCCCGTCATATTATTAAAAACAGCAGCTCAGACATGGGGGTCTTCGGTTTATCAGTTTTGTTGGACTTATTTCTCTCCATTAAAAGTCTTGCACTATTAAAACATCACTTAGATACCATTAAATGTTTATCGATTGGAATACTTTAGTTGTGCAGCTCACGCAGGGAGACTTAACACTCTTTATATGGAAAGAGAAAAGTCTAGCCGTTAAATACTTCAGGGAAAACACAGAGTTTCCCTTTACTTCACTGACTTTGTAAATGTGCCCTTCCACCACTCCTCCGCAGCAGACATGTTTAGATGCTGCGTCCCTGCGGTCACCTCGAGCTGGACTGTGTGGATGGAAGTGTGGTGTGCTTCTCAACGCCCAGAGGACAGATCAAACGCAAGGAGGGGGAAAACTGCTCTGAATCTGAAACTCTGTCAAAAGCAATCTGCAGCTGAAAGTGGTCTAGTCATGAAAGCACAGAGACATAAAAGCAGAAGCAGTTATAATAGGCGTGCACCTCGTGGAGTTTTCTGATCAGGAACAGAGCGCACTTCACTGCAGAAAGCTTCATGTGCATTAAAGACATCTACAGTATCATGGCTGGTTGTTTTTGTGGTTGTTTTCTCCCCATTTAATCATGAGAGAAAAATAAAGCATTTCACCGGGCTGTATTTGATGAGGTAGAGCAGGGGGAATGATGTCTCTGTGATGAAAGACGCAGCGTGCACCCCTAAGTGGACAGATCACGTCGAGGCAGCCAGGCGTACTCAGCTTGCGTGCACGTTTCCTTCGACTAGGATGTGTGTGTTTGAGAAGCACAGTTTCACTGGTAGCAGATTTGACACGGTACCACATTTAAGTCCATCTTATGGGACAAGGATTAACTGTAGATAACAGTGGTATGTGGGGTTATTTATCTACATCTTAATGCACTTAGCACTCCATATTGTCTGCAACCCTTGAGGAACACAGTGCGTTCTTGTCCATCTACAGTAACACACACTGGGGGATGGGACGTATGGATGGACGGACATACCTCTCCATGTGCAGATCTTTTTTGTTTCCAACCAACATTATGGGTACTCTACACAGAGGAGAAGAAGAGAGAACACAAGATTTGAAAAGACAAACAAACAAGATTCTTTCAAACTCTAATCTGTGCGTCAAGAAAGGAATACTTACTGAACTTTCCCCACCATATCCAACAACTTTTCGTGGATGACTTTTACGACTTCAAAACTGTAAAACAAGAAAAGAAAGTATTAATTAATCTGGGAATTTTGGCCATTCAACACTTATAAAATGTTTTTATACTACACATCAGGTGTGACCTTCCAGTAGGAGCTAATTGCACGACGTAATTACAGCTTAACAGTCTGGATAACAATGTTGTAGGCCAGTCCTGTCCTTCATTGCTTCATTGACCCATTGCTCAATATATCATCAGTCACTCAACTACCAAGACTTAGTTTAGGGTGTACATCCCATGCCAAAGAGGAGGCAGTGAAGCACTATACCATCCAAAGCATCCTGCCCCTTTCAAGGGCAAATGAGACCTGGAAGTAAAAATCTCTCTTATTCGAAAGACATGTCTTAACGAAGCAATGAAAGGAGGTCAAAAACTATAACGTTGCGCCAATAGACTAAACCCTGTTTTAGTGTTTAAGAACTAAGAAGAAGAACATAAAGTGTCCAATCGAGAGGAGGCCATTCGCCCCATCGTGCTTGTTTGGTCCAAGGATCCTATCCAGTAGCACAACGCAGAGACAGTCTGATTCCCGGCTGTTGAACCCAATCAGTACTGAGGCTATAAAAGAATGAGAAGACAGGAATATCCTGGACCAATCGTGCATGTCACTCATTACATAAAAGAATCCATCTCGAAGCATCTGTACACCCCATAAGTCCTCCGTATCTCTGTCTTTCACAGATAAATGCCACACATACAGATTGTTAAGAACTAAAAGACAGAATACTCCATACTGTGTACAAGAGAGGTTCCTTTGTTGCTTCTTCCGATGGGAAATATCTTGAACAGCTCCGTCTGAAATGTTTTATGGGGCTCTTTCAGCTCTGCCTCCTAATATGTTTAATCCAGCTCACTATTTGTCATAATCGCACCTTAGATAACACTTTGCTGACATTTACAAATTGAACAAGACTATGCAAATCTTCCAAATGTGTTATTTCAAATGAAAAAGCTGGAATCCCCATTGGAGGTGAAGAATAATGACTTGTGTGTGAAGTAAATTTCGCTCTGCTGTCTTGCGCTTTGTTTTTCAGTTTTTTCTCCATGATTGACCTTCTTTATCTAACTGAAACAGAGACAGCAGGCAAAGCTGACCACTTCGGCCTCAGCCACCCCTGGCAACGCTGTGTCCTTCCAACAGATGGGTCAGCCAAGGGAAACTTCACGACGATTTATAGTTACAGACACAGGATTGGGTCAATATTGTCCTTAGGTGGAATTGCCATATACACTCACCTAAAGGATTATTAGGAACACCTGTTCAATGTCTCATTAATGCAATTATCTAACCAACCAATCACATGGCAGTTGCTTCAATGCATTTAGGGGTGTGGTCCTGGTCAAGACAATCTCCTGAACTCCAAACTGAATGTCTGAATGGGAAAGAAAGGTGATTTAAGCAATTTTGAGCGTGGCATGGTTGTTGGTGCCAGACGGGTCGGTCTGAGTATTTCACAATCTGCTCAGTTACTGGGATTTTCACGCACAACCATTTCTAGGGTTTACAAAGAATGGTGTGAAAAGGGAAAAACATCCAGTATGCGGCAGTCCTGTGGGCGAAAATGCCTTGTTGATGCTAGAGGTCAGAGGAGAATGGGCCGACTGATTCAAGCTGATAGAAGAGCAACTTTGACTGAAATAACCACTCGTTACAACCGAGGTATGCAGCAAAGCATTTGTGAAGCCACAACACGTACAACCTTGAGGCGGATGGGCTACAACAGCAGAAGACCCCACCAGGTACCACTCATCTCCACTACAAATAGGAAAAAGAGGCTACAATTTGCACAAGCTCACCAAAATTGGACAGTTGAAGACTGGAAAAATGTTGCCTGGTCTGATGAGTCTCGATTTCTGTTGAGACATTCAGATGGTAGAGTCAGAATTTGGCGTAAACAGAATGAGAACATGGATCCATCATGCCTTGTTACCACTGTGCAGGCTGGTGGTGGTGGTGTAATGGTGTGGGGGATGTTTTCTTGGCACACTTTAGGCCCCTTAGTGCCAATTGGGCATCGTTTAAATGCCACGGCCTACCTGAGCATTGTTTCTGACCATGTCCATTCCTTTATGACCACCATGTACCCATCCTCTGATGGCTGCTTCCAGCAGGATAATGCACCATGTCACAAAGGTCGAATCATTTCAAATTGGTTTCTTGAACATGACAATGAGTTCACTGTACTAAACTGGCCCCCACAGTCACCAGATCTCAACCCAATAGAGCATCTTTGGGATGTGGTGGAACGGGAGCTTCGTGCCCTGGATGTGCATCCCACAAATCTCCATCAACCGCAAGATGCTATCCTATCAATATGGGCCAACATTTCTAAAGAATGCTTTCAGCACCTTGTTGAATCAATGCCACGTAGAATTAAGGCAGTTCTGAAGGCGAAAGGGGGTCAAACACAGTATTAGTATGGTGTTCCTAATAATCCTTTAGGTGAGTGTATATTTCAATATAAATTTATACTTTACCTGGACAAATTCATAATATCATAATCAGTGCCATCTTCGTGAGTTTTGTTTAGCTAAATAAACAACCCCTAACAAAGAACTGGGTGGATACATTGCAAGAAAAATGGATAAACGATGGACAAAGGAAGCTACTGAAAGGAACCCAAGAGATTAAAATAGACCTAGAAGACTATGAAAGATGGAAAGATTAAACAGGATTTGCTGGTGTGACCTGGAAAACAGATTCTGTATATCGAAAGTGGAAATATCTTGGGCAGGCTTTCATCCGGCACTAGGTCAATAAAGGCTGATGATTATATTAAAAACAAAATCACCACTTATACTTCTCTCCCCATGAGAAAGCACTCTGTGAACTGAAATGTATTAATCTTATCCTAAATGTATTGGCTATGACAGTTAAAAGTAAGTAAATACATCAACAAGCACCAATTCTTTCCCAAGACAGCACAAATACAATCAGCTCTGTGTGTGGGCATGCCAGAGACGTCTGATGCTAAAATATGACTGTAATATCTTATCACTGCATCAAACCCTTTCAAGCAATTTCATCTAAAGTCGTGATTCATTCCAGGCCATTAGACTAAACCAGCAGATAGCGAAGGTTCATTCAGTAGTTTAGTCTTCAGTATTTTTCTACTCTCTCCTTTATTTCATTCATTATGGGTCTACTCTACCACACAGTATATCAGCTTGGTCTTTAAGTGCCATATCTGCAGCTCCGATCCGCAGGTTCACGGATTTAAAATCAGAGAGGAAATACAGCACCATGGACAGCGCCCGCAGGCCGCTCCTACAGTCTTGGCCAATTCTGTGATCTTCAGTGTGCAACGCGTTCGGTTTTATTGCCTTCCTGCGCACCTGTGTTGTTTAAATAATATATTATGGCAATTAAAACGTTACGGTTTTTCAAATCTGATCTACACATCCGTAAGGAATAAAGGACTGGGGATCAAACGGTGATCTTTAATAATAATTATTAGAAAAGCAGGATTGAAAATGTACATCTTCCACATTCAAACCCAAACAAAACAGATTTAAATATCTACTGTGATGCACAAAAAAAAAAAAATGTCTTAAACACCAGCACTTTACTGGGCCGTGGTGTTGTCAGCAATTACTATAAAACGAGAAACCATTTCTGACAATTAGCAACATAAAAAGCTTCAACAGAAATATATAATCAAAAATAAGGCTGTATGCAAGTATTCATTCATTAATGAGTGCAATTTAAACAGTTACCCAATTAGAATCATAAAACTACAAATAAGGAAATTTCTGTGTAAAAATTATAATATTTAACTGTATAACACTCCCAAGTAGAAAACTAATATTACAATTACGGAACATCAAAGTTAGACCCGCGGTGAAAATGCGTTTATTCTTCATGTTGATAGATCATTGTTTATCACATTCTTTATTTCTTTATTCCTCTTACTCACAAGGCAGGCCGCCAGATGGACCTCATCTCCTCCAGAGGCACTTCCAACTCTCTCTGTGACCTCTCTGGACATCTCAGACCACCACTTCATCTCCTTTCCCTTCCCTCTCTCCCCTCCTCACACACTCTCTTCCGTCTACATTCTCCTCACTGAACCAAGAGATATTGGGGGGGGGGTCCTCGTCCACAACACAAACTCTCCTCACAGGTGTGCCCCACGGCTCTGTCCTGGGCCCCCTCCTCACCTCCTTCTGATCTCTCCATCTCAATTCACTTAAAATCTACCGTACTCTCCCCCTCTTCTTCTGCTGAGAATCTCCGAGTCACCCTACGACCTCCCAACCGAGGTCAACACAGCAGAGTCCCGGACCCCCTTCAGGTGATTAACTAAGACATCTGTTCAGACTGTACTCGTAATTTAGAAGCTTATTCTCCTGAGCTGTTCAGCACTCTTGTAATTTGGCTCTTTCAGTAACTCTGTATAAACTGTAAGTCGCCCTGGATAAAGGCATCTGCCAATAAGAAATTCAATACATAAATAATAATTATAATAGTAGTAGCAGTAGATAAAACAAGATTAAATCCATATATTTGTTTAATGAGTTCTGACAATAATATATAGATAATCTTTTTGTTTAGTTGTCTTTGTTATCCAGATACCTGTAAGTAATTTCCATTGTTCAAAATCCTCTTCAGATATGACGCTGCCAATCTCTTGCCTTGTAAGGCTTATCAAGTAATATACACATGTGAACGCACCAGCAACACACATTCATCAGCACAGTCAACCCTGCTGGGATAGTGGAATTAATACTGGACTTAAATACAGAACTGAAGATAAATATTCATATAGAACTAATATTCTAAATAACTTATAAGCACTTCAGTTCAATTAACTGCACTGCTGTATCTGACCAATCTGAAACAATTATATTCATGTTCACTTGGGTTGTTGTAAATATTGCCCCAAAAGGGCACTGAAGTCAAAGCAGGCGTTCTCCTGACAGAGGGTCTCGGTAATTTACTGACGGAAAGTTAAAGCGACAGCATTCAATTCTCTGTATGTTTTTAGCGGCTTAGCTTTCTTCCAAGTCTGCTTAAAACATGCACGCTCAAAATAATTAATATTAATTAATGCTTAAAATATTTGCAAAGAGGAGGATGTTTATTCTATCTTGACTGTCCAGTTGTTATAGATTCTTGAGTCAATGATCTTATCGAGTCGCCTCATAAAGGACCCATGCCAATCAGGGTCCGCAACATGGCGGATGTTCGCCTCACACACCTACAACTCTCGGTGTAAATGTGTTACAAATGTGCTGCCTGGTCCTGAATCCGCTTGTACCACAGTCTCCATGTTGCATTTGCAATAATTACGTGGAACGATTAAACTCTGTCAGGATTTAAAAAAAACACAGTCAAGTTTGCACAGAAAGCTACTTTTATACAGTAATGGCTACAATGTAATGACTGCAAGAAAAAGCTTGGGATCTACAAACGCAGGTCTCCCTGGCAGAAATCATTATGGAGCTTAATATACAAACTAATCTCATGGGAGAATCCACAAGGCTCCTATAAACATCTGAAAGTATCCTAGAAACATTGTTGTTACACTAAAGGACAACTGGAAACAAAAGCTGAAAAATGTCTAATTCACCTGCATTTATAAAAGTGAAGTGGAAATAATAGACGGCTGATACACAGAACCACATTTTCTAAAACTGTTCAAGAATATTACTGCAGTCTTTGGGTCTTCGTTAGAGGAAAAAATAACAAATCCACTCATAAACCCTACCCAATTTTGTTTCCCTCGCCCAGCTCAGACTGATTTATCCTCACATTGTTACCCAGGGTTGGTTTCATTTCCCAGACACCACAAAGGTGCCTACAAGAGTTACAGCTTCTGTCGTTTCAGCCATTCAGTTAAATGAACCACAAACCAGTCAGTGTCATCAATGTCGAGAGTCGGCAGGCCTTTAGCTTGAGGTGCCAGATCGAAATAACATACGTTTTTCAAAATAAATGTACATCAATACTAATATATAGTTTAGTATTGATATATATAGGGACTAAAGCAACACCTTTCAAGACACAGAGTTCAACAACAACCCAGGAGCTGATATGATGGTCCTTTGTGGCTTTGAGATGAGATAGAAGAAAGGCAGTTCATTAAGGATGCCTGTGGAATTCTAATTAATTCCCTCCCAGACTCTCGCAGCGCTGGTTAATGAGTCGCCTGACCTCCCTGCCAGCATCGCAGTGCCCAGGTGACAGGGGATGACCAGGCCAAGGACTGCTTCAAATGCACTGAGCTGGAGCTGCAATTTCAGAATACCGAATAGATCACAGCGGCGAGATTCTCCAGCCCAGTGCAAAATACAATAATGTCTCGACTTTTGATGTGGGCCTAGACTTCAATCTGAAAGCACTGGACTGATGAAATGCTATCCGTTTTGGTTGATTCTGAATTACGTTAAGAAATATATTAAAACTGGAACTGAGAATAACAGTACGTACAGCTCCCATGATTACAGGTAAAGTACATGTAATGACAAAATCATTTTCCTGCAAATATTGTTTTAGTCTTAAACATACATTGCATTTGTGTCTTTAGGGCTTCAATAAATCCAGCTTAAAAAGATTTGCATCGTGTATTTGCAAGGATTTCTACTGTGAGAAGACTCTGCTGCTTTCCCTGGAGGAAAATCCAATCCACAGAAGACTTCTCGGGTTCAATGAATCACAAATCTGCTCTGAAGTGGTGGGAACTTTCAGTCTCCGGGGGATGAGGTCAAAAAAAGTCCAGAATACCTACTTGTAGAATGAGTGGATGACCTTGGAGAAATTCTCCGGTTAAAATAATAATAATACAAAAAGGAAAACCTGCAATTTAAAAAGAGTTGAGCACTTTCATATTCATAAATTCAAAAACAATCTATCTGGGTTTTCCATTTCTGTCTACTATCATCTTACTCCAACACCTCAGATTAAATCAAGACATAGTTTAACACATTATTGCAGCAGAATCAAGGTGGATTTCACAGATGTCCTCTACCAGTATTGACCCGCACAATACAGCGACGACAAATAACCAGATGATTAAGGAAGGCCTACCTTTTGTTAGACGTGACTGAATACACCAGAATGTATCCGTTGATGTCTATGGAGTACGTCTGAGGAAAGATTGAATATTCATCCTGGTGGGGAAATAGAAAGATATGATAATCCTATTGAGTAAGAAAAGCCCTCTATTACACAAAACTTGAGTATGGAGATGTATTCATTGAAACACGGAGTAAAGATAAACACAATCACACATTTAAAATGACTTTGAGGACAAAGTCGCAATTGCAGAGTTTCGAACAGGACTCGCTACCGAATCGCACTCACCTGTCCAGCCGTGTCTACGAGCTGAAGGTGGTACTCCTGACCGTTTACTGTGATCATTTTTGTGAATGCTGTGGAAGAAAGAAAGAATACATACGTGATCTATGACTTAACAGGGAGAACGACGCAGCTGTTTTAAAAATAAAGAACAGTTAGGTTCAAATTAGCAGCTGAGGTATGAAATCTCCTGCATCTATAGCATCTCTGACTGAAAGCAGCACTGCGCGTTCAATGTGATGCCAACACGCAGCCTCAGGGCTACACTGTAGATTAAGACAAATACATTGTATTATGACAGGAGGATCAGATAACAGCAGAATAATACTCACCTTTAAATACATAAAACTAAAATTCAAAGGCCCTGTTAAACAATAAGAGCAGAAATGAAAGGTTGCAGTGATTATTAGCATCACTCAGCATATGAAATGTTGATAGTGTTTCATAATACAGCTGTGTGCTTTCTCAACAGTAATGCAGACCAAATCAATCAATCAGTCTTTGCTTGGTATAGCATCCTGCGCAAGGTATCCACAGAGCGTATCACACTGACACAAGAAAGACTTGATTCTGTTACAGTATCACATTAACTGAGGTCATACGATTAGCTTATGGTTTGACAAGAGTTTGAATTCGACAGAGTGGCGAATACAGGATAGACCAGCTTAGACTCTGTTCATAATACATGAGCGTTGAGAAAAAGGTTATAGTGAAATTAAATGGGTGTTAAAACTTCCAATTCTTAACATATCTGTTAAAACAATGATTCCACAGGTGGCTGAGAGCAAATTTCATACACCCCTTTAAAACTAAAAGCACCAACACACAAAACTTCCACACAAGATGGGCTTGTGAATAGAAAAAAGGCTCAATGTTTTGCCCCCCAGTCAGAAAAAGCTATTAAAAATATTTCCAAAATGTCTATCACAATCTTAATCTTAATATTTAATTGTGCTGCAAGATTTAAATCTCCCACTCTTTCATTGCACACTTGCACCAAAAACAGAAATGATGCTTTAATACTCAGATATCCACCTGCTATAGATAAACATTAGCAGCAGATTTCCTATAATTGAGTCATCCATAACCCAGGGAGCGCCTGTGCAGTACAGAAGGTTAGTTCTTGTTTTTATTAATCAATTTATGGGCGTTATTATTATTATTATTGTGTTTTATTTTATGTTAGCAGATAGAGTTTTGTTTTTTGTTTTCGGTCTCTCTTTGTATTCAGCATGAGACGAGTCCTTGAGATCACTTGACATGAAAGAAATTGCGACTATAAGATGTAGATAGATTAGACTCAACGGGAATCAACAGACGATAATAACAATCCCACACTTCTGATGTTCGTCGAGTGAGGAATCAAGGCAAAGCTTTAGCAACCTGCAAGAAAGTCACACAGGCCACCTCAAGAGCTGTACAATGGTAACACTTTCAAATAAAGACCGGGAATTATTTGCATCAGCCCAGGATACAAAAAGAGACGTGTCAGATGCTGCTCGCTGAAAACATCTGCAGACGTTCAGGATGTTCAGAGTCTCCCAACGGCTGCAGCATTTCTCACGCAAGAAACCCCTCCAGCTCCCCGATTTCTATAGTAACCACTGTGGTGGGAGAAACGCTGGTTTAATGAGGGATAGTAGGCGGAGGCATCATCTTTCTGTGCCCTTTAATGCGTCCACACTATTTTTATCTGCATTTCTAGGTTT
Organism: Amia ocellicauda; assembly: GCF_036373705.1. Classification (NCBI taxonomy): domain Eukaryota; kingdom Metazoa; phylum Chordata; class Actinopteri; order Amiiformes; family Amiidae; genus Amia; species Amia ocellicauda. The sequence goes on along the minus strand of NC_089851.1, from coordinate 5,014,121 downwards.
TGTCATAGTTTGTTAGATTTCACAAACGATTGCACTCGTGCGTTTACCGGATTCTGCCCAGGCAATGCCCACGTTTGAGCAGCTGCCCCAACAGAACTGTGGTCGAATACAGGTCACATGTTCATTTCACCATTACATAGATTATATTTATTTGCAGGCGCTAACAACAAATACTGCACCAAAATACTGCGCAAAGACATCTTAGTTTCTCATGTTAAAAGTTAGTAAGTGTACCCAGTCTTTTAAATTAAGTCAGAAAACAATCTATTATTTGTAGTGGTTTTAGTAATTCTCAGGATACACCGATGAAGAAGTAACAAGTTTATTATGCAAAACATAAATACAGGTTAACCCGGAGCTCTCCTCTCACATGAAGTGAAGAAAAGAACTAGCGATGAGAGTTGGAAGAAGCCTTTTTGTATCTTGTGATGAACAATAGGTTACAATTGTTTCTGTTGGAAGTGGTCTCATTAAAATCGAGTTGTACAGGTTTTCAGTTTAGCACATGCATAATAATGCAGTCGTTGATTAAGTCTCCAAGAGATTGAAAATACAAAAGACTGGTTGGTTAGTTAAAGTGCCCTCTCAGACAGCAGTTGGCCAACTATTCATAAGATAATGGCTGTATACATGTCAAGAAACAATGAGCCTTAAGGTGGAGACAGGGTAACATGCTTTTTGTAGATTTCTGTGGCATTTGGCATTTGGTACGAAACTACAGACGAAAATGCTTTAACAAACTTAAAGTAGCCCCCAAAAAGGGGTAAATACAAACAAATGATTGCTTCATAGACAAAACTGAAACAGTTAATACTATAACAACATGAAACAATTAATAATATAGAAATAATATACAGAACATAATAAAAGTAAATTTTCCCACTACATATTAAATAAATGGTTCCTAAATCGCGTGATTGCACAGCAGATTAAATTAATGGTTTTAAGAAGACAGTCCATATATCTGCCGCTGTACTGCGGAGCTGCTGATTAAGATATGGTTTCAAAAAGGTCTTAAATTACATGGCCTATCTGTCATTATAATGAGACCATAAAGTGCAGTTTCTATGCGCTTAAAGTGTCAGCAAGGCTTTTAAAGGCAGCAAAGTGTTTCTGAATTGCTACTGGCAAAGACACACATTAGCACTGCCTTGTCCACAAGCCTCCTGCTATTTTGTACAGACGGTGCTGCACAACGCCACAGACCTGTGCTCAATTAAATGATTAATTGATCTGATTGAGTATAACATATGATTGACCACAAAATAATAATGGGCCACTGCTATCCATTCTACCATAATCAGATCAGCTTGTAACTAGATTAACTCTCCTCTTTCAGGGTCTTAAAGTCGTGTTTGCCAGCCAGCACAAAAGGATCAGAGCGCGAAGTATTGAGAATCGTGCACCTCCAATACTAACAAGAAAACGTTATCTTACTTTGCTATCATGAGAATAAGACCAATGGGAATGCAGCCCAAAATATGCAAAAGTCTTGAAAATGTTTATTTACACAGAGGGTTTGATTACACCCTAAATACAACAGCCTTTTCATTCCCTTCACGGGTTAAAGTCTCTCAAAGGTAATTAAAACCAGAGTGGACAAGTGCAAGGTATTACATGCAGGTAACAAAAATGTCCACTATAATTACACTATGGGAGGAACAGAACTAGATGAAGTAACGCATGAGAAAGACCTAGGAGTCTACGTGGACTCCTCACTTTCTCCATCCAAACAATGTGGGGAAGCAATAAAAAAGGCAAACACAATGCTAGGGTATATTGTCAAAAGTGTAGAATTGAGAACAAGGGCAGTGATGTTCAGACTGTACAATGCACTAGTTAGAGCTCATCTGGATACTGTGGACAGTTCTGGGCTCCACACTTCAAGAAAGATATCGCTGCTCTAGAGGCAGTTCAGAGGAGAGCAACCAGACTTATTCCAGGTCTGAAGGGAATGTCCTACTGAGAGACTGAGGAACTGAACCTTTTCACCCTGGAACAGAGGAGACTACGTGGGGACTTGATTCAAGTCTTCAAAATCATGAAAGCCATTGACCACATCAAACCAGAGGAGCTTTTCCAGATCAGCAGGGACACACGCACCCGGGGACACAAATGGAAATTGGGCTTCAAGGCATTCAAGACGGAAAACAGGAGACACTTCTTCACACAGAGAGGCGTCACAATCTGAACAAACTCCCCAGCGATGTGGCTGAAGAGACAATTTGGGAACATTCAAAAACAGATTGGATAGGATCCTTGATCACTTAGTTATTAATGGACACCAAACAAGCACGATGGGGCGAATGGGCTCCTCTCAATTTATACACTCTCTTATGTTCCTCTAATGTTCTTATGTTGAATCACAGTAGAGATAGACCACATCTGCACGTCTCAACTATAAAAGACCGATTCCAATTCAGACGGACATTTATCAGCCAGCAATTCTGATTACGAACAGAGTCTGCAATTGACAAAACAAACGGTTGACACCTGTGGTAGCTTACATCAGGTGTCTGTGTCCAGCACTGAGAAGACAGATGTAACAAACATACAGTTAAACAAAAAAGATCTTGCCAATTTCATTTCATAAATGCAATTTCATGGTTAAATAAACCATGATGACAAGCAAGTGAAAATGTAACTTATTAAGTTGTCAAGCTATGTGTTAAAAAATGGGGGTGGGGGGGATAAAAAAATGACAAGGATATGAGAAAATAATACAGGCGACATTTCTATCATCTTCATTGCCACATGCTGACCTAGTTTCCTAGAATCTACCAGTTGCTTAAAATATATTCTTCAGCCTCCTTCCTAATTGAAATCGAATTCATGGGTGGGCTGTAGACGCGGGTCCAAGGGAGCACCCCTTTAGTGTGGGCTGCTCCGGGTATTTCAGTGTGTAGGACACACGTTTATTATGCACATCCTTCACCACCGCGACACGACCGATTCCACCGGCTGCGGCCGCAAAGCACCACACGATCTACACCCGTGCCTCCCTAACCCCCTCGCTCAAGGAGTAAAACGCATTTCACAGAGCACTCTGACTGCACCACGGGATCATTCACTCTCACATCATGAAAAACAAATCACAGCCTCCACATTCCCTGTGAGAACCGAGCCACAATCACACACCAATCAAAATATAATTATAATTATTAAGGAGTTATGCCTTCAGTAGGAAGCTGTACGTGGTGATCTTGTACCGAATCTGACTGGCAACTGCATCCTGCTCACGCAAAAAAGACATGAAGGTTTGAGACAGATGGGTGACCGCCTTGATTTAATTACAGGAGAAAAGACAGCCACACACTGTACCCACTATAAAAACCCTAAAAAGCTTTACTATGTCTGCACTAGTCAAGTAGCAACAGATTTGTATGTTCGCTCGTATGAGAATGAGAGGGAATGACAGAAACTAGTTGCGATCATTATTAATGGATAGTTCAGCTACTAACACTTAGCTAATATTATTCAGAGATCGATGTATGGATCATACACAGATGAAGTCCATACTTTAGCTGACAGTGGTCAGATGTACATCCTGATGGAATTTCTTGCCTCAGCATCCTAGTCAGCTGGACCAGTGAGCCAATTCTGCCCGTGGAGGCCAAGCTCCTCATCAGAGCAGCGTACCGGTGCTGTAGTCTGGCAGGATAGCAGGGCATTAGTCAATCTGGGCAGAGTAATTCACCAAGCCTCGGTGCGCCGTCTTCAAATCACTCGTGTACAGCAGCAGAAATGAGTTCAATCCCCCCATTAGATTTAAATAAGTATCGAGACAAAGGCCCAAAACAAAGCTTCTACAGCAAAAAAAAACATGCAAATATCATACTGTTAATACTATAGGGAAGACTTTCTAATTCTAATTTCTGAAGACTATTATATCATGCAGGGCTCCTATGTATTAAAAAATAATCATTTGAAAATGTCAGGTAGAACCATGTCACTGAATTAAATTATATAAAATCAGATCACATTTAATTTGTGCTTTGTAGAGCAAAACATACATTTTATGAAGTGAAAATATATATGATTTTCAAGTTTTCATTGGGATCTTAAGAAAAAATACTTCAAGGGTCTGTGCATTCCTTCTAAAGAAAATACATTAAAGTCTGCAAATGAACAGGGGCTTTTTACAGGTTTTTACACCACATAGATTTCTTATGAAAGTTCTAGCAGGAATCAACAGATGAATATAGTTGTTTCAAAACGCAACCGCTTATGATTTGGACTTTATTCAACACATTCGGCAATGCTAGCGATGTCTCAAAGAAAAAAAACTTACTGTACTAAAAAGGACTGACTCACAAACTTGCAGGCTGTCACTGTGTTCAGGTCTAAGCTGCGGTATTAAACACAAACTGTAGATGGTATACCCATTTGCCACGTTTAACACACTCTGAATCTTCTGCCGTGACACAACAGCCAGATGTGTGCTTGCGAGACAATATCATGGCCGACGTACAGCTGAGATTTAGGGGCAAATGACACATTTCCCATAGGCAGAGCATCTGGAGACACTGGCCATTAAGAGATCAGAGCAAATGGAGAGGGAGAGAGTGAGAGAGGGAGAGACGCAGGGATGGCACAATCACAGGGACCCCTGAAAGAAATGGTGTTGGTGGAGAGGAGTCCTGGTCGAAGGTGCCTTATAGCCTAATTTCCTGAGTTCGTGTATCCATTCAGAGGTTAAATGTCTTATCAGTATTTGCAGCTCAGGTATTGCATGGGGCGTCATCCCCAGAGTTAACAGTAACTCAGTATTGAAGCTCACTTGACTCCCTTTGCTTAACATAAAGAGCTTCCCGACTGGGGAGAGGAATGGTCTCTGCGGTGGGATTTCTCCAGGTTGCAGCTGCTCTGGCACAGTGTGAGCTTCACCGAGCGAAGAGGACGCATCGCACGGCTCAGACACGCCGAGGTTCATTTGCAAAGGCATTCTGAGCTCCGAAATGAGTCTTTTTTTCTTGTTAGTACGTGCAAAACAATGGAACCTTTTGAGTGTTTGAAAATAGATTTCATTCTCTGTAATGAGTGACGCAGAGACGCAAGTGCTAAACTTATTTATCAGTACGAACGATTATATGAGAAAGCGTATTAGTTAACAGATTCCTGATTTAATCTAATTCTAGGGAGAATTACTTAACGGGCACAACAGCAGTGGGTGTGTGAATCTTGATTGCGTTCATTAAAAAAAAAAAAAAAATACTATAATTAAATGCAGTTAAGTTTAGACTGAGGAGAGCAACCATAGATTTAATGAGCATGTGCAGATTAATTGAATGTAATAACATAAAACATTTTGACTGTAGTCCCTTTGCATTATTGTACATGATATGAATATAACATTATGTGTTACAGATACACACACAATACACACACCATCCACGGACGATTCCAAAGATTCAGGGGTTCAGTCAACCCTTAATGAACTGGTCCGTATACTTCACAAATATTAATACTGGCAGCCATTTTATTTATTTAAACAAATTACTCTTCAGAAGGGGTGTAGAGAGTTGTTTGGTTGCTTCAAAGGGTTACAAATTATGAAATCACACTTCTAACGAGTTCCATATACTGCACACATTTAAAAACCATCTCAATCACGATACAATTAGTCACTATTCCAATCCAATTAAATACATGTTTTAGTTGTGAGGTCTGTAAGATAATAGTGCATAATAAGCCGGTGTCCCTGACTAATGCCATGAAGCTCCTATCGATCCCTCTGTAAAGTGCTGGGATATAGAAAGCTCTACTGGAGTCTAACGGCTAATCAATAGAGTGCACTGGCCTCATATTACTGCGAGTCCCGCAAGTGCTGGTTCTAGCCCAAGAGTCTCTGAGAGGATGCAGCGATTCACAAATGGGCTTTTAGAGGCTCCTACCCTTGATAGTGCCTGACTGCCTTCTGTACACACAGCAGAAAGGAAATTATCGCCTACTGTAAAACAAATTAACAGGAGAAGAGCCGACGGCCAGAACAAATATCACTTTGGCTGCACTACTGGAGTCCGACTGTAACAGAGCCGTCCTCTGACCTCTGCGCTGCGTTGTGTCGAGAGAGGATGCTTTTAAAAAACGCCTCTGAAACCAAGAGATTCTGGATTGAATTTCTCAATTACAGTCTGTAAATGATGGAGGTTTCAGAGCACTGTGCAGAAAAAGCCGATGTGAACAGCCGTCTTCACCTGTAACTATTTTTCTTCACAGCTTTAAAAATGTTTGATAGCAGAATTACAGCAGTCAAACTTACTTAAATTCAGTCTAGTGAGTGGGCTATAAAAATAACAATAGCAGGGCATGGAAAGGATTGTGCTTCAACAATATTTCTATTAAAGTGTGGAGAGAGTATTTAAGATTTCATTCACTCATCTAACTAAAATGGAAGTAGCACGAGGTGTTGTCTGTGTGTTGAAAATGTGAAAGTGCCTCATATTTAACGACAACATCCACACTCACAGTTCTATGATTCTAATAAGCCACTGTCTGCATACATTGCGTTCATGTATTACACAAATGCATGTATAATTGAAATATATTACAATGGTCAATGTATGTCTTTCCTTTCATTTTCACTTGCTGATTGACACGAACACACTGCGCTTCTAAGAACTGAACGTGGAAAACGGATCGCTTCTTGTCAGACTACGATCTGCAGAGATCATGTCACACGAAGAGGAGACGCAGATACCAGTGATCAGCAGGTGAGCAGAAAACAATCTCAGGGTTCAAGGGTGTATCATAGAGTACAGTTGTGTGTGGGAGGGATGGTGTTTGAAAATTCGATGTATTGTCTTTGCATCGCTGACAAAGGTTAAAATTAAATAAATGCTCTGACTCAAGTCCAACTCAAAGAGAACAATAAAATAACAATATAAACTTACTATAAAATCTATGAAAAACTAAATTCAGAATGAACACCTAAATAAAAGGGCCTAAAGATAAGGCTTTCTCACACAAGCCAATGATTTAAAGCCTCTTATTCTTCAATACTTTCAGATAAATGCTGACAAAGTATATTATAATATTAATAATTATAATCACCAGCACAAAAAACGGGTATTTGCGCTGTGCAGAAAACATGGGAAGCTGCTATACTGAGTCACGCTGCTCTTTTGCTTATTCATTCCATCATCAAACGATCATTTCCTGATCTCATATTCCTGATCTATTCTTTTGGATGGCTGCGGTGCCACATTGAGGCGATGGTGTAAATTGTTTCACTCCCTCACGGTGACTGTGAAAATGGAGTTGCAAGCTGTGCGTTGATGCCACTCGTCTTAGTCCCTTTGCCAAAGTGGCCGAACGGGAAATATTAGGTAGATTTCAATTCCCAGGTATCCATATTTCTACACCTACGTGCCAGAGATCTCTGAAGGACTGCTGGCAGAGAGAGAGAGTTCAGAAATCAATACCGCAAATGAGATGCCGAGGCTGCAGCCAAACCTACCCGTCGCCTGCGTGCTTGTCATAGTAGCAATTCAATCTGTTGAGAAATTAATTTCACCGCAAATACATCACCATACAACTGAAAATTAATTGACATTCGTGGCTTCTGCAGCCCCCGCCTCGCCCCCAGCTCTCTCAGCTCCGGCGAGCATGCCTCAATTTCGGCACAGGTGTCAGCTGGCATCCTGACCTGGGATCGCGGCACCGGAGGAGGCGCGTGGCTCTCCAGGCGGAAGATGCTTCTAGATGGGAAAATAAGGAGACCCAGATGTGTCAGTCCATTCCACACGCAGTCTCCCCCGAGCCACGGATAGACCTCTGCTCTGCTCTGGCTGTTAGAAATCCACAGGACAGGAAACGTGCAAAAGAGAAACTGATATTTGAATGTCAATACAGAATGTGTGCCAAGGCTTCAAAAAAGAGAGATATTTAGGGTGTTTAAGTGAATACATTGCTAAGGACCACTGTTATCGTCTCTTTACAGTGTCAGTCCGCTGGTTCCACTAAAGATTGCGGAATAACTAGAACACAGAAAAGGTTACCCGGCCCTGTCAGTTCAGGTTAGCGATGCCGAGTTTTCAATGTACTCCGCTGAGACACTGCAGCTATTTATAGCCACTGAAGGCTGCAGGATGGAGGGGAGCTGGGCTGTGCAGGAGCCAAGCTGCCACTAACGTATACAGAATGAGATCTATAGAATACATATACACGAGGAGAACGCTCTGGGTTTCAGTCTAATAAATGGAGACAGAAAGTGCCCATCATCATCAATTCTGCAGAATAATAATACAAAATAAATAAATCATATGATAGTGTATGCTGAGCCTCAAATCAGCCCTGCCTAGTAAAAGTGAAAAATGTATAATATTTATTTAATTTATATGGATGAGGAGATTCAGTATCTCATCAGTCATCTATAACTGTACAGTGAAATCTGTTTCGAATTGTACAATAGATTACAGCTCAGGGCAATTTTCCTTAGGCTCACACTGGTTTTTGGGTAATGTACAGTATCCTGTATCCCCCACCCCACAGTCTGACTTCATCATCAGCTCATGGTCATGTGACTGTTCAGTAAATAGGGATGAGTTGCCTGCCTGCCACAGCAATGACTGGTGGGGAGATTTGTTGCAATACATTCTGGTGCCGACTGTCAGAGGTATTAGTGTCAATCAATGAAACAGCATGGGGGGAGAGAGAGAGAGAGAGAGAGAGAGAGAGACAGACAGACAGACGGCAAGAGTGAGACAGCGAGAGACAGCGAGAGAGACAGAGAGAGACAGCCATTTCTTAAATCCTAATTGATTTAGTTTTTCAGAGAGACTTAAACGAACACCAGTCAACGGCAGCAGGGCAGGCAACACATACTGCGCCGATCAGAAACAAGGCAGCCGCAGGTCACTACAGCAACAGCCGCCTACACAGAGTCTGCCACCCGCTGCAGCTCTCTCAGCCACTCATTAAACTGGCCAATATACGTACACTGTCCTACCTGACCTCGTTACCCACACCCTCCCGCTCCCTCGCTGTCTGTGGCTGTGTCTGCCTGCTTCTCTGCACACTTCACTTTCTTACTCTAGGGGTCCGGGTGGCCAAACCCCAAGAACTGGACCCAAGCACAACAACCTGTCAGCCGGGTCTCCAAGGGCACATCTCTTAAATATAGCAACATATTTTCCTATTTGACTGAAGTGTTACAAAGTAGCAATTAAAAAAATACAATGAATATTTCTTGACTGTTTTTCCAACAGAGAAAGGATGTAGGGCAGCATTAGTGTTCCTGCATCATCTCATAAAGATATCAGCACTGATATACATTTATACATTGTTCTTGCTTTGATAGTTATTTAACATTTGCTCAGATAAAATTAAGACTTCAAACCCAATACTGCATGGTAGGTGTCTACTGGGTAGCGTTTAATCCACGCCTGATTGTTGTTGTGAAAGTAAGTTTTTTTTTTTTTCCAAAAGGCTTCTCAAACAGGAGAGTACCTCGGGGAATACATGGCTGAGGAGTACAAGGAGATGCTAATTTGCTTCCTTTGCACATTTAATTCATTCCACACTCTTTCTTTCTGGTATTCATTCACTTTTTAAAACGGATTATCGCTGGAACAAGCAGCTGACCTCTATATTTCTCGGAGAACGTGAACTCTAGGCTTAAAACAATTCCAATTTGAAAACATCTGGGGTAAAATGCGTCATTTGTAACAAAGTAATACAGTGAGATTACCGTGTAGTGGCGTGAATCGGGGTGTGTTGGCATGTTATTAAGACATGCAAGATCTCGATTTGAATATATCCTCAGAGCAGAAGAATACACGAGACTGGAGTAGCAATGAGCAGCACCGTTTGCCCCCTTGACGGCAAACAGGATTTATTTATTTGTCTGAAGTTCACAAATTCCTCTTGCATGAATCGTATACAGAATATCAAGCAAAAAATACTCAATGAGTGGGGAAAAAATATAATACACCGATCAGATGGGTCACGGAACCAACCCGTCAAGTTCAAAAGTGGTTCAGACGGTAAGCGATTGAATTGATGAACTGGCAGACCAGCTCGTTTTAAAAGCAGATCGATCGTGAGCTTCCACAAGGCCTCTGTCCACAGACATCAGACCTATAAATAGAGGACAGGGCTGGAAAAAGCATGTTGAAAATAGTCAACAAGCGTTTGAAATGTCTCAGATAATACTGGTCGTAATTCTGACCGCATAAAGACCATTTATTCATGCAAAAGGCATATCCTACACAGAATGTGAAAGAGCTTAATTAGTATGTGTAATACTATTGGACAGGCGTTTTCTACTAGACACTTGTTTTAACCATTCAATATACAGCTCTGGAAAAACTTAAGTTCAGAAATCAATGTTAAGTGGTCTCTTAATTTTTTTCCAGAGCTGTGTATATTTTGCTACCAGAATTACTCAGAACAATTATTTTCACAAACAATACTGGTGAAAGCATAATTAGTTTAAGCCTGACAGGGGCATAACTCACATCTAATATAATTAACCTCGGCTGTTCAATTAATCTAAAAGGTATTCAGACTGCGAGGCAGACGGCTGCTGACAGAGAGGCTCACAGGACCGGTGGGCATAAAATCCACTTTTTCCAGCCTCTGCGACGACAGGACCGAGCACTAAAAGCCGCCAGCGCTGTGCTCCAATCTCCGAAGAATTAATCAGGAGATTCCAGAAATACACCTGGCCGAATTCCCACATTTCCACAGAGCAGAAGGCCAGGGACGTGTCAGGAGCGTCGCAGCTGGAGAGGAGGGTTTCCTTTTACGCAGTACGAGAGGATCACAGCGGAGCGACTCCCCAACGCGGTCACGGCTTCCTCTCCTGCAGTCGTTCTCGGATTTTAACACACAAACCACCTCCGAATCCCACTTGCCTTTTTTTTTTTTTAAAGATTCAAACATAAAAGTCCAAATGGTGGTGTAAGTACATTAAAGCAAGGCGTGTCTGATACATTACATGAGGGGCCCATGAAGAGAAATACAAGAATAAATGCGGACACGTATTCTTCTGTTGCCAGAATAGCACCCACGTATTTTACATCCTAAATAAGAGTTTTATTTTACGGTTGCCTAAAGCTCAGGTTGCATTTCCTTCATCTAGCCTCTTCAGAGTCTAAAAAGACTTCATGGGAGCCAAAGTGTCACTGAGTTTAGCTTTTTGTGGCCAATCTTAACCGAACTTCCTTGCCAAGAACTATGTAGGAATGCAATGCCGTTCCCCATCCACAACTAAATTAACAAAAAAACTATCCTCTAATGCACTCAAAAAAACTGAAAAACGAAGGTCAATAAGAACATAAGAACATAAGAAAGTTTACAAACGAGAGGGGGCCATTCAACCCATCGTGCTTGTTTGGTGTTCATTAATATCTAAGTGATCCAAGGAGCCTATCCAGACTATTTTTAAATGTTCCCAAACTTTCAGCTTCAACCACATTGCTGGGGAGTTTGTTCAGATTGTGACGCCTCTCTGTGTGAAGAAGTGTCTCCTGTTTTCTGTCTTGAATGCCTTGAAGCCCAATTTCCATTTGTGTCCCCGGGTGCGAGTGTCCCTGCTGATCTGGAAAAGCTCCTCTGGTTTGATGTGGTCGATGCCTTTCATGATTTTGAAGACTTGAATCAAGTCCCCATGTAGTCTCCTCTGTTCCAGGGTGAAAAGGTTCAGTTCCTCAGTCTCTCAGTAGGACATTCCCTTCAGACCTGGAATAAGTCTGGTTGCTCTCCTCTGAACTGCCTCTAGAGCAACGATATCGTTCTTGAAGTGTGGAGCCCAGAACTGTACACAGTATCCAGATGAGCTCTAACTAGTGCATTGTACAGTCTGAACATCACTGCCCTTGTTCTCAATTCTACACTTTTGACAATATACCCTAGCATTGTGTTTGCCTTTTTTATTGCTTCCCCACATTGTTTGGATGGAGAAAGTGAGGAGTCCACATAGACTCCTAGGTCTTTCTCATGCGTTACTTCATCTAGTTCTATTCCTCCCATAGTGTAATTATAGTGGACATTTGTTACCTGCATGTATTACCTTGCACTTGTCCACATTGAATTTCATCTGCCAGGTGTCGTCCCACAACTGAATATTATCTAAGTCCCTCTGAATAGCCTGTGCTGCCGAGATTGTATCTGCTGAGCCACCTATTTTAGTATCATCTGCAGATTTGACAAGTTTGCTAACTATCCCAGAGTCCAGATCATTAATATAGATTAGAAAAAGCACAGGCCCTAGTACTGATCCCTGTGGAACTCCACTAACAACCTCACTCCAGTTAGAAGCAACTCCTCTAATCAACACCCTCTGCCTCCTATACATCAACCAGTTCATAATCCATCTACTTACATTACCCTGAATACCTACAGCTTCCAATTTGAGGATCAGTCTTTGGTGTGGAACCTTATCAAAAGCTTTTTGAAAATCTAAGTATATCATATCATATGCTTTCACGTGATCTACGTGATCAATAAGATTCACTAGAACACGAGGCAGACAGTCCACATAGGCCTGGTTCCCTAAACACTGGTCTAACAGAAAAAAAAACACAGCAGCTTTGGAAAGATGAAACGCTAATAACCTTTGAGCTTTAACTGAATTATACGATGTGTACTAAAACAATATTCAGCTAAATATGAAAAATAATGTGCAGGAATAAACAAATAAATCAATCCTTCAGTGGTGCTTGTCCCACCAGACCGATCTCTGTGCTGCGGGTTGGTCGAATGCCAACGTGACACAGACTGGCTTTGTCCACTCCGCAGCGCGATCTGTGGCGGGTGTGATGTCGTCCTCCAACGGCGCACACAGATGCCCTGCGTGGGTCCGGAGCGAGCGACAGCGTGCAGCGCTTTCCCGTCCCCTCCAAGAGGAATGCGCTCGCCACAAAACACTTGTTTGTCTGCAAAGCCTCTGATCTGCATCTCCACGGCATTTCCTACACAAATTCCTACGGGCCTATTCAGCGCTCAGACCACGACGGGGCCGAGTAGCGCTTCGGCAGTTCATTGGCTGGAATGGGGCTTTTAAGGGGAAAAAAGGTGATGAAAGTCTGTGACTGACCTAATAGACTGTATAGCATTGTCAGAGCTTGGATGTATAACAGCGTATGATCTTAATTCTACTGGGTAAAATAAACTCGTCTGGTTCACAGACCTTGATTAGCACCAGTCTAGTACTACTCTACTTAAAATAACCACGGCTAGTGCTAATGTGGGTCTGTGAAATCAGCCCTGTGTGTTTAAAATCTATTTTCACAATACAATATTGCAGAGGTCAGTGATCAACCATTTTCTATTTTGTAGAGCAGGCTGGGAGACATAAATTAGACACAAGGCTATTTTTATCATAATACAAACAGCGTCATTATTGTCTTGCATATCAAGTGCTAAAAACATTAGTTCTGTCCGAGTGACACACACCAGAGCGATTACAAAACCTTCAGTGCAGTGGAACATGGCTGTAATACAGATGAAGGCGTTTAGCAAAGACTACGGCATTGTAGCAAAGTCGATTTTTAATGCGCCTCGGGCCGGGCTGAGCTATTTATGGGATCCTTATGTACTCTGTTCCTGATGCTGTTACTCCAATGTCTTCTTTCATGTATTTCAAACAGAGGGCCTGTTGCCTGAAGGAGATAAAGCTGAAACTCTATGGTACCGACACCACTGCCAAACCACACCATAATAAACATCAATGGTTATACAAATCGATTGAATGAAAGCACAATAATCATTAAAGAAACATTCATTTCCTTATGTAGTTTCCCCAAGCAAGAATCACCTACATACACATTTCCTTGATGGGAAGGTCAATTAATTTCCTTGACTGCTGCTGCTCGAGTCTATTTAATTCGGACGCATTTCAGAAGATTGTGGTAGATATAATATAATGAAAGCAAATGCGGTATCCACCTTTCTCTTTGCGTAGACACAGACCTCGAAAGCATAGTATCCAGCTCATTACTGCCTCATCCTCTACTCACACCCAAGTCCCATTCCCTGACACCACTTACGGTTCACAAATTGGACGGCAGCATCGAAAGGCGACGCCTACATTGTAACCTCGAGTGAGCGCCTGTCAACCCAAGCCATCTGTCATATCGCCGAGGTCGGAAAAGGGAAGGTGGCGGGTTTAGTCTTTCAAAATCTTTCCCAGCCCATTAACTTCCCCGTAGCAGACACCTCTCTCTGCTTGTACAATTGACTCTAAAGCTTCAATAATCCCCACAAAGTCTGGGATGTCAGAGGCAGTGGCTTGGGGAGAGACTTGTTGATATCCACCGATCTCCTGCGGCTTCATACGAGCAGACCGCAAAAGGAAGTCGTTCGTGTGAGAGTCTGGAGTGGCAAACAGTCCGATTTTGTTTTTAAATAACTCACAATCCCTCAACACATTTGCTCCGTTTATCATCAGGTCTCCAGGAGTTTCGTAGAGAAATGCAATGCCGTTTCACAGCGCAACCTCCTTACTCTTACACTGACTCTTGAGAAACCCTCACAGATGTTTTCACAAGAGAAGTCCTTAAAGAGGATGAGAATAATGATATACTGCACTAGATCTTTATAATATAATATTGTCAGTATAGCAAAAAATAGTCAACAACATCATTATAAAAATCGTAGAAAACATAAAACACACACACTTACTGTTTTCGATGGTGGGATCATAAGAATCGACAAACTGTCCTTCCACAAACTGAATTGTTAAAGAGGATTTTCCTGCAAAAGAAAGAAATACACATTGAAGAACACCAACCCCAGGATCAGTCGATGGTAAAACTGAATTCTAACAGAAACCATTACAACAAATGCATTTCAATAACCTTTGTATAATTAAATGAAAGCATATTAAATACAAACTTTCCAGGACATAACAGTAATAATTTCAGTTTAGGATTTGGTTTAAAACTTCCTTATCCACGGAGAAATCTGCCGAATGGTCTGGGTACAATGTGCAGTATTATACAGCAGCACAGTTCTACTAAATTACGTTTTTCTTACTGGTATATCTGAAGTTCCTCGAGTGCATAAAATACAAATCTAAAGCATTCACAGCTCTTAATCTGAAACAGTGTTCTTCTGCAATTAGTTTAATAAATGTTAATTAAACTATACTTATTTATTTTCAGTTAAATCTTTTCAGACATCATTGCTCACGGCTTATATAACCGTAGTGATGGCGCTTGATTGGGCCGAGTAAAGACAGTGGGGGTGTGAGCTGCCATAGAAATGCAAACATCATTGTGAATGTGTGTACACGTGTGCACGTGTAATGTGCGTTTTTGCCGGTATAACACACGTAGAGGGCGTGGGGGGCTTGGGACAGGCGGCACGATTCTCACCCCACCCTGGTACAGTAGGGTCTTTCCCGTTTGTTGCCAGAACAATCACTAGTCTACAGAAAATGCGGTTCGTCGTCTCAGCTCAAAGCCCAGAGGAAGCGGCTGAAGTATTATATATAGAGAGCTGTATATGAGGGGAACATGCCTGGGAATATTTCTGCTGGCACAGCAAGATGCAGCGACAACAACAGATTGTGTGATGGTGTGGGGGTTTGATTCTGTGGCTCTTCAGAATACATGACCATTTTTTATTAAAACAACAACAGGACCAATGCTTAAAAAAAATAACTGGTTTGTCAAGCTAGAAAAGGACAATTAAGGTACAACACGGACGATTCAGATATTCATGCTCTTCCTTCTGACTTCAGATGCCCAGTGTTACAGTGACTACATCAGCTAAAATGGAGGCGCCAACTGGTAAACTTAATTAATAGACAATACAAACTGGAAGAACTGGGAATTTAATTAAATGCTTTCATGCCCCACGGCCACGTCCTCATGGCCGGGCTGCTGTTCCCTCAGCCAAGCGGATTAAGCCCAAATAACTCAATTTCTTAAATCACGGCTTCTCACACCTACTTTGATAGGGGGTTGTCTGAACTACTGAAATATAATCTTAATGAAAACCACAAGGACAATCTCAACATGTGGAAGGCGGTGTGATTATTAATAAAGAGATTTCGGAAACTGAAACTATTTGATATACAGAGCCGAGGAGGCACTAATGGGAATTAGCATCAGCTGGAGTTCACACAACATGTAGAAACCTGAACGCTAGGAGGAAAGGCACGTAAAATAAATAAGACAAACTTTGATGAGTTAAAAACACATTTTATTCTGGCATTTCAAGATATTGCACTTTTCTAACTTCATCATTACCACCATATCTGCATGGTTCAACTACAAAGGATCAGCGAGGAGTCCCATCTAAAGCCCGCTACAGCTACATCAAATGAATATCTAGGAATTATACCAGCACAGGCAGGCAGTATCCATCGCACTTCAAAAACAACACAAGAGAGAGGTTAAAATGCGACACTGCACTCATTATTATGCCGAAGCAAGACGGCCAGGGCTCGTTATTTTTCCCTCAGGGAGGAAATGAAACGTGGAGACAACAAACCAGACAGGCCCGGGTGCTACAGTGAAATCACACTTTTGCAGCAGACCGTTCCTTCACAAATTCACAAGAACGATGACAAACTCTCACATGGCCATCACGATCCCACTGGAGAACAGGGCCGGATCCGACACAGAGGAGCACTAAACTGATCTGCACATCAAACCATGGGCGAACAAAGGGAAGTCCCTGCTTGGGGACTCAGGCACATGCTCTGGCGGCTTGGAGTGCGCGCCGCTCCATGCTCGGCTTGTTCATAGTCCTGCTACGACACAGTGCTGTGAGCAGTGCGTAATAGCACTTAACTGTAATGCAGATTTATCACCAAAACCAGCTCCCGAATTGAATGGATCTCCCCCATCTCGTCCGAAGGCATCAGTGATGTAGCAGGCAGGAACCCTGGTGTAACACTGTTCTAGTCTATAAATGCTGCCGTGCACTAACACAAAGGTCAAGGACAGATTTCCAGACAACGAAACCTGTTTCAGGATGACGCAGCTAGAGAACTGAATGCGTTTTATTGTTTGTGCTCTTAAAAATGACATTGTTGTTCATCGGAATCTCAGGATCACCAGAATTCCAAGAGAAGAGAAATATTCAGGTAAACCACATATTGTCTTCTAATAACCTATCCCATACTTATATATATTTCATTAATGCAGTTTTGCCCAATCAATGTGAAACATTTATCTAGAAAATGTACAGAGAAGAGTGATAAGTGTGAAAATACTGTAGCCTACATGTGAGATAAAACTCATCTTTTTAGCCAGGGACAAAGAATACTTTAGCCCGCAAAACATATATTAATACATTACAGAACTTTGTCTGATGCTATATACAATCCTGACGTCAATGGATATGATCTAAAATTCATAAAGCAGTCAGGGAAGCAGATATTTCATATAAAATAGGGGAATCAGGGGCAGGCGAACTCAGCATAATCACAGTTAAATGTTTTGCAGCTGAAAACGGGGAACAAATGGATTCAGCCGTCATTCCTCCTCCTCACATTTCTTACATTTTCACCAGAATAACGGGAACAATGGCTTATTGTCACTGGGCCGCTGGACAAACACTCAGCTTCGATGGAAGAAAAGAAAATTCCACAGGGATTTTATAAACTTCATTTTGATTTAAATACCTGTAATAACTGCTACATGACACTGAGCAATTTGCAGATCAGCCTAAATCATTGTGACATTTATTACCAAATGTATAATTAACAAATCAATAATAATATATAAATCATACATACATTTAAATGTTGATACATATGTAATATATTAACAATTAAATAAAAATACAACTGATGCATTTCCACATAGCTAATTTAAATCAAGAAAATTACAGACAGATGTTTCAGAGTATTAATCTGAACTGATGACAGGTTTTTGTAAAATGTGGACTAGCCTACATATTTGTGCATCTGAGAAACCAATTAACCTATTTTTATTCATATCCAAAGCACGGATCTCTTGTCACTTCTTAACCATCATCGAAATACCCTCTCTCGTTCCTTCCTGCACTCACGGCTCAATTCAGCACTGCACATGACAAGAGCCCCTGATGAAGAGGGCCTTAATCTCTCCCGACTCCCTGCCATCGGCTCTCCTGTGTGTGTGGAAGTCCCCTGCCATCACCACACACTCCCAACTGGCTCCGTCAAAGCAGACATCCCCAGCACCACAACTGCCTCGGCAGCCAATCAGGGACCGCAGAGCTTCCCCGGCCAATCGGAGGCCAGTACCGAGGGCGTGGGCCTGTGATGTCATTAACTCAGGTGAGGGATGTACCTTCTGAAGGATATAATACATCAAAATACAACCGGTCATATTGATAAACCACAATGAATACCTCTTTCCAAACAGGAGATGCTAACCATGTGCCGTTCAAATACACAGTTATTATATTACAGATTCCACCAGTAACTTTACAATACAATATTCCTCAAACTTGTCAAGGTTATGAACAAAAGGTACTACACTGTCGGTCGAATAAACCTTCCTGTACTGAACTGACTTTTTATTTCAGCACTATGTGACTTCCAGGGATAACAGAGAGCTTAGGATCCTCTAATGACCCTGGAAATGCAACCTGAGGAATTCAGTGTTTTTAATTCGACTCCCAATGTAAGGCACGGTTTTAGCTTTGAAAACAGGGATCAATCTGTGTAAATAATTTAAAGTGATAAAACACTACAACAGCCTCAGACATCTCTGCTGTTTTTATCTGTCTTGACAGGGAAATAGCAGGGATTCCGAACTGAAGTCAATTTCATTCATTTTAGCCTTTGAATAATTAATTCTATTATTTAGACTTCCATTTAAACTTCATATTTACATAATTCCGAGGCGAATGTTGCCAAACTCTTATGGGCATGTTAATCCAACGTAATCACATGCTAAATTATTCGGAATCACCCTAAAATACAAACTGCACGTTTTGTGAGCTCAGCAAAATACACCCAGGGCTCACAAAATGTCGTTTAAAAAGTGAAAGAAGCAGACAATCGTCCCACAAAAGAGTCCGCCTTCGTTTACAATGGTTACTTCTCCTTGTAACAGTATGCTGCTGTGCTGTATAATATTTATTATATAATAATACAGCTGCCTTTCAAGTTTAAGGGTCAATTATGTGGAACAGCCAACTGTCGAAATCCGGCCTATTACCTCCCATTTTATCTGGCGAGGGCCTTTGTCAATTCCTCCCTTAATGAGATGTTTCAAAGAGAGACTGAATTATAGACTATTTGACCTAACAGTCTTCAGAGTCTCACTCTGTATATATCCACAACCGCCTGCATTTTCCCCCCATTCGTATTCTGTATTCATTATCAGAGTTAGGGCTGGCGATATGACTTAAAAATAATGTCTCGATATTTTTAGAAGTTTGGGCGATACACGATATATATATATATATATATATATATATATATATATATATATATATATCTATATATATATATTTTTTTTATCCAATCAAGCCACAAAATAAGACCAAAGACATTCAAAGTACACGTATTTTGTTAATCCTTCAATAAGCAAAACTAACAAATACTACATTCAGGCTGTCATGGTAAAAATATGCAGAATGCAACACATTACAGGGCAAGTGTTGTGTGATTACTATTGCGTGTGTTATGTTGTCATAGGATATATATATACACACATATATACACATACATACATATATATACACATAAGTTTAAAAATAGCTGGCGTCACAATAGTTTTAATAAATCTTAAATGCGGGGTGCCTTATCCCAGGGATTTTATATAGAACAATTATCCGTATTATATTACGATGGTACAGCAACTCTCGTCTAAAAACAGTCCATATTCACCGATGTCTCATAAATTATTTATTAGAGGAAAAAGTGAACATCATAATGCCTACGCGTTTCGACTTCTCTTCCTCAGAGCACATGGACACACAGCATGATTTACTGTCACACGACACCAGTCACACCAGTAATGTGATCACGCTGCACATGCGCAGTAAAGGTGCAGATTCAGGCAGATTGAGCACAGCCGGGTCTATAGCGTTGCATTAACATCTGCTGGACAGACATTTCTCCTGTGACTGTCGCGTCTCGATTCTACTTACAAGTACAGCACGATGTTAATACAAAATAGTTATAATAGTATTATTATTATTATTATTATTAATAATAATAATAATACAACTGTTGAAAATGATACTTTCTGCATGTGTTTGCATTGCTTTCCAATTTATTAAAATGCAAACAAACATTATTATTATTATTTTTATACAAATTATACAATTTATATCTAAATTAGCGGGGGTGGGGGTGCTTGCAGATCGAGTTCAGCCCGGCGACGAGGTGTGCGCTTGCGCATTAAAGTATCTCTTGGTTGTGTGTTATTGTGTGTCGGGTCTCTCTCATGTCTCTGTGTTTCTGATGCCCATTTCTTGCCGCATCCGACACGTGTGGAAGAACCGGGAAGAACGCAAAGCGTCCTAATGACGAAAAATACTGCCGTAAAGATTGCAATTTGCGACACCACGATATAAAAGATATAGCATAATATGAAACGATAGAGGTTTTTCTATCGTCATACGATATACACTCACCTAAAGGATTATTAGGAACACCATACTAATACTGTGTTTGACCCCCTTTCGCCTTCAGAACTGCCTTAATTCTACGTGGCATTGATTCAACAAGGTGCTGAAAGCATTCTTTAGAAATGTTGACCCATATTGATAGGATAGCATCTTGCAGTTGATGGAGATTTGTGGGATGCACATCCAGGGCACGAAGCTCCCGTTCCACCACATCCCAAAGATGCTCTATTGGGTTGAGATCTGGTGACTGTGGGGGCCAGTTTAGTACAGTGAACTCATTGTCATGTTCAAGAAACCAATTTGAAATGATTCGACCTTTGTGACATGGTGCATTATCCTGCTGGAAGTAGCCATCAGAGGATGGGTACATGGTGGTCATAAAGGGATGGACATGGTCAGAAACAATGCTCAGGTAGGCCGTGGCATTTAAACGATGCCCAATTGGCACTAAGGGGCCTAAAGTGTGCCAAGAAAACATCCTCCACACCATTACACCACCACCACCAGCCTGCACAGTGGTAACAAGGCATGATGGATCCATGTTCTCATTCTGTTTACGCCAAATTCTGACTCTACCATCTGAATGTCTCAACAGAAATCGAGACTCATCAGACCAGGCAACATTTTTCCAGTCTTCAACTGTCCAATTTTGGTGAGCTTGTGCAAATTGTAGCCTCTTTTTCCTATTTGTAGTGGAGATGAGTGTTACCCGGTGGGGTCTTCTGCTGTTGTAGCCCATCCGCCTCAAGGTTGTACGTGTTGTGGCTTCACAAATGCTTTGCTGCATACCTGGGTTGTAACGAGTGGTTATTTCAGTCAAAGTTGCTCTTCTATCAGCTTGAATCAGTCGGCCCATTCTCCTCTGACCTCTAGCATCAACAAGGCATTTTCGCCCACAGGACTGCCGCATACTGGATGTTTTTCCCTTTTCACACCATTCTTTGTAAACCCTAGAAATGGTTGTGCGTGAAAATCCCAGTAACTGAGCAGATTGTGAAATACTCAGACCGGCCTGTCTGGCACCAACAACCATGCCACGCTCAAAATTGCTTAAATCACCTTTCTTTCCCATTCAGACATTCAGTTTGGAGTTCAGGAGATTGTCTTGACCAGGACCACACCCCTAAATGCATTGAAGCAACTGCCATGTGATTGGTTGGTTAGATAATTGCATTAGTGAGAAATTGAACAGGTGTTCCTAATAATCCTTTAGGTGAGTGTATATCGTCATATCACACAGCCCTAATCAGAGTAAATCAATGCTATCATTTAATATCAAAGGACTGCTTTTATCGTACTTAAGACATAAAAGTCGTTTTCATGTATGTGTGCAAGCTTATTGCCCTAAAGTACTACATTTCATGGCTGACATACTGCAGGATGGTCCCAATTTCAAGTAATGAACAGAGATTGAAAGAAACAAACAATAAACAACACAACCAATTCTGGAATGACATCCAATACAGAGGAGAAAAAGAGAAACCTTTAACTTTTTATTGAATGAATGCACACCACTAAAACGATTGTGCTGTAAGACTTCAGACGGAAAGCAATAACATCTTTATTCAAAATTGTGTTGACGTAGCATCATTACCAAGCTGGAGACAAACGGAAAATGGACGTACAGCCATTCAGAGGGTTGGGTTTCATCATGATGTTTCTGTATGTGTCTATAGCTTTCTAATGAAGACGCATGCCAGTGTATAGTGTCTTCACTATACTCCAAATACTAATTAAACCCGTTTCCTAACATTCTCTACAGCAGGATTGAAAACATCTTTGCTTTACAAAAATGTCAGAGTACAGTCGCATAACCTCACACATAGATCATGGGGAGATATGAACTCTAAATGGGATTAACTGGTGAAAGTTTCCCACGCTCTCTTCCATGTGTTTATGTTGTCCGCGTACTAGGCTAGCTATTTTCTCAAAGTACCCAGTACTGACAACTCCTGGTAAGAGGGTAATTATAGGACCAAGACCTCAAAATATAGTCCACTTGGGTTAACAGCTGATGACAAAATCACACCACGTCTGCAAAGATACGTTCGACTAAACCATCATACAATAAACTGATCAAAATAGTAAAAGACAGCATGTACAGACAGCAAATAGTAAAAGCATTGCCTTGAGACTGCCTCGTGTACCAATGGATTCCCAAAACAACATTAAGAGTGCACCGAGAAAACTCTGCTCCCGTTTACACAACACGAACACTAGAAGATAATGAAGGCCCAGGTGTTCATCACTGGAAGCTGCGGAGACCAAACCCAGTGCGGCTGCGTCTCCTGTGGACCAGAGGGAAGTTACTACATTTAAATGATCTTTAATTCCATCTTAGTAACTGTGGCTCAACGGGAGGGAAAGACAGTTATGAACCACAAAGGGCTCAAGTTAAAGCTAAAGCCATTATGAGGAGCATTCATAAATCAATCTGATGCCTAGGGCACAACTGGATATTTGAATTCCATGCCCACTGGCACAGCCGTGCTAGATTTAAGAATAATAAGACAAGACCTCCTTTTTCTTCCAAATTAAAGAGTTGTGATAGAAGTGTCTCTCAGATGTGATCAAATTAAATATGAATGTCTATATAAATATGACTGTAGCTTATAAAATCTTGGGATCCTTTTTCCCCTCCTGTAAACTGAAACACTACAGTATGTGCAATTAATTCTGTTTATGATGTAGGCCTATGTTTGAATATAAGCAAAACTTAATTAATGATTCCAGGACAAAAATAATACCTGCTGTATAATAACAACAGCTTCACACAACACATAAGCCACCAGCTTTTACAGTAGAAGAAATGAGCTTGTTCACTTGTTCACATGTTCATATCAATCATCATATATAATTGTATTATTTATTAGCCCCTGCCTCAACAATATTCATATGCAGTTGAGTCACCGTTTGTCCTAATGAAAGACTTTCAATACACCGTGTGGAGGTGAAAAGGCGGGGACGACTTCTGCGTTTAATGCCGGTTTCATATTCAATGTCAATTACATTCGGCGGGGCAGAGGCAGGGCTGAAATTAGCCACGTTCATCCCAGAGACAGAGGACTGTAAATTGCTCTGGCAGAAAGAACTGGGGGTGTGCTGTCAACATGAATCTCCACGAGAGCCTGTGCAACTTGCTCCCTACTGTGCTTCCACTAATGAACTCCTTCGCGTTCGTGCTGTATGTGACCATTTCCAATGTAATTTCCAGCTAACTATCAATCCTTTTCCTCTCTGATTAACACTACTGCAAACTATCCTGATAAAAACAGACAATCAGCACATGTAATCAGTGAAGATTAATATGAATGTTTCACCTTGATGGTTTCAGCCGAGGAGGTCTAACCGGCTCCAAGAACAATCTGCAGAGTTTATTACTGCCACTGTTACATGCTGACTACAGGTTTTGGCTTTTGGAGGGGAGAGACTTTCATCTGCCGTCAGCACAACTGCTGGCACACTGCGAGTCCCGCCCGGCCACAACGATGGCCATCTCGGAGTCCAAGTCCGAGTCCAGCTCACCTCGAGCTAACATGCTGCGTGACTCGCACAGAGCTCCTGCCGGAGGAGGAAGCAGTGTGGGCTCAATAAATCTGTTCAGGCACGTTCAGTGGCGACACATTTGTGTGCACACGTCCAGAATACAGGTCCCACAGTCGGGATCAATTCCTTGCGCTTAATCCCAATTCAATCTGTTTCCACACAAATTCAATGAACCTACATTCTTATGATCTGTATCTTTCATTACATTTCCAAACAGTAGTTCTTCATCAGGATGAAGTCTCCCACATGTTGACAACTGAGCCGCCATCTTGTTCTGTGCGCTGTAGTGTTTGTGATTGTCAAGTCATCAATTGCAATAACAAAGGTGTTGTCAACTTCAGATTGCCTTGACGTCATCTGTGCAGATTATCCCCTCCCCCCAAAGTGATGTTTTTATGATAATTCTCAGGCTTTAACTCATTATAATAAACTCTTAATCTGACGCCAGATTCTCTCATTAAGGGGGTCGGATTATGTGAAAGATATGGGAATATATAATTATTCCATTATTATTATTATTATTGTAGGTTATGCACAAAATGATAGCTGGCACTTCGGAAATTACAAATCAATTAACAGAGCAACAATAATGATGGGGGGAAGGTAAAATAACTAAAACACAGAAGCTGCTTTGGAACTTTTAACCACAATATTGGGATTTTGACAGCAACAAAACTTCCTTCGTGTGTAAACCAAAGAGACAGTAAATATTGATCACAGAGCTTTTCCAAGTTGAAATAACATCCAGAAAGCACAATGACAATGACATTTAAGTGCAAATCATTAATACGTTGTGAAGCTTTAAAATAGAAACTGAAAGAGATGAATATCCATAAAACCTCGCGTTTAAGAGCAACATGGAGTGTCCGTTCGGCTGACAAGATACAAACACATCCCTGTCATTTTGTTTCTCTTGAACAGGATGATCAACTGGGTCGCAGCTGACAGCGGCATATCCAGTTCCAGGATATTTCCACCAATGCCCTCCTGGCCCAATATTCACCCGCTTTCAAAATCCATAATTTATTGTCAATCTACTGTCCAGGGCATCTGTGTGTGCATACTCATGTTTTATCTGGATGGTGCCCATTACCATCCGCACACATATTCTCATCCTGTGCTTCAAATGCTGTCTCTCACACAATTGGGCTGTTCGCAGTCTATGGCCTTATGTCAATAGCACTTCCAATTGAACTCAGCAGAATGAAACCAAAGCTAATTATCATACATTCAATTAAAACAAATATATTGTCTATGTACTTGGCAAAACGGATTGAAAAAGCTTTTAAGTAGAAAATGAATAACCCCATTCCCAACACAACTGCTAAAACACAGCAATCCATCCAAGTACATTTTTAAAATAAACTTGCATCTGCTGCGGTTCAGTTGGTACACAGATAGAATGATGTCAGGCATGAATTATGTGTCTCTTCCACACATATGAGAAGACATGTGAAATACCAGCATTGCTGGGCACTGCAGCCCCTGTGTTTCACTCCAGATACTCCTGGAGTTTTTTTTTTTACTCTTGGGTTTCAGTTGCACAAGGTTGATTTTAACCTCATCCTTTTCATATAAACGCATTAAATCCACGGGCTGCCCGTATCAATCTCCAGTCCGTGCAGACTGAGGATGATGGAAACAAATCGTGCAGGAAAAAAACGCTCGGAATTCAAGCGGAATGTAATTACTGGTGCACTGCACTGCTGTCAGCCACAGGCCGCCTGCACCGAGCTCTCTCTCCCCGGCCTTGCATGGCACTCATTACAGGTGATCGCCTGAGAGCTAACACGCTGTGGAAATGACTGCATGGCTGTTCATGAGGCAGATCGGACGCCTGGGTCTCCAGCGCATCCCTGGCCTCTATGCGCGCTGCTGTCACAGGCGTCACTCCTGACCCGCCGCCACCACCGCTGGCACGCTTCAAACGTGCTGCCGCGCCACAGCCGCTGCTACAGTGTAGCGACTGACGCACACGCTTACTACAGCGACAGTCGGGAGAGGGTGACGTATTGACACACTGCGGGGTGTACCCGCGGTGCCACCAGCCAACATGGACGGAAGAAGCAATCCGAGCCATTTGCACTGCAGGATACAGGTGCACGCCAGAGCAGGTGTAGTACAGACGTGCGTTTACACACAAACTAAAGTTGGCCAATCCAGAAGCGTGCACACCTACCTACACCCCCACGGCTCCCCTCGTTACAGTACACGCATGCATGGCCAGTGCATCCTCAGTGTGCATGTACGCCGCTGGGCACACACCCACACAGGTCAGGTACGACACAGCACCTCCTCCAGCCTCCATCAGCCGCAGCCGATGCGCCGACACGCCTTGCTTTGGTTTATGATAACAGGCAAGCATGCGTGGGTCTCCCCGGCCCTGCAAACACAGCCGCCGCGACTCACCCACGGATCTGTAGCCCAGGATGGCGATCTTGCGGGATTTGGGCTGCGGCATCTTGTTCAGCAGCGACTGGACATCCACTTCACTCAGCAGCTGTGCACATGCGGAGGCGGCGGGGCTGGCGGGGCTGGCGGGGCTGGGGAAGGACGCGGTTCTCCCTGCTATTCTCCCGGATTTCCGACCATTACACGGCGGAGAAAAAACTCGGGCATCTGTACCCTCTGCGTCGCTGCCCGATACAACCTGGCGCATTATTCATGAGCACGCACTGCTGATTGGCTGGGGTGCGAATCGGGGCGGGACCAGGTCAGCTCGGCGAGCGGGGGTTGGTTGGTGGCGGTGCTCGTCACGGTTAAGCTGTGCCAGCAGGGCTCTGATTGGTGGATGGGCTGTGTCAGTGGCTCCGAGGCGGCGCTGCGGGTGGTCGTGCGGTCTGTCATTCACAGAAACGCGTCACTGGCAGCCCGGCGGCCCATTCGGTGGGATGCTCGGACCCTCACTGCATTCGTGGGACACTGTATGGGCTAAACTGGGAAAATGCATGGAAGTTGGATCATAAATAAGCCTTATAATACGGCAATATTTCTGAATATTATCAAAAGACAAGGACACCTGTTATAGATGACACTTAGATTTGGATTAAAGACATTTACAAAAAAAAAAAGCAAATACTTACTGCCATTTTGTTTATACACCGATCAGCCATAACATTATGAGCACTGACAGGTGAAGTGAATAGCACTGATAATCTCGTTATCATGGCACCTGTCAGTGGGTGGGATATATTAGGCAGCAAGTGAACATTTGGTCCTCAAAGTTGATGTGTTAGAAGCAGGAAAAATGGGCAAGCGTAAGGATCTGAGCGACTTTGACAAGGGCCACATTGTGATGGTAGACGACTGGGTCAGAGCATCTCCAAAACTGCAGCTCTTGTGGGGTGTTCCCGGTCTGCAGTGGTCAGTACCTATCAAAAGTGGTCCAAGGATGGAAAAGCGGTGAACCGGTGACAGGGTCATGGGCGGCCAAGGCTCACTGATGCACGTGGGGAGCGAAGGCTGGCCCGCATGGTCCGATCCAACAGACGAGCTACTGTAGCTCAAATTGCTGAAAAAGTGAATGCTGGTTCTGATAGAAAGGTGTCAGAACACACAGTGCGTCGCAGTTTGTTGCGTATGGGGCTGCGTAGCCGCAGACCAGTCAGGGTGCCCATGCTGACCCCTGTCCACTGCCGAAAGCGCCTACAATGGGCATGTGAGCATCAGAACTGGACCACGGAGCAATGGAGGAAGGTGGCCTGGTCTGATGAATCACGAGTTCAAGGTGTTGACTTGGCCTCCAAATTCCTCAGATCTCAATCCAAATGCAACTTACAGGACTTAAAGGATCTGCTGCTAACGTCTTGGTGCCAGATACCACAGCACACCTTCAGAGGTCTAGTGGAGTCCATGCCTCGACGGGTCAGGGCTGTTTTGGTGGCAAAAGGGGGACCTACACAATATTAGGCAGGTGGTCATAATGTTATGGCTTTTCGGTGTATGAGGACACCTACATATTTCTGCAATAATAGACTACTATTGTAGATAGCTTTAACATGTCTCTTTTTATGATCTGGAAACAATGAAACACACATTAATTCATAACATAACAACTAGATGACTGGAACAGGTTTGGAAAGACCCACGTTATGATAATCCTCCATTATTCTGTCCAATTTATGTAAATAAACCCATGCATACTGCAACTTTATCAGATATGCAAACACATTAAATATCCATGGTATCCTCCTTTCTTACAGCACCTGTAATTCTGTAAAGACGTGTGGTCTTGAACGTTGTATTGCCGTTTTCTTGAGTGCAGACCCAACTAATTCACAAATGGGGCAATATCTCAAATTGTGGTATAATAACATAAAGATAAACAAAATGGATACATTGTGTACATACATAAAATAAGAGCATATATGGTTTCTTTAAGAATGGATTTCCAACTTATGCAGAAAATGTTAAATATATTTTTACCCTGAGGGATTTTACTGTGCTTGCTTATTAATTTATGTATTGATTTATCCTCAGTAATTCATACTGTCTTAATCTTTCTCTGAAAAGATTTTTAAAATACATTAACGAAAAGCTTTATAAAATTATCGTTAAAGAAGATTGGTCATACATTCAGTTAAAACAGCAATAAGGACACCAAAACCATTGAGCTTTGGGTAAGAAACTTCATTTATCTGTTATTCCACATGGAGTTTGTGTGCCCGATCGAGTGTGACGCATCGCTCCCATCTGTCAATATCTCGGGCTCTTCAAACGGCTTTGGAAATTTTAATTTACCCCCTGCCTTGTTTGAAGGCTGCTTTCTTCAAGTGGAGTCATTATAGACGACCGAAGTAAAGTTCTGCCTGGCAAAATGAAAACCACAATCCTTATTTCAATTAAAGTTGGAGCTGTTGAGGATAACAGGCCCAGAGAAGTTCCCAGCCTGCTTGAAGAGGTAATAAACATGCTTGGTTTGCTGATAAGTTCATTTCTGAAACAAAGGAAACCTGGCCAAGCCAATAACCAGATGTTGCTCTGCTGCCACGGCTGGCTCTCACACCCAGTACAGTCACAGACACGGAGCGCAGGCTGACATGCTCGCGCTGATTTAAAAAGCTCACCTGTGTTAAATATTTGATGTGTAATTACTCAGGGTTTGGATGTTTTCGACTGGGACGGCCCTGCTGGGTCTCCTAATGTGAGATACCCGCAGTGCACTGTCGCAGGAGGCTGTTCACGGTCTGTGTGAAGGACGGTCTAAACAGCATAAAAGTGGCATTGACTGCTGCTCCCTGCTTTCTCTCCCTGCAGCCTGCTGCCCGGTACGATGGCTAAGCACGAGGGAATAAGACGTTCACCGTGACCCCGAAGCTAAGGGAGTCCATTTTCTCAGCAGGGAGTGCTCATGTACGGCTACTACTGCTGTTAACCAAAGCTGACAATGGTAACCCATCACTGCTGAGAACAGCCATTACCAGAGCAAACAGAAATGAAAGATTCAGTGCTTTCAACTGGGTTCAGGTTTTCTTGTCTTTTTATGATGAATTTGAGTCAAGGCGCCGGATTGGTAGATTCATATAGGCCATGTATGATGTATATATATGGATTCGAAAGGAGAGATCCAGTCCACACTGCATTGAAAAAGCAAAGTCAGCAAAATGTACCTTTAAACATTTTTTTTCTTTGTGGAATCATCAGGTCTTAAAGTGCTGCCGTGACTTTAAAAAGCAGCAAACCTATTTTAAAAGTTCACAAGACAATACATACAGGTGACACTCATTAACGAACAATCAAGTAACCATCATTAAACAGTAACAAATATCAATTGACAATTAAATGCTATGTTAGAACAGAACAAATTGAAAAAACTGACTATCAAAGAATGCCGTTAGCAATGATACCAATAATGGTTAAAAGGTTACAATTACAAACAAGTGAAGATTATTAATGATCAAATAGCTCGATTAAGATGGCAGTAACGTACATCAATAGCCACTGAAATCCGTGCTGTGACGTATTGAACCCAGCATCTCAGAAGATGTGTAGAAGTTCATTGTGCTATGGCACTCCAGTGACTATCAATTGTAAGCACAATAGACAGGAGACATCCTAGTAGTAGGACACTTTGTTAAGCTTTCAGATTGGATTTCAACCTTCAGCTATTGTTCACACCTGATAGGCTTTTTGTATTCGGATAGTCTTTTTTTTTTTCTAGGTGCAGCCATTCACTGTCTGCTATCACTATCTGAAGCTGTTTTTAAACTGCGTTTGACCTTAATTGTTCAGATGGCTGCATTTGGAAATATTAGGGTGGAGCAAAACATAATGAATGATGCAGAGGGGTTTTTCTGGGAGGTTTTTCATATCTGCATTCTGTGTTTAGCCTGCCATCTAGTGTCGCGTATCGTATTAGACTGTGTAGTCAGAGGACCGTGTGGCTCTCTGTGCTGAGCTCGGATCTAGAGTCGTAACCTGGCTCGGGATGGGTCTGAATCAAAACAGATGATCAGGATGTTCTCATGACTTTGACCAGGATTTATTTTTTCTGTAACCCAGTTAGCAATCCAGTTTGCCTTCACAGAGGACTACATGGCCTACGAGAACAATACCTGAGGAATCCAAAATATAATTGTTTAAGAGCCGCAGGTCCAGAGTACAAATGTGTAGCATACACCATACATCTGAAAATCATGAATACAGGTCTACAGGTGCACACCTGCTGGCTTCCAGAAAAATAAATACAGTCATTATTATTATTATAGGTTTACATAAAAAGGGATTCTACCGCAGCATTAGAAAATTCACAAAGGTTGCCCCAACACATAAACAAGCAAATTATATTTTAAAAAGCAAAAGAGGTACAAGAAATAATAATAATAAAAAAAAAAATGCATTCACAATATTTTCCTTCTTACATGGTATACTTCCTGATACCTATGAATTTAATAATGTTTGGATTTTGTTATTTAAATATTTGTCTTACATTTGTTATGTGTCTCTCTTCCATTTTTTCTCCTCCTAATACAACTGCGGGACAGGGACCTCCTTGATGGCAACTCAGTGGAAAATATTCAGAGGAAAGTACTATTTGCAGAAATAATGTACCTTTTTGGCACAGAGAAAATGATGCTACATAATGCTTAATATGCTCCCAGACTGTCTAACTCAGATAACACTTAATTGCATTTTACACATTCTAGTTGTCCTGTGTTAAGATGCAGTTAAACTTCACATCCCTTGCACATACAAACATATTTGGACAACACAACACGCTTCCTCAGGTAAAGGTGTAAGACAATGACTTTTTGAGGCACATATGTAATGCTGCCAATTTATTCATGTGGGTGGCAGTGCAGACAGAACGGAGCTCAGCTCTGACCTGAGTGCTGCAAGAGAACTCGTTATGTGTCTGATTAAAGCTCATTTCATTATTGGTCAATAGCAATAATACAAAAGGTCCACTGCATACATTTGTAAGTCTTTAAAATTGGAAGCAGTGTTGTGTCAGAGCTAACAGGACTGAAAATCTCCCACAATCCCTTCTAGTCATGTTAGGGAGGCTTTTTCAGGAATCGTGTTCTTTCCTGGGAATTTTTTTTAGCACGGCAACTAACCAAAGCACGAATTAAACATTGTATGTACTGTAAGTAATTAAATATATTTCTGTATCACAAAACATAGCAATACTGAGGTCAGAATATCATCAACGATTTCAGTCCCCACTTCTTTAAGGTTCTGCTTTTTGAAATCATTACATATACCTAATCCATGTCTAACGATGCTTTAAACGGCCCAGTGGAGCAGTGACAGGATATTATTCACTACAGTACAGCACTAACCCGAGAGCTCTGATTAAACCGCTCTGGTTAAGAGTAGAAATTACTCTTCCTGTAGGATTTATTTTAACTAGCTTAACATAGGTCCACACTGTTTGAATGTTACAGATTTCATTTGCTGTGCTGACTATGTGGCTGTTCCTCTTAAATCAGTTTACAAAGTGCTATCATTTTATGAAGCCTGAAACCCTGTGAGGTTTCCAGTGACTGTTGGTTTTGTTATCATCCTTCCCTCAAAGCACATATGCATGATACCCCAAATAAAAGGTTGTTTGCGTGCTGTGATGTCTCTTGCATTTTAAGTTAAATTGTAACAAACAATAATCATAAAATTGAAGTGACCACAAGAGGGCCACACTGTCAAAGAATCCCTTTCACAACTTTGGAAATATATCAGTTGGAAGAGAATACTGAATAAACTCTCTCTCTCTCTCTCTCTCTCTCTCTCTCTCTCTCTCTCTCTCTATATATATATATATATATATATATATATATATATATAAATTGTGTGCAGTGAATTGTTAGGAAATTCATTCATATTCAGAAATCAATTAATTCCACAAAATTCAGTCTGTGGCCACTTAATAATTGTTATTGTCCAGATTAAAAAAACATGCCTTGATAAGCAGTGATATCCCCCCCTCCCTCCAGCCTCCATATAGTGGCACCCCAACAGTCCCTGGCCTTGCTGGCGTGGGGGCTCATTATCCCACTGCTCACACCAATGTAACGATTTAATGAAAAGACTCAAAGTCTCCATTCGAGAGCAGTGGCTTTATTCCAGCCCCTTGCCAGTAGGCACCTATCCCCACATGTTCACCCTTCATGACATATGACCTACACCAATATCATTAGTAAACACATGATAGTGCACAATTACAGGACTATGTGTCCTATCATTCCTGATGCACACAGTGTATTCCTACGCTGGGTATTAGTCTAATCACATGTAGCACTAGTCAGATGGTGTAACCCTGACATGCTACAATATTATAATTATTATTATTCCCCAAGAAATGATGGTTTGGGGTTTGTGTGTAGTAATAGCATAAAAATCCTATTTAGGGATGTGTATTATTATTAGTACATAATAAAGTGAAATCATAAATAAGTGCTTGTTATATGATAGTCATCAGACATGGAGTGTTGGACCGTTATTTTAAAGGACATTATGAAGTTTTAGTTAAAAGTTACTAAAACTAAAAAGTAAAAGAACAACCACAGACTACTTTACCTTTCTGCTAACAGATGTGTAGGCCTAGAAAGCCGAGTCCCGCAAGTGAAGCTGTGGGAGATGAGGAGACGATGCCCCCCACGCAAACAATCGCTCATTGTAAGCACTGACTCACTGCTGGGCACACAACCCCGCCAGTGTGCGCTGTGCCACCCGCTGCCCCGGGCTGCCAGCCCCCCTGTCACACGTGCCTGTTGGTGGACACTAACCCCCCACATTGACCGCGGGCACCTGTGGCCGGTGGGCTGGGGCTCCGCACAAGCTATCGCGGGATTTCGGCACAGACAGGTGAGGTTCGCTGAGATGGACACTGATCTCTGATTGCAGCTGCTTTCACACTCACGCACTGTAGCCGCGGAGGAGCAGAGGTGCGGGGTGCTCTCACGATCAGCGGCGGTATTGAGATCGCGGTTATCGTGTCCTTGGCGTGTCTTGCGCAGCTGGAGAGCAGCGACAGTAGGACGCGGACACACCTGGTCACATGACCGCCGCGGCGTGCGATACCGGTCTGGCAGCCGAGCTCCGCGCAGGCATCTGTTCCGCATTCTGCATTTGTTTGAACAGGAAATGACTTGGGATTGAGTTAATAACATGATAGTTTCTGTTTTGTTGACTGGTTTGTAGCTTTGCTGTCATCTTTATTCGATCGGTTTTTATTTTTCAGGATGGATGAACTCAAAGTCTAGGTTTCACTTTCAGCCGGGTTTGTTTCCTTGTTTGCGGCAGAGTCGTAGTGCCGACCGGTACCGACCCGGTTTCATCCGGGTCCAGCGCCACACAGAGGGTAAGCAGCAGGGACTGACTGCACTGTTTTGCTAATTACAATTCAGACACACAGGACATAACTCCTTTAAAAAGGAAATACTAGCCAAATACATGAATACAAGTTAACCAAAGGTGTCACACTTGAGGCAATTGCATATCAATTACATGTGGTTAATAATACATTTCAAATAATTTCATAAATGAACAGCAACAAAGCATCAGTGTGACAAGCACAGCTGATAGGCAAGATGCGTGTTCATGTGTCTATATATAGGCTATATCTGGAATTGTTTACTGCCTTTTTTGCCTAAATTAAACGTATATAAATGGAAATAACATCACATGTGCACAGGGTTTCAATAGATAGATCTAGTTTCCATTATTTGAACAAGTCAGGTGTCATTAGTGATGAAGCAGATCATTTTAGTATACTGTTTTTTTACTGTAATCTAAATAATTATTTGATGGCATAACTTTTGATAGCCGGATCGGATTCAGATTTGTTCTGTAGATATGTGAGCCCAATGAACGAAAAGGCAAAGCTTGCACAAACAAAGAACAAAGTACAAAAGTAGTGTATCAGCCTTACCTAAATGATAATATGCTGAACAAATAAACTGTTGTGATTGCCCAGTTTAATATATATCCAGTGCGGCGCAGAATGTGAGTTCAGCATTATTTTGGCGATACGTGTGTGTGTGGGCAGTTGACAATTGAAGAAAGTTGAATTCATCGTGTGGTACTGGGGAAGGCTGCTGATTGCTCACTCTTAAACACATGCACCAACTGTGAGTTAATGATTGTCATGCATTATCTCTGCCTGGCTACAAGATACAAAGTATGAAGGTTATCGTTTTGTGGTGTAAGGTGAATGTCAATATGTGGGAAATGGCATGTTGATTTCCTTGATTGTTGATTATGCAGGAATAAAGAAGTCTGGAGAAGTACAACTCGGCCAACCGCAAACCTGAGGCAGTCTAGCCTCCCTGGATATCCAGATATGAGTCAACCGTCTAGATCGGACAGGGGACAGAGAGACCGGAGTGACCGTGAGCACAGGGACCGGAGAGACCCAAGGAATGGAAGAGCTCCTTCCAGTGAACGGTCGGTGGCATCCCAGATTGCCCCATTTGTGCAGCACCTTTACATTTACAGCTAGCTCCATTTATAGAGAAATAAGAGAGACCGCACACTCTAGCATCTTGGCACTATTTGTCAAAGACATTGCACCGGTTTATATTTATATTTATCTTTAGTTTTGAAAATCCCTTATTCATAATGAATTTGTTAGTTATTTGAGGCCAAAGCTATGTACTCAATGTATGTCTGACCTCCTTTATTAAAACTGTAGAAACTTCTGAAAAGTTCTACTTTTCGTGAGGATCTAAAATACTCTGAATCCTACAAAAACAGTTGCCATTCATGGAGAGTTACACAATGACATAAAAAAACAAGATTATCATACTTTTTCCAGCTTTAAGCACTAAAAGATGATTCTATGCCCAATCTTTCATGTCTGGAAATGCATGATGGAGCACGCTAAGAAGCAGTAGAGTAGCACATCAAGAAAGGTCCAATCTGGGTCATGTTGACAGACCTTCAACCCTGGAGGTACAGGTTGTACTCATTACTACATCCCCAGAGGCTCACTGGTTTGGTCAACCAGCAAGAATCCCTCAGACCTGCGTGGGTAACGTCTGCCTCCAGACACCGGCAGGACGTTCTGACATGAGCTCTCGTTGCCATTCATGGAGAGTTACACAATGACATAAAAAAACAAGATTATCATACTTTTTCCAGCTTTAAGCACTAAAAGATGATTCTATGCCCAATCTTTCATGTCTGGAAATGCATGATGGAGCACGCTAAGAAGCAGTAGAGTAGCACATCAAGAAAGGTCCAATCTGGGTCATGTTGACAGACCTTCAACCCTGGAGGTACAGGTTGTACTCATTACTACATCCCCAGAGGCTCACTGGTTTGGTCAACCAGCAAGAATCCCTCAGACCTGCGTGGGTAACGTCTGCCTCCAGACACCGGCAGGACGTTCTGACATGAGCTCTCGTTGCGATCTGCTTGTCACCTTGGTCCTGGGGAGCAACTCTGACATCACACCTGCTTCAGACTGCTGACCGGGTGGAAAAGAACAGCTACAGACAGGAGTGTCATGGGCTTCTGCAGGGTCAGCTTTGCATCACTAGCGCAGCCCTCTGGGGATAAGAAGAGCCCGATTATTGCCGTCATCTGGCTAGTTGTAGCTCGTTGATCTGAGAATCACATGCTGTCGTTTCTCAAAGGATTCTTCAACGACGTGGACAGATCTGGGGAAGGTAGACAGGTAGCTTAAGTAATTAAAACTATGGCTGGAACAAAGACCCAGACTGGATTGGTGCCCACTCGCTCTCAGTGATTAAACCATGCCACACAAAGGTCTGATGTCTTCTTCCGTCCCGTGGCAGGTCTAAGTCTTCGAAGCCCCCTTCCTACACCAGATCCACCTCCGCGCCTCCAGAGTACCGACGTGACGCCCCCAGAGAGGAGCGCCCCACGTCCAAATGGTCCAACGTCTGTTCTCGGAGGGGTAAGTACGCACGACTCGCTCCACGCCTCGCCTCTGAAGAGCAGACGTGTCTTGTGAAGTGACGGCGGCAAATCGGATCAAAAGAAATGATCGGCACCTTTGTTCTGGATGTTGGAGATGCTCAAGCTGAGATCCTGAAGGCAAGGCTGTGGAGTAGTGGGTCACGTGATCAGATATCCGTGTGTGCGCCATGTTTTGTTTTTATGAATAACAATGACGTATAGCCTGCTAGTTGTTCAGCTGTCTAAAATTGAAAGATAGATTGTTACTTGGGTGTTGGATTGTATTAGGGAATATATTAATGTTTCTTTCTATTCTTGTCTTGGTGTATATCAGCATTTTAAAACGGTTAATTCACTCAATATCTCCCATTAGGTATTTTCACTTGAATTCATATTTTGTTCCACATGGATCTATATTAATGTTTTTTTGGAGTCCTAGAAAAAGAAAGAAGGATTAGCTGCAGATTTACAGTTTTGTTAAATGTTTCCAAGAGTTTTTTTTTTATTTTGAAACCACACCCATCGATACTGGATACCTCCGTGTTGTTTAGGTTCCTCCAAAGTACTCGTCCGACCGGTTTTCTGGGCCTCAGACCTGCTGCATACAGCACGGTTTCCAGCTGGAGCTGTGATATCTGATCTGAGGAGGACGTAAACAGCCCTTTCAACCAGGTTCCCGTCCAAAGTAATCCGTATAATGTATATATTTTGGCTGTGGCCACAGGCTCTACATAATAATAATAATATTTAGGAGATTGTATCAGTAAAACAGCTGTTTGAGATGATTGAATACATTGAGAGTATACTACATTTTAATGAATGTCTTTGGTGAGCAAAAAGTATTGATACTTGCTGTTTATACATTTATTAGTCCTTGGTTATAGGATCACTCAGGCATTGAACCATTAGTAGATCGACAGGTCTGTTGTTTATATTTGTTTATATAAAATGTTTATATTTTGATAATCTAAAAGATTATATTTTGAAGGATTTTGGTTATTAAATGTAACGCCACTTCTTCAATCTATACTAAATTAAGAGGAATTCACTTGATCCCAATTGGATTATATTCCAATGGGAATGGGAATACACGATGCACATTAAAGATGGATAGAAACCTACCTTCCTTTTCCGAGACCCGGAGGTTTCCACGGCCTGCTAATGCGTTTCTGTGTTTTCATTTTGCAAGTCCCTCCAGAAAAATCTCTTCTAATTTCATCCATAAGGTGTCAGTCAAGTACAGGGAGTGAATTTGACTCTCGTCCGCAACAGCTGGAAAAGGTCTAATGACGACTACCTGCTCAATTAATTCAGTAAAATCGAAGTGTATTGTGGCAGCGAGGGGATCGGTTTGTCTTCTGCGGGTTATGCAAGCCCCGTTGCGATATGGGAGCATCTGTCAGGCCTGGCTGCTCTGACGCGTCTCGGTGCTAAGCTGGCCCGTATCTCTGCGTCTGCGATCTGATCCATTTAGAAAAGATCGGCTTTGGGAAAGTTTCTGTGGAATCAAATAATGAACAGACAAGTTTCTCTTGGTTTTATAGCGGACAAAAAGAAATCGATAACACATCTTCCCTGGCCTTATAGCGCGCTCTCCTTTTCTCAATCATTCCTGAACATCTGGGGTCCAGAGTAAGATTCATTACTTCAGAGTACGGTGATCTTAAGTTTGTTGCTGGACCCCACTGACATTTTCCTTTCGATGAAAACTCCCCAGTTGAAATTGTTATTGTGTATTTATCGACCCAAATTGCCAGAATCAAGGATCAATACCAGGAGACGCCAAAGAAAGAAAACCAACAAGAAAGCAGTTTGTTTGCAGGCCGCTGTGCTTGTGACAGCTGTTTATATCCAGTCCACCGCACTGTGCTAACTGCCCTGCTTTTCATAACCTTCCCCCGAAGAGCCCGTAAAAGCAGTTTGCTGGTAAATAAAAAACAATTCACTTCCTCTGCCTCTGTCTGAGAGAACAGCGGGGTGACCTAAATAACGGCCCCAGCAGCTGCAGGAGATTTGAGGCCACCTCATATTTGTAGGCTAGCAACTGAATGATTGTTCCCGTCGGCAGCACCCACGGGGGATGGAGATCTGGCGGTTTGCTCCCCTCCCCGACACCCCAGACCGCCATGAAGGGCTACGGTTATTGATGTTCCCAGCTGTCTGTGGAGAGATTGTTTGGCTTCTTTTGTCACAGAAAACCTTTCATTTTATGCTTATATTTCTACTTGGAGAATAATTTCCCCTTAGAATAATTGTCTGAGACCTTTACACATCCGTGAGCTCAACTGTGAAGGATTTAAAGACAGGCCAGTGAGTCTCTGCAAAGTCAGTGTGTTTTCTAGTGGGGCGTTCCTGTATCTTCTGTCTTCACCACACCTGGACAAAGAACAGTGCAAATGATGCGATGTATCCCAAATGCTCTGGGTTGTGTTGCATTTTTTGCTAGATACTTCATCCAGGGATTGTGGATCTTATTGTTTTGTAAAATAACCCGTTTAAAAAATTGTAGCAGTGCCTGTTTACGTTAAGATGTATGGTTTCTGCTTTCTTAACCACACTGCATTTAAATGGAATACAAGTGTCATGAATCGCAGCTACGGAGAAAAAGGTGTTTTTTTGCTTTCAAAAGCCAAAAAACAACCAGAAGGAAAGGATTAGGGGTTTACAGCCTCTCTGTACTTAAACTGTGTTTGGAGGAGTCGTTTCGATCTGATCCAGATTAGGATTGTGGTTTAATCGGCCTCAGCCGGGTGTGCGTATTTGTTTGTTTGTTGTCGGTAGCCCCCGAGCAGGTTGTTGCCAGAAAACACTTCAATTGTAGTACAGGCAAGAAATTCTCACCTCCCTTCCTACAATACCTGAAGGCAGGTCTGAAATGACTTCAGGTACGCTAGTGACATGTTCACAGTCATGCTTTTTGGGGGTCAGACTATATTATATTGACAGAATTTACGAAGCGTGGACATTTTTTTTAACTTGTCTCGCTGTAGGCAGTCCTATGAGCGTGTCTGCCTGGTTAGGCGAGTGTGTCCAACATCCCCGATCGCAGATAACCGGCTGTGAACGTCCCCAGCGAAGAACAGACCTGTGTCGTGTGCCTAACCGTGTACTCGCCCCCCCGCAGGCATCGTGCTGATGTGTGCGGCCCTGACCAACCTCATGGTCCTGATCTGCGTGGTCGCCTCCCAGGCCGCGGCGTCAGGGATGTCATCCATGGGCGGCCTGAGCAGCTTCAGCATCAACTCGGCCTACAGCCCCTTCGAGGGCACGGAGATGCAGCAGGTGCGGGACCTGGACATGCAGTACAGCCAGATGCGGGCCCCGGGGGTCTACGGAGGCGTGGCCTTCAGCCTGACCATGGGCGTGCTCAGCCTGCTGTTCGTGGTGTCCGGCACCAAGTCGCTGTACCGCTCCTCCATGAAGCTCCTGGTCGCGCAGTTCTTCTTCCAGCTGATTGGCGCGGTGCTATACGTGGTGGCGGTCGGCCTCTACATCCACTTCGTCATCACAATCAACGCCACCGACGTGTGCCAAAAGCGGGCGCGGCTGTACGCGCGCCAGGGCTACACCTGGATGAACTGCGAGGTGCAGGGCGGCGATGCGGCCGTGGCACTGTTCGGCATCATCACCACCCTGCTGTACGTGGCGGGCTGCGCGCTGGTCGCCCAGGCCATCAAGGCCGTGAGGCGCCACGAGAGTGAGCGCGGGCGGCCAGAGCCCGGGGGCAGGGCCAACACAGTGCCCCGGAGCCGGCACCCCCAGGCCGAAGCCCTGCGCATTTAAACCATCGCACTGCTGCGTACGGGGGCAGCGCGGGCCTGTTGACACTCTATAAACACCCTGTACACACTGTCATATCTTGCATGTATTATTTTGCCAGTCTCTGCCTTAAACTACAGGAACCCAGCTCCCCTGAACAATGAGAAATAATGGACACTTTAATTACATATTGTATATACTGTTGGTGTTTTTGACCAAACTGGGTGGAAGCAAATGTGTAAATGTGTGTAACATACCCATGCTGGCAGCCTCATCAGAACTACATTAATGTCTCTCTCTGTGTTTTCCTTCATTAATAATTGTATGTGACCCATTTCCGAATATCTCCTGCTGAAGGAATGACTATGAATGGTATGGGCTATTCGGAGCAGCCAGGAGAACATGCTCTACTCCCACCGTGGGTTTCTTCTTTTTAAGATTGTTTTTAATATTGAGTATGGTGAAAATAAAATGTTCTAGTTTTCTAACTAATAAGTAGATTGAGTTTCTAATGAGCATCAACTTCCACTTCCCAAACCAGCTGAATGTCTCTTTTCTATCAAGTCTGACCAGAACAAAAACCCGACTTAAGATGAGTGTCAGACCGCTCTTGTTCACTTACTCAACACCTCTAAAACAGAAGCCGTCATAAAAAAATAACTAAATTCATGTATGTTTTGCTGCTTTTCAATCAAATAAACATGTTGAAGGGCTCTGCATGAAGACTGATCTGTTTTCCGGATGACAGGAACTCCAGGGTTGGCTCTGACCACCGGAGCGCGTGGGAAGGTTCAAGGCTCACTGCGGCCGGAAGCGACTTGTTCTGCCATGCAGGGTGCTGGAGCGGATGGATTTAAAGTGGGCGTCCTTGTGCCCGTCGCCATGCCTGCACTGCACGCCCTCCTGCAGAGCCCACCGTGGCGATGCAGCCCGACACAGCGCCGTCGAATAAATCAGACTCTGGTTGCTTATTTGTAAATTTTAGATTTATTATATCATAAAAATGGAACTTTTTGTGTGTTTTGCTTTAATACATTTCCTTGCAGGGAACTTCCTTGCCTCGCTGACCCGGACACAGTCATGCCGGTGATGGCGGGTGCCGGAGACGAGACGGCGAGAGTGTGCGGGCCGGGGGGGGGGAAGGCCACGGGCGGCGCCTCCAGACCCGGCCCGATCACTGCGTCCAACACAGCTCTCTGCTCTCCCTTGAGCCTCGGACACGACAGACACCCTTTACAGCATCACTATACAACATTTATCCTATGTACAATAATCGGAAAAAAAATCACCGTTTCTCTCAGAGAAGATTAGTACATTTCAGTGACTAAGTCACGGTAAAGAGTAAGCAACTCCTAGGAGTTAGTCATTAAATTTCTACAAATCGTCCGTGACGTGACGGGCCAGACGGACAGAGCCCCACGCATGACACGCTGCAAACAAAACCATGAGATGAGTGTGTGCATGCTCTCCTTTCTGCCTTTCTGCCCACGGCGTCGTCCGCAGCCTGCCCGGGTCATTGCTAATCATGTGTGAGGCACTGCATGGCGCTCAGTCCCCCCCAGTGCATCACGCGTGGCTGATGACCGCAATGAGCCCCACTACCTTTAACAGTGAAGCCTGGCGTGTTCGATCTGACAGGTTTAAAACAAACAAAAGGTTCCGCTTTTTTTTTTTTTCTTTTTTTTTTTTTTTAAAGTGCTTTTCAGCATATCTTTATTACATAAAATGATATGGTAGGAAAAAAATAAAATGATATTAACCTTGTTTCTGTTGTGAAGCGTTAACGAAAGCGACATTAGTGTTCGTATTCTTTAAGAACCAGCCTGCAGTGTTTGTAGAAGGTTCTGTCCCGGGGATGTGAGCTGTTGGGAGCGATGGGCGGTGGAGGGCTCGGCCTGGCGCCGTCCTCACAGAGGCGTATCGTAGTAGTCGGGCAGCTGCTCGGCCTGGTACTGGCGCTGCTGCTCCTGGTGCTGCTTCATGATCTCCTTCACCTCCTCCTCCAGCTCGGGGGGGATGATGAACTGGTCGTCCGGGTCGGGCTGCGCCGGCGCCGCGAAGTAGCCGCCCTTCTTGGTCGGGGCGTCGGCCGCCACCTCGATCAGGTTGTGGCTCTTCTCCTGTGGGGCCACGGAGCCGTTGCCGCGCCTCTTCCCCAGGGTCCCGCCGTTGAACTCGGGCCCTCTCCAGCGCCCGTTCCCGGCCCAGCTGCCGCCCTCGCCCTGCAGCCTGGCGAGGGTCCGCTCGGGGAGCCCCGCTGTGGGCTCCTCCTCGTTGGCGCTAATCACGATGCCCTCGTCGGGGGGGGGGGGTGGCGGCGGCGGGGGCTGCGCGGGGCAGGACAGGCAGGCCTGGGCCTTCTCCCGGGCACGCAGGCAGTGGATGTCCACCTCCACCTCCACGCGGCTGCCGTTGGAGAAGACGCCGGCGATGGGCTCCTCGTCCTCGCTGTCCAGCCCGTTGTCGGAGAAGGCGCTGGAGAAGGTGGCACTGGACAGCTGGCGCTGGAAGGAGCCGGACAGGCACACGGGGTGCAGCGTGCAGCCGCGCTGCTCTGGGCCGCCGCAGGCCGAGCCACCGTGGTGCTCCCCGAGGGCGGCGCTCTGCGGGGGCTCGTCCGAGGCGGTGGAGCCCACCTCGCTGCTCATCTCTGAGGTGGAGATCTCGCTGCTGATCTCGCTGCTGGACGAGGGCATGGCCAGGGTGTCGGGCGCGGCTGGCCGGTCCTTGATCACCACGCTGACGGAGGGCGGGAACATGCCTGGGCTGGGGGGCGGCGGGCCGCTCAGCTCGCAGCAGCAGCAGCAGTCCTCGGTGACGTTGAGCTGCACCACCACGGCGCTCAGGCTGTCGTTGCAGCCGTAGCCCTGCGCCAGCGTGCACAGCTTCTTGGCGGCTGCCAGCGCGTCGGGCACGTTGCGCACGGCGTCCACCGCCTCCGCCGGGGACAGGCTGTCCCACAGGCCTCGGCTGCCCAAGATGAAGAACTCGTCCTGGGGCGTGAGCGCCACCGTGTGCACGTGCGGCCGCGGGATCACCGAGGGGTACAGGAAGGAGTAGCCCAGGATCCGGGTGGAGTCGGTCACACCATTCACTTTGCTGTCCTGCGGGGAGAAGACAACTCTTAGCCTCGTCCACTGCGGCATCATTCACCCCCTCCCCTCTGAACCGACTCCTCAGATAGCAGGTCAATTGAACCTCATCAAAAATAACCAGCGGAATAAGTGTTCCTTATTTGCTTTTCTTTAGCACTGATGATTAGTGATTAGTTCAATTAAGGGTTCAATTGAGTAATCGAGAGCCCGGTAGGAACAAAACCCGGCAGGGTAGGGGCCTCCAGGAGCAGGGTTGGGAACCACTGCCTTAGACAACATAATCAATGAATTACAAAACTAATGAGAGTAACATGTCCTAAATAAATCTAATTAGAATGAAATCACTAGTTCCTGTAGTCTCTCCATACCTCCAACCACAGGCAGCCAGACCAACATACTTCAGTTTCAATATTTCAAAAGTAAAAACACAGATATAGAATCCGTGTGGGGAGAGGAGACATCTGTACATCATGTCTCTATTTAATACTGCAGCATGGCCCTTGCCTGTGATATAATGGATCTTACGTAAGCTTTCGGGAATGTCAGTGCCCGGCCGGGAGTTTTGAAAGCGCCGTCACCGAGCACAGCGTTTTACTCACGAGAAACGGCCCTTATCAGTCAAAAGCGCGTCAGATGACGTGAGCATGTCGGTCGTGCCGCCCCCCGCCCTCACCTCTGTGACGATGGCTTTGTGCTGCTGGATCCTGTGCAGCTCCTCCTCGCAGCTGACCGAGTGCAGGGTGGACAGGGGCAGGGGCTTGCCGTCGCGGCACAGGATGGCTTGGCACTTGCCCACGTTGGCGGCCGTCAGGGTGAAACAGCCTCCTGGGTCCAGGGGGTCGTGCTTGATGTGGCACAGGACCGCCGAGCCACCCAGCCTCTGCCCGGCGGTGCCCAGTTTCCTGCGGGAAGAGACACAGAAGACACCGTTACATGCACAGCGCTATCGAGAGCATCGGAGCAGCGGGTTTCCGCACTGGGGTGTCCACGGGAGCAGCAGGGCATCGTGCAATGCGTTCGGGTTACCTCTGCATGACGAGGAAGGTGTTGGTCATGTACTCGTCCTCGCTCTTGCTCCGGTGCAGCTCCTCCGCCAGCACGTCGCTCATGGTGCACTGCAGCAGGTAGGGCACCTCCACGTTGCGGTCGCCATCAAACACCCCGTACAGCGCCTCCCGGTTGCCGCAGAAGTTGTTGACCGACAGGGCGGCCACACATAGCCTGAGGAAGACACCCACGTCAAATGATTATGAACACTTGATATCATATACTAGTTAATCTTCAAAATCATGAAAGGCATCGACCACATCAAACCAGAGGAGCTTTTCCAGATCAGCAGGGACACACGGACCCGGGGACACAAATGGAAATTGGGCTTCAAGGCATTCAAGACAGAAAACAGGAGACACTTCTTCACACAGAGAGGCGTCACAATCTGAACAAACTCCCCATTTGGCTGAAGAGACAATTTGGGAACATTTAAAAACAGACTGGATAGGATCCTTGATCACTCAGTTATTAATGGACACCAAATAA
The DNA here is from genome assembly GCF_036373705.1 of Amia ocellicauda. Taxonomy (NCBI): domain Eukaryota; kingdom Metazoa; phylum Chordata; class Actinopteri; order Amiiformes; family Amiidae; genus Amia; species Amia ocellicauda. Next base: position 4,969,290 of record NC_089851.1, on the reverse strand, counting down.
TGCACGATGGGGCGAATGGCCTCCTCTCGATTGTAAACTTTCTTATGTTCTTATTTACTGTGTTGATTGGATTTTGCCTGCTGTTGCGCACGGGCAGTAACTGTTCTTGACTAAATAACTGGGTGGCAGGAATAGAGAATGATTTCTAAATTGGTGGCATCTGGAACAAAGGAACCAAGTCAGCGTTGGGTTTAATTGTGTGCTTTGCCACTTAAAATTCTTTAAACTAAAATGAATGAATAATTTAATCTCTGCTGCCTTTACTTTCCTGTCATAATTCATCCCACGGCGTAAACTAATGCCATTTAAATATTTTTTGAATGTTTATGTTTTGAGGCCTTTTTGTCAGTCAGTGAAGCCTCTTAATGTCCAGATGATAAATGGAATTTAATGAGCCAGTGAGAAAAGCTGAATTAAAGCGGCGACACGCACCGGCGCTCAGAGACCTTTAATCGTAGCTTTATTTTGACTAACGATAATCCCTCTTTTGGAAGCTGAAGTATTTCTGCATTTTATATTGATGCTATTTCTTCATCAAAAGGACAGAAACCAAATTAAAGAGATCAGAGTGCCACACAATTAAAGCTCATTTCACAATGAACGTTAAAAATCCATATAAACAACTGAAACTGCGAGATCTAAAAGAGCTTTTCCCAACAATTAAAAAAACATGAATCTATACCCATCCTAAGGTTTTACACAACAACACTCACGTGTGGTTTAACGGGCAATAAAACCTGTCTGAAAGACCCCAGTGTATCCCACACTTTGTAAACGTAAAGTTGATTAAAAACAGAAGAAAAGAAACCCTATTTACTGGACACCACTATTTCCATTTAAGTCCAGAAGTTACTTTAATTCGTCCTGGGAATTGGTGTGGCAGTTTTTTTGTCCCAAAGCCCCAAATATTAATCTCCGGAGCTGCCCTTTCTTCTCCTGCATCCGGTTTCTCCTTGGCGAAGAGAAAGAGGCTTTTCACGGGGCTGAGGTTTGTAAACACTGCCTCCTTTGCAGGCACTGAGCGCTTATAGAGACATCATGTGTCAGCTACCTCCCCTCTCTTAGCAACGGTGGCGCGAGGGGGAAAGATCTCTTTTCAGCCGAGGTGTCCAGGCCCCCGGTCGGCAAATACAGCTTCAAGGGTCAAACAACTTCTCAAGTCGCGGCGAGTCCCGAGACAACTTTCTCACGAGAAAAGGGGGCCCCGGTTTTGGCAGGAGCCGTCGCCGTCCGTTAGCCGGACTCACTTGTTCTTGATGCCGGAAGCTTCCGTGTAGCCGTGGCTCCAGACCGCCGGGGCTCCAGGGGCCTCGCTGGCCAAGAAGGACGTCGGGGGCTGGTCGATCTTTAGACACCGGATGTTGCTGTGGACGAGGGAAAGCCAGAGATGAGCAGCTGTGACCAGTGATTAAAAAATAAACGTACACTGAAACCAAAAAAAACACACACATATATATATATAATTTCTTGAGGAAGTTTATAAACAGTAATTCTGTGAAAAAGAATTGCCCTTCATGAGTGATATAGTAAAAAGTAGTGTATATGATATAGTTGTCCCTGTTAATTAATGTATTACCTGTGTCATAGCCCACCAATTAAAAGACTCCCGAAAGGACTGGCTCGGCATATAAAATACTCAGCGTTTCTCGTTTCCGCAGTGGGATTGTGAACGCCACGGGACACTGGTTTGGTCTCTCCACTGAAAATGCTACCCAGTCTGCTTCCGTAACTCTTTACACAAGTTAATTTAGCAAGGGAAGAATATACTTCAGATGCCAGGATCGGAGAAGCACACAGAACACGCATTGCTGGACTAGAGACAAACAAATAAAATACCAGAAAACACTCGAATGAATAATTTATTATGAACGCATTTTAAACCAAACGCCTGCACACTGCACACGCCTGCCTTATTATAAAACTATGAACAGCGGTGCTTGGGGCCACAGCTGAAAGTAAAAGATTAGTTCTTCACGGACGTAACTGTCTGTTTTTTACGATTATAGTTGACTGAGCCCTTCGCAGCCCCAAAAGGAGGAAGAACATGTATTGAATTTGGTTAAGAAAAGGATGATGCACTGAATTGGGAATCCAGCCATTTAGCTTTTATCTCTGCTCTGTGTCGCCGGTACAGCTTGCCACCCAGATGTGTACCGCGGTGAATGAATATTGATTGGCGCTCTCTGATCTCCCCATCCCGCCAGATTGTCGGCAGACCTGGTCAACCTAATCAGTGGATGTGGCCGAGCTACTGAGGCCGGGATTACGGAGCTCATCTCCCCTCCACCTGTCCTTGCCATGTGTCTGTGTACCTGCGTCTGCGAGATGAAACAACCACGACTGATTCTGTTCCCTCCCTGACCGGCGAATATTTATGAGGCAGCTTCACCTTTTCATATCAGATTCAAGCGGGAGCCTGGGGCCGGAGTTCGCGGGGGATGTCTCTCCGTCCCGCCACAGTTTAATCTGCGGTTCGTTTGGGGACGGCCTTTGATTAATCGAAGTGCTGCACACAAGTGGTCATCATTTTTAGCGCCATGCTTTTGGAGACGGTCGTACATCATGTTCTACCTGAGTACAGGTCCCCCGGGGGCCCATGTATGCCGGGGAAAGAGGACAAATCCCAGGTCTTATTGTTCGCGGAAGATTCCTATTCGGCACTTAGTTATTTTTAAGCCCTGACCTAGATTTGTCTCTTCCTGCAGTCTCAGTTGAATTAAAAGGACGGTAGTGTCCTGTTCTATACCACATTATAATTTTGCATTAATATATTTTTTTATTAAAAGGCAAATAATACAGTTATTACCCTGTGGCATTCTCCTGTAGATGCATGTTTGTAATGTCAGGAAATTATAACAGCCACTCTACAGGTGAAGGTTACTGGGGCAAATGCACTTAACGGCTCAATTCTGGTATCATTGGAGCTTTGCAAGTTTTCCTGCCTTAGTAATGTTGAAAGTCTTATTAATGGTCACTTTACGCTGGATTTGGTTAATTTATGAGATATGTAGTGCACATGTATGTGTGTAAGTCTGCCACAACTCACATGAAAAGACCTAGAGGAAAGTTTTAATTCAATGTGAAGCACACCTTTTCACTTACAAAAAAACGTATTTACTATTCAGCTCTTCGCATGATTTAATAATTATCAACACAAAGACTATAAAGACTATAAAAAGTCTTCATAAAGAATTGATGATAACATGCTATGTTATGATAATAAACCTGGTTTTATGAACACAGATGGAGGAGAGTCATTGAAATGCATATGATTTTACCCTCAGTCTTCTCAGTAAGCAGAAAATGCTCTACTCTGGTACCCGGTAGACTTATCACACGTATCACTGGATTAGCAGCCATTACTATAAATACATTATTAAATGCAAAATGTTAAAAAGGCACACTTATAATGAGACTATCCAACAGACCAACTGAATACGGAAGCATTTGAATTGGGATTTGTTAGGATTTCCCTATTTATTTTAATGCGTTAAAACATTCAAGAAAGCAAAACTGATGTTTATTAGAGCAGCAATAGCTGAGAGACCCTGCAAGAGTTGTCACATCTGCCGTACTTCACATGTGCACTGTCCTTGATGTATACATCGTTTCCATAAAGGGCTCTCGGACCTTCTCGAAGGATGCTATATTCAATTGATTGATTAATTGATTAATCAATTAAGCCTGGCATTTAAAGATGCTGCTGCTTCCAAAACTGCATGCAGATAAAGATGTTACTTCCAAAATGAGTTACTGAAACAGGATGCTGTGGAGAGTAGACAGGGTAGACAATATCCTTTGTGTGCGTGTTGATGCTGAAGGTAGAGTGAACAATGATCATTCGGAACAGAGCCTGTCCTGTCAGTAAACTGTATCACGTTTCCTAATCCAGTTCTACAGTTGGGTTGAAAAGTATCAGGTTTCTCTCCGATGGAATCTCAAACATCTACTATGACCCAGGCATTATCATGTGTTTCAGCCACGCCCACATTTATACAGATTCCCGAACCATTCCCGTCTCTAGTCCTCCCATCATCTGGGATGTGTCTAACAACTGTTCACCGCAGCGCTGTGATACAATTCCGGACACACGCTTTTTCAGTTGTGATAAAACCACACTGTATCACTATGACTATATTTGTATGGTAGTGTATGCACGTATAAGAATTACTTAAACAGATTGATCCATCACCAAATGCTACGCCTCAGAAAGTGAAACTGTGTCTTACTTCAGCAGCTCCAGTGTTTTGTGATCCAAGGCCAGCCTGGGGTTTCCAGTGAGGTCGAGCTCCTGCAGCTTCGGAGGCAGATTCTCTGGCAGCGTGATCTCGCTCAGCTCGTTGCAGCTCAGGTCCACACACTGCAACACACAAGAGCGCAGGGCACAGGGTTGGAGGGGCGCCAGACATGCGGGGCTCTCCTGCCTCCCGGACACAGGCTGGGGTGGCACTGGTTCCACCAATCTGAGACATTTCTAACCTCTGATGGAACTGCAATAACGCTTTAAGTGACGTCTCTTCTGTTTACACCATTTTCATACCTAGTTCTGTGCGGACATCCTGTCAAAGCGTGTGCAGGTCAGGGCTATGTAAAGTCAGAGAACTAACAAGCAGAAATAGTCACAAATGTGTCTGTAATGCACACTTTCCTCAACGATACTCTAAATTAGAAATGCAAGAAGGCTATTTCAGTTTGCGTTTCCATCATGGAAAATTATAATCCACAGTAATAAGAACAGTATACTGTGTAGCATGTAGCATGTAGCATGTGATGATCAATTGCAATCCAGTTTGTAAACATATTAACTCAACATCCAGAGAGAAATATTCCTGATTTAGTTTTACTGCAGCTCTGAAGTCTGTTTTAACATCATACCCATTTTGTAGCGGCTGACATTGCTCCACATATATCTTCACACAGGTGCAATGAACGTCAGTATTCATTGCTCAGTTTGCTACACACATCTGAGAACGAAGCGCCCTGGAGAGAGTTTAACAACGAATCCAGATTATTAACAAAACGCTGCACTGCACCTTCTGACTTGCCCCGGGGGGCGAATATGTCTATTACAGAGCAGGGTTTCGTATGCGTATCACTTCTCCATCGATCTGCGCTGCGCAAACCCTGCTGCCGCTCTGTGCGTCTGAGAAACAGTCTGCTAAGGATTCTGGGAACTCTGTAAGGCATATCAGCTACAGAAGCCTTTCAGCTCACAACGGGCAATAGGCACCTTTTACTGCCGATCTGCGTACATCAGAGGGCAACAGGGCGGAGCTCACGCTTAAAGAATAGCTGCATGCAGTGTCTGGTCGTACTGTGGAAAGCTTTCCTGCCCTCTCACAGAACCCCCCCCCCCCAATTAATGATGCCACTCTACGGTGCGTCTGGACTACAGGGAGGGGAATTACGAAGCCCGGGCAGCAAGGAGGGCATGTTTGCCTTGACCTGTCAGAGATTAAATCAGTCTGGGCTCATAGGCAGGTGGGCATACCTATTAAATGAGACTAATGACCCAGAAAGTATTTACAGATGCAAAATTGCATGTTTTCTTCTAAAAATAGCTCCATCGCTGGATTAGCTCATTTGCAATCAACGCCTAGTGACTAAATTACCATCTAATATACATAATTTAGATGTATGCCAATTTGAATATTAATAATGGCACTTCTTTTAACATCTGCTGTACAATTTGACCCTCCTGTACAATGTGAAAGTGCTTAACACACACATTATTGTCACATTCTCATACTACAAAGCCACTCTTTAGAGGTGTTATTCATTCGGACGTTCATTATGAATGTAATTTTGTTTTTCATGTGATTTGATATGGAATATTATGTCGCTGTAAAAAGATGTCACCTGACTTTGAAGAACAATTAATTGCATCTCTATGTTGACAGGATTACACCAGACACCGATGTTATTTATTTCACGGTCTGTCAGAAATACATACGCATCAGAAAGTGATACGGTTTTATTTCTGCTTACATCCTGCTGATTGGTGAATAACATAGAACAACACCCTGTCCTGTGATACATTATGTTGCACAGCGAAAAATATAATCTGACACCAGATACTGTATATACCGTCTCTGAAATTCAAAGGTAACAGATAAAATCATTATTAATATGTAAATGAGCCGAGATTCCTGCTTCTCGGCGGACCGTAACAGAGAAACAACACCCTTCAGCATCGCAAGGTTATCGAGTTCCTGTCAGAGAAAATCCTTGCTGGGCTGATGTCTGAATCCTGACCTGTAGTGACCCTGCTGTACACATCGGGGTTAACGTTCGCTGGTTTTGCGAGCATTGGAACACAGCACAACAAAATCCTGTTATTTGGCAACCCTGCTAATATAATTAAATCGTTATCCCTTTTGCCATTGCACAGGCTAAACCAAATAGAAGAGCAAGGGTGATCTGTATTCATATCTTGAGGAGAAAACGAGAGAGAGGTTAAAAAAACGAACACACGATGAAAAAAAAAAAAAACGAAGGAAAGCAAGTACAAACGGGAAGAAAATATTACAAATAATGGGGTTATCTACTGTTCTGAGGGATGAGGATCAATGGGATCCATGTTGCTTGGAAATAAGCAGATTGCACATTTCTGAGACACAAGGACAGTCAACGCAACAAAGGGGCTGCGGGTTTACCTTCATCTCCATGAGCTGCATGACTTCGGGAAAGACCTCGATGCAGTTGGAGTGCGCGATGACCGTGTGCATGCGCCGGCAGTTCATGATGGTCGTTGGAATGGCCTTCAGCTTGTTTCCACTCAAGTCCACTTCGTCCAGTTCTTCCAGCTTGGCCATTTTACTGCAGCAAGGGGAAATAAGCAATCAGGCTTTACGCTCTCCCTCTCCGACTGGTGTGGGAGCAACTAAGAGCCCAGCAGGTACACAAGAGCTACTGCCAAAATGCACTCAGGGATCAGCGTGGCTCGGTTGGGCATCGTTAAGCCGAACTGAACTCTTTAAAGACCACCTCTGAGCCGAGCCAAGCCTTTCCTATGTGATCTGGGAGATTACAGTTAAGGGGGTGTAAAAAAATACTTCCCAACCCAAAGAAGGATCCCTATATAATGGTTTATATATGACATAATTGTTTGGGAGCTCAACAGGGTGTGAGGACTTATTTTGGCTTAAACGCGTTTCCAAACGTCGTCGAGTCACGCATCCTAATGTCAGTTGTTCACCGGCAAAGATGTTTGCAGCCGAGCGCATGAAGTGCTCTCCAGCCCTCGGCAAACATCCAGCTAAGTGCACTTTGGCAGAAACGCACCTAATCGCACCAGCATTGAGAGACGCCCCCCAAAAGGGCACTTGCCTGCACTTGTGCGCTCGCGGGCAGCTCAGCAAACAAAATCAGCCCTAATGGAAAGTAAAATAAACGGGGAAATAAACATTGATGGGCCACCAACGACACGGAGGGTAAGGGCTTTGGTCCGCGCGGCTGGGAGTTACCTGGCTGGAAAGCTCTGCAGGTGGTTGTAGGCCAGGTGCAGGACTCGGAGGTGGCAGTGGCCCGTCAGCTGGGGGACACACTTGTCGGTGAGCCGGTTGTTGGTCAGGTAGAGTTCCTGCAGGATGCTGTGGCTCTCCTCTGACAGGCTGGACGGCGGGAGGTTCTCCAGATTGTTGGCGGAGGCATTTAGACATCGTAAGCTGGGGGGGAATCAAAACCACAAGTTCCCAAAACTGGCAGGTACAATCCTGAGCTAGAAAGCCACAGATCACTGCAAAGTGAAGCTGGAGAACAGACCACTATGAGGGTGTGTGAGATGAAGTAATTATAACAAAATATACGGTCACGATTTCGACATTGATACGCAAGACAGCAATGGCTACTTCTGAAATGTCAGACGGGCAGCCACAACACTGAGAGCCATGGAGGCTCTGTCTGAAGGTAACACTCCTCTGACTAGTAGTTTATTTTTATGGACACACAACTACAATAATATCAACTGAACTTGTGTTTTAAGTCTGAGAACATCATCATATTGTAGACAACCATGGCCTGAAAAAGCATTTTGAAGGGAACCTGTTTGAACTATAGTGAGGAGAGAACATGGGACCGCTTAGAAAACTTCTCTATGATGTATATCCCTGCCCTGTGATTAAAAATGTTCAGGGTCAGTACATCAACTCATCCCCCGGGGAAAGCCCTTCAATAATGTGGGAGACCCAGGCTTCAATATTCACTTCAAAACATGGACACTGTTTTCTGTTCGTCTCTAACTTGGATTTAATTCTTAAAAAATGAAAGGGGGAGAGTGGTTCTCTAATCTCGGGGAATAACGCTTCACGGCATGCCTCATTTCACCACTGGAGACAAACAAACAAGACTAATTACTTCACGCCACGACAAAAGCAAGCAGGTGTTCCCGATTCTTTTCAATAAATAATATTTGCTGTATAAACAGTTCACTGGCAGATATAGGGGGAGAACTGTTCAAATCCATCCCTCCGGAGGCTCGCTGGCACCGCATGTGACTGAACACCGAGACTTACGGCGACAGAGACACGGCGAGCCTACCTTTCAGCCTTCAGGAACAGGTTGGAGGGCAGCTCCTGCAGCTGGTTGTGCTGCACGTCCAACACCTCCACCTGGCTGCGCTCCAGCCTCTCGGGCAGCCGCCGCAGCCGGTTGTGTCCGGCCAGCAGCTTCCGCAGACTGCTGTTACAGAAAAGCCTGCCAGGACACAGAGAAGCGCCCCGTCAGACCGAGAGTATCAGGACACCCCACCACACCGCAGCTCGGCGAAATTAAGAGTCGACACAGCATTGCTATACCCAGGCAAGGTGGCGTCTCTCTGTGATCATGTGCTCTTCACAACATTGGACACATCTTGTCTAGTTTGAACATCAGATGGCTGGAAATACTCGTCCAGTACATAGTACATAATAATGTCACTATCAATGAATACAGGCAGAGATTTCAGAGAGAATCAAATGCACTTCTGAACATAAATATATTTTCCATTCAGAGACAGTGACCTGAATTATAAACCTACATATAACAAGAAACTGAAGTTTATATCACGGCTTTTATAAGTTGCCACACACACAGAATCTACAGCTACACAAACACACACATAAAAAGCAATTCTACACAACCAACCCGGAGATCCACCCCTCAGATGGAGAGATTTAATCCGATCAGGTTTCGTTCCTGGAGGAAAGTCATTACAGCCTTGTTTTACAGGCCTGAGATTACTCTGCGTTTGCCACCTGGCTGCTCTCAGGGCTCCATTGTTAAATCAATGCCCTATCGTGACCTTCGTGCGCGGGGATGATCTCGGGTTTCAGGCGCGGCAGCAGTCCTGCACAGACTCTGAGCAGTCTTCATGGAGCCACTTGTTTATACTGTACTTTTAGATTGCCTGCACACTGCTGACAAGCACTGCGCATTACAACCCAGCACTATGATGAGAACAAGTCACGCTGCTGCAGGGGGGCTTTAAAGTGTGACAGCTGCCCCTGAGAAGCTGCCTGTCAGGTGCCCCCACCCCCCTAAAAAAACAATAACTAAAGCCATGGAAAGCTTGTAACTCTCCCAGGCACGTGGTAACACAAGGCAGGAACAGTGATGCCTGCGGAGCTGTCTGACAAATTCCTTCTTTACATGATTAATCCATCAACCGAACTATTATTTCTTCCATTCCTCGAAACGTACTGACTCGGCAACTTGTGTCACGATGAGAAGTATTGTGAACAGAAACTAAAATGTATGTAAAACATTCCCTTCCTGGGATTGCAAGATATTTACTATAGTTCTTGATTGACAGCTGCTTGTAAACTTGGACTGGATTGACCTTTGAGTTAAAAGCAGAAAACAAATGGGTATTTAACCCCCAGAAAAGCAATCTCCTACCCCAGCTAAATACATAATCATACAGTCAGCATTAGTCTGCGTGTTTTAACTTATTAAGACAGATGATGACAGAACACAAACTTAAAGGTAAGTGATCACTAAAAACAGAACTCAGCTTTCAACAATAGCCACTCAAACGCCAAAACAGCCAGAATCTTTAATCGGTTACTTATTGCTGAAGCAACGAGAAAAGACTGGACGATGCAGATTCCCTCATCTTCAACTCCAGCCAGCCACACCAGATACGTGTCTTTATGGGACTGATGGAAACCAGAAAGAAACTTTTCAGTTCTCCCCTTGGACTCCTTCGTCCTTGTACCCAACTCTCAAGGCCTATTCCACATATCTCCAGAGGCTTCCTATTAAATCAGAACACATTCCCATGAAGATGACACCTTTACACTTTCCAAAAGCCTGGGCGCAATAAAACAGGGAATAAAAGATTCCTCATGACCGGGGCCAGCCAGGCATGAAATTAGAAAACCGCTGCCACCCCTGCACGGCGTGACGTTGCTGTTCGAACACATGTTTCCCGGCACCCACCGTATCGGCAGGTCGCAAATCTGGTTGTGGCTGATGTCCAGCACCTCCAGTTTCTTGCTCTCGCCCACCCACTCGGGGAGGCACTCCAGCCGGTTCCTAAGAGGATACAGGTAAGAGAATAGGGATGAATCCCTTTGTACATTTAGACCCCTTTCTTTCTTTGCATAGATGTAGCTTCTATAATTGCTTGAAAGGTAAGGGCTACAAGTAGTGATGTAACAAGATAGCGCTGCCAAATCAGTGTCTCTCTGGGTTTTGTTGATGTGTCCTTACCGAGAGACATCCATATAGGTCAGGTTACAGGGCACCGGATGCACTTCGAGTTGAGAAAGCTCTGAAACAAAGATACAAACACTGGTATGACATTCCCCCAACACTGACCGCCGGGACGCAAAACCAGGTCATGAAGACAACAGTTCCGAAAAAGACGACAATCGGAGTCAAATGAAGCTTCGAGTTTCACACACTCCGTGCTATCTCGTACCGTTGGCCGATGCGTACAGCCCTTTGAGAAGGCAGCCGCTGACGCTGAGAGCAGAGAGACGGTTCCTCTCGCAGTGCAGCACCTCCAGCCGGGAGAAGGGCGTGGCATCCAGCTCCCGCAGGTGGTTGTCCCGCAGGTCCAGGTGAGTGATGTGGCGGAGGAAGTCTGGCTCCTCGGGGACCACCCGGCAGATTTTATTCAATCTGGGGACACACACACGGAGGGACAGAGGATGATCAGAGCAAAGAACGGGAATGGACTCTGGAATAAGATAACAGGTCGTGTGAAGGGGGGTCTTATTGTGTAAGAGATGTTGTCTTGTGCGGCTTGGGTGAGAAGACTGCAAAATATAATAAGAGCCCTCGATTAATAAGCAACTGATTAACTTATAATAAATCACACGCGTAAGGATCACACACTGGCACCACTCATGTTAAGTGTCCTGAGACGGTGCTGGAAACTGAAGAATTTTTGAATCCTGATAATTCTGTTCTAATTGTAGGTATTGGAATGTTCGGAAGTTCTGCTCTGTGATTGGCTGGCTTCTCGAATGTGATTTATAATGTGGAAAACATTGAGTTTGTTCTCAACTTTACCTATGAGTTAGGATAGTAGCTCATACATATATATATATATTAGTTTTTAACGCTTGCCCTGTCCTTACAAACACTTGGACCTTCTTGCTACTCAACAATGTGGTGCTCAGTTCAGGATTTATGTTTATTACAATTAGGGAACAAATACAATTCTGGAGAGCTGCCTAAATATATACATATATCGGTGAACAGCGTCACAGGTATTTAAGGGATGTTTTACAAAGTTAGCAGAGTTTCTAAACTGGTTTAATGTTATGCAAAAATCATGGTTGTGTTATGGGCTACAGTGGTTTATGAAATTAATGGTCAAATTAAAAAGATTAAAGATCAATACATTTCCACATTTGTTATAGAAACACAGAGGGAAAAAACAGCATTTAATGGATTCAAGAAAACCTTTTCAGAATACGTAACAGGGTAGATTATTAACTTTAAAATTTGCAAGTCATTATAAGTGTGCACTTTAAGCTGGTCTGATTGTGAAAAACACACCTGATCTCATTTAGTAATGCTGGACAATGATGGCGCTTCCTCGTGATCTGCATGGGAAATGTGTCTTTGACCTCCTGCTGTCTCCCTGAACAAATACGTCACTACGTTTGAAAATATGATTGTTGCTTATTGGCTCAGGCAATTAACTTTTGTTTCTGCAATTAAGAAACACATTAAGAAAGTACCTGACTCAACCCATTAACAATAAAACTTAAACGTATGCGAGCGGAAATGTTAAACCTATACACACACTTTACTATAGTAAAGGCAAACGGGTCACAGATTTCCTTAAATGTTTTAATTACACGAATTCTCAGACTCTTCTGGGAATACCAGTCTTTGCTTCGACTACATTCAGACTTCCCTTTCTGTGACTAACAACGCTTTGTAAATCCCTACTAGAAATGACTTTTCTCGGAAACCTGCTTCCACTTGACCTTCACTTGCTCTGCCAGAGGCACCTCGGAGAACAGGGGGAAGTTTATTTCTTTCAGGGAACTGTGGTCGTTATCGGAGCTCGTGTTTCAGACAAATAAGCTGACTGGCCAGTAACGTTCATAGCTGTTGATGTTGTTTAGTAATGCTGCTGACAGCGGACATCCTGGTTATCCCATTAATCCACCCTGTAAACACGTATTCACATATGAATATATATAAAAGTGCTGGCTTCTCCTCCGTATCCCGTACCTGAGATCCACATGCTTGATGTGCAGCAGGCGAAACCACTGCAGGTCGAGTGTTCTCAGGCTGTTCCCTGACATGCACAGCTTCTCCACGGCCGACAGCCGCTCCAGCACGGGGGGCACCTCGGCGAACTCGTTGAAGGACAGGCCGAGGTAGCTGAGGTGCTGCAGGTTCCCCAGCTCCGACGGGAGCGAGGACAGACAGTTTCCATCCAGCAGAAAGGTCTGAAGGCTGCGAAGGGAGAAACAGATGAACATATCCGGGCCGTTCCGGAACAAAACGCACAGTTTTAGGATTGACGATTGTTCACTACGGCCTGCGAGCGCTCAGATATGAATGATCAGGAAAACACACTCAATCATCTGGAATATCAGTGACCAAACTGTAAAGACTAGGAAGTGTGTTTACTTGAATGAAAAGTCAAAATCAGGGAAGACTGACTGCACAATGAAGTGAAATATAACATGTTTTGTCCTGGATATTTAAGGCCTATTTCAGCAGGTGACACATTAGGGACTTCCCCTGAATTGACCAGCTGTATCTCTGGCTGTGTGTCCCAGATTGCTCAGATCCCACTGAAACCTCCAGAGGGCGCCAGTGGCCACACATCCCTGTTTTGGATTCAACTGTATTAGAAGGTCCAGGAAATTCCCTACATGCATCTCCTTGGCCTCTCATTTGATTGACAAATACCTTCTCTGTAGGCTAGATCGGTGGTTCCCCCAGCTTCTTCACAGTGACCATCAAAGTTTGAAATATATAGCGCTATGGACCAACAGAACAACGGTCTGTGTTTGGGAAGTGATCCAGCTGATCTGGAGACGCTCTGTGCGTTTTCTGTGCCAGGGGCCTTGTGACTTACTTGTGCATGGTGCCCACCGTGGCATGCACGGAGGACAGGCAGTTGCAGGAGAGATTCACCTCCGTCAGTGTGGGGATGTCGCAGATCGCAACGGGGAAATCCCTCAAGTGATTGTTGGAGAGATTGAGACTGCGGAGCTTTGAGAACCTGGCCGAAAGAAAAAAGGAGAAAAATGCAAATGCAAATGAGGGAATTATTAATTGGAGATTTAAACACGTGATATTTAACAGATTAAATGAAGGCAACTGCCAGGGAACGGGAGAAGATTTTGAGGACTAGACAGCTAATCTAAGTTTTCCGATAATGAATAATGAAAGATCCATGAATCAATTTATGATTGAATGTCTCCACAAGTACAACAAAAGAAGAACTGTGCTTCTCATATGAGATTGTCATTAGTGCCTAAAGCGTGTCGGTTACAATACTGCCAAGAAATGACTAAAGCAAAATGCAGATCTTAACACACACACAAATACAAACATACTATATAAACACACTATATAAACACATGCAATCATCCACACACACTGCAGGGGTCAGGAAGTTGCCGTGTGGGGTGCTGGTGACTCAGATATTTATAAGATTAGTTTGAAGAAAGAATGAGTCACAACCACAAATTAAATGTCTTTATGTAGGAGAAACTAATGAGAAAAGAGAAAAAAAAAACTAATAAAGGGATTCTGAAAGAACAGTATCCTTATTCAAAAAAATCACTCCACAGTCTTCCCTGCGCTGTATTACCAAAGGTATTATGGAAAGCCTCCCTCTGTTGACAGATTGCAAAATAAATCACGTGCTGTGCAGATGGTTTCTGTTAAGGGCACCTTAACATTGTCAGATTGTGGACAGCGGTGCACTGCCAATGCAGGTTTTTTTTGGTAGTGGATATACTAGCGCTATAATGCTGCCGTTTCAAGGAGACTAGGATTGAAAACATTTCATCACTGGCTCAGTATCCTGACCTCGATTCCACAGAGACCGACTCCTCTCGCTTTATTACAAACTGTGCCGCAGAGAAATGGCATGGTATTTCTTCAGCCATCTACCAGGGCTGGACCTACACCCTGTGCATTCACCCACACGAGGAATCTCTCTGCCTGCCGTTTGGCCCGTTCCGACAACACATTTGCTTTGGTCATACAGTAGTAGAATAAACACACATACACACACAGCGCAGAGGTGAAGCAGTCGGACATTCATCCTACTCTTAGGATACTCCCTTTCCCTCACTAATCTCAAATGGTTAGTATAATTGATAGTATGCAAAACAAGATGTAGGAAGAGCACTAACTTTCTCAGGCTTCACTCCCTCACAGAATACACCAAAACAGAGCAGTTTTCAAGTGATGTGGATTTTCACCCTTGGAACACTAAATAATCCTTGTGTGACTTCAGTTGTGAGCGATTGCAGCTGAAAGTGCCTTAATCTGTACCCTCTCAGTTAACCTTAGAGAAACAAAGTCCTCTGTTCATGACAACAGTGCCAGAGACGCCTCATATAAGACTCGGGACTGAGTAACATGACTGGAGTGGAGTAACTTGTAGTGGAGTAAAGAAATGGGCTTTTTAAACCGTGTGTATCTAAGCCAGTCACAGAGCAATTAAGCTACGAAGTTCACACATCATCCAGGGAATGAAAGCCTTCCTCTTTCCTAAGCTTGTAGGTCTCCAATTACAAACGTTTTTTGAATACATTTCACTCAGAGATCTGAAGCGTCGGCAGCAGTGATGTGTTTTTGTTCCGTAGAGAACTCGGGAGCGATTCCCTTTGTCATGTTATCAAAGACTCCCGTCATTTCGATTCATATCTGATGAGCACATTGCAGCCATCAGCGTCTCGGCTCTTGGACGTGCAGATGAAATCTTCAGAGGTGGAGTTTGCCTATATTTGACTCCACTAACAAATGTTCAAGCTTTTGTACATTTTCAAATAAACCGCAAATCCCAAACTTGTCAGCATTTATTGTCGAAAGGCACATTCCAGTACTTATAAATATAAACTCCATAGGGTATTAATCTGTTGAAGTTTTGATGTGGTCCAGGCCTTTGTTGCTTTACCCTGCTCATAATTATTCACTGTTGTTTTGCCATATATTGATAGAAATACAGGCCTTTAACTCTGCACTACAAACACACAATAGTTTTCACAGGAAATGCACAATTGGACTAAAAGGCAGCTTAACCTCACCCCCCCAGCACTGTTCACGAACACCGCCAGAGCTCCAGCGCTTCAGACAGCGGACGAATAAATCTTGTGAGTACCGCAAAAGGAAACAAAAACCTCAAATTGAAGTATTGATTTCGGCATCCATTTAATTAAGGAAAAGCCAGCTCTCGGATCATTTCAATGGCTATTATACTAAAAATGTAAAGTGCTGACTGGAGTGCTTTTGCAGAGAGCCCGGAGTGCACAATGCCCAGTTGTGTGCCATAGGTGTGCCACGCGCCTCGCTCTTTAAACTGAGCTCATAGTGCTCAGATATGCTGACCTTCCCTAAAAGTGCACATTAGGCCGGGCGCTCATTAGAGCAGGCCGAACCCAAGAGCCTTCACTTCAAGGTTGAGGTTTTTCCTCTGTTAAGCACTTTGCCGGCGGATTACAAAGATCGCTGACAGCTGAACACCATTTAGAAACCGTGGCCTCGGTTTGAAGGCCGCCTAAGTACCAGATTTCAATTTGTGACGGTCTGTCATAACATAGCACCTCCAAACCAGGCCAGATTCTTATCAGGAATCATTCACATATACATACAGCTCTGGAAAAAATCAAGAGACCACTCCAAGTTCAGAAATCAATGTTAAGTGGTCTCTTAATTCAAAACATGACTAGGGATGTAGCAGTTTAATGATATCTGATGAAATAAGACATCAGCTTTCTTTGCAGAAGCAGAAGTGTGTAAAGCTTTATAACTTTAATTCTACAAACAGAATTAAAGTGTCAATGACATCAGATGCTAATCATGGTCAGTACCTCTAGTTAACTAGCCTAAGCTTCTTACCAGTTTACTGATAGCTGAGCCTGTCGTATCCACAGAAGACCATGGTATCGGCAGCATTTCCCAAGGGGGTTTAGTGGCGGAAAGAAAGGAAATCTATTGGATCGGCCTCTGTTAAAAATCACAGGATTTACTGAGGAGATACGCCAACACTTGGGTCAAGGGCTTCCCAGAATGCTCTGTGTTGAACTGTTGTGTAACCCTGGTCATAACCAGACGCTGCTGTGGAGGTGTGTACTTTCGTTTCAACACCCGTCGGACTGAAGATGGGCTAGAGACAGATATTGGGTACAGGCTTACATAAACCTGCTATCGGAAACGTATTAATGTTTGAACACGCTACCCAGCTGCTTTTTCAACCAAATTATTTTAGTCCATTTATTTCTTAGGAGATAAAACGAAGCAGGAAATAAAATCATCCCCTGCTCGAAGGTTTAAGCAAAAGGTTGTTCCCCTCAGGTGCAACTGCTCCAGGGGCCTCAATTACATTGCGAACACGGATTCTGGTGGCTTTCGAAGCAAGTCATTACAGTGCTGGCTAACTTCATCTGATGTTCAAATATGTACGGGACCCTGGGAGGCCAGATTCACTCCTCCTGTTGTTATGCCCGGAGGTGTATGTGTGAATTACTCTAATTAATGACAGCAGACTCTAGGATGTATCACAACTGGTCCAATATAAACACTGATTGCAAAAGCATTCTTGGAATTAATTACTCCCCGTGCATCATTAGACTTGACTCTGTAGTTAATTAAAGAGGTTTGAAAAAGATGTGTTCTTATTATAAAGCAATATCATCTTTCATCAAGTTCATGATATAAATGTGTAGAATCACAACATACGCGTATATAGTTTAAAGAAAGCTCCACCAGTTTATTTTGCCTGTAGGACCTTCTATATAAAGTATTATAATGTTTGATATGCAACTGATAGAGAAATCAAAGCAAATTTTTCAGGAAAGATCATTTTAATGTTTGCCATATATTGTATAGTTTGATGCAATCAGTTTGTTACACACACAACCACATAAATGCAATACATTTTCCGTGCTCGTGTCAGATCCTTATTTCCAGTTCTTTTCTCTCCTTAAAAAATGGGAAACTACCCCAGTTGCTGACATCGCTTCTTTTTACATGCGTCAGCTAATGACCAACTGTCCTTATTTAAATGCCACCAACAGATAAGCCACAGGCAGAATCCGATGTTTTATACTTCATGAGGAGTTCATCAGACTTCGTTTTCGGTTAGACTGCTTTGCATGAAAAGCTGTTGATGGCTGGGCTCGTGTTCTGGTAAGGCAAATGCAGTACATGGAAGCAGAAAGCAATAGAAATACCCCACAACCTGTTAGACACGGCCCACAGGCGAGTCAGAACACAAGCACACCGCACTGCATGACAAGGACAATGTAATGTATATAACATCTATTTTTCACTCAACGCTGTGTATTACTCCTGATGATCAACAATTAATTCATTCACAACTATGCAGGAATAACAGACTCTCCAACAGACAGATATGCAGTAATGCCTCTGATTAGAGTTAAGTTATATTAAGGTGTATTAGTTGGAGCTTCAGTTAAAGTACTAACTACTTCTGTGTAACCTTTACACTCATCCTAGACTGAAAAACAAACAAACAATAAAAAAAAAGATTAAGCACAATCAAACAATATACAGTTAGGTCCATAAATATTTGGACAGTGACACAATTGTCATCATTTTGGCTCTGTATGCCACCACAATGGATTAGAAAGGAAACAATTGGGTGAACGGTATAGGAATTACACCCATTTTTATATGTGGTCCCCCCAATGTTAGGGTCTCAAAAGTATTTGGACAAACTAACATAATCATGAGTTTCAATACTTGGTTGCAAATCCTCTGCAGTCAATGACTGCCTGAAGTCTGAACCCATAGACATCACCAGATGCTGGGTTTCTTCCCTGGTGATGCCCAGCTGTCTTTAGTTCCTGCTTGTTCTTGGGGCTTGTTCTTGATTTGCAACCAAGTATTGAAACTCACAATTTAATTCATGATTATGTTAGTTTGTCCAAATACTTTTGAGCCTGATTGTTTCCTTTCAAATTCATTGTGGTGGTGTACAGAGCAAAAATAATGACAATTGTGTCACTGTCCAAATATTTATGGACCTAACTATACTTTCTACACGTCAGGAAAACGAAGCCAGCTCTGCCCATGCAAACACTGTCGAGACTGATTTAAGTCTACGGTTAGTACATTTTCCATCGAAGACTGTCAAACCTAAAAAGCTTGCTTGCTTTATAATCTTCAAGGCCCTGCTTTAATCCTTAGTGCTCTGCTGTTTTCTGCTCTAATCTCTTCAGCGCGGTACACGGCCGACTTCAATGCACAGCTGCGGAGACAGAAGAGCGAAGACAACTAAACCAAACGCGTCTCCCCAAAACAAGAGGAACATCTTGTAACAGTAAGAAGATGCAGCTTCAAAGAAAATCAATCATGTTTATACATATAAAGAAAGCGTTCCCAAAAGCTTTAGGAATCAATGTAAGCCACAAATTAAGTGGACTGGTATCAGACCTAAGGGTGACATGCAAGTCTTATTGTGTAATTGGTAATTACAATCAATATTATGCATGTGACTGTTGAATTATTGTCATCATGTGTTCATTCCCTGGAAAATGATGCATAATAACGCAGTGACAATTAAAGCAGCTTTTTCAGCTGGCAATTAGAAGCTACTTCAGCAAATTATATCTGATTGCATATAGCAAAACAAAAAAGGAAATAAACCTTGATCAGAGACCTGTTATCAACTTGAAATCAATAATTTTCAACGGCTAATTACGAGCTCTATACGAGGACAAACCCTACAACGTGAAATCAGTTACAGTACATTGCGCCATCAGTCTCATTTTTGAACGCCTGAAGTCGAGGGCTACATCAAACACGAGCCGTCTTCAAATGCCCCAAAGTCATGTTCCCACCGAACACTGGCTTCATTTTGTCCAGTGCAGAAACTGTTCTCTGTCACCGTGCTCAGCCCAGAGAACATATTCTCTCACATGCAGGTTTCTGTCACCCTCAGATACCACAGAAAAACAAATAAAAGCTTGATTCTATATTTGTCACTATGATTATTGCATGTTTATTTATCAAGGGGGGCAGTAAAAGACATATACAGTCTCACACATACACGGTCATTCATATCTATATCTACCTCTATATCTAACATATACACACACACACTTTCACAAAGATAATCTAAAACCCCAAAGTTCAGCTGGAGTTCATGTCTTTTTTCTCTGTCTCCTGGCAGCAAACTTACAGAAAGTCCTGTGATAACTTTTCCTGGTCAGACTGGTCACAAGATTATGTAGAAGGATTACAGCTACTATTCACCATTGTACCCTTGTCATGTAGTGTCTGCAGATTACTGTAAAACCTTGTCAGTCACCTTGGATATGGGCGTCCACTAATTCATTTAATATTAATAATTATAATAATAATTATAATAATAATATTTTTTTCTTCCTGCCAACATTACTGTTAATACCACAAGTGAATATAATATGCTGATCTAATAGGGGTCAAAAACCACAATACCACTTCAAAAACACCAAAAACACACAAGTTGGTTTCAGGAACAGAACATGAACAACAACAACGATTTGTCACCATGATTTTATCTGACCATCAGAAGCTCTTCTCACACGACAGCCCTGCATGGTCCTGCCCCTAATAGCTGAATGATCCCATGGACGCACACGCCAGTTTAGGGCTTTGAAAGACCAACGCACAACCCAGAACCATCTCCTCTTCTCCTGCCCTACAAGTTGCCAGTCTTTTGAAAGAGCCAAAGCCGACAAGGCCGAACCCCTGAATTCCCCTATAGACATCCGTGAGTGAAGAAAACAAACACCACGAGGTCCTCACACACAACACTGCTTGGAGCCATGCTTGAACTGTTCATTAAGAACAACATAAAACCGTAAAAGTCCAAATTAAACCGAACACATCTCTCTATGAATGGGTTCTGTCACCTCGTGTTATTTTGGTTCAGGACAGAATACCCAGAAATACTATTTATTAGCCTCCGGATTACGCTCAGTTCAGATTGACCCATATACCAACATTTTAAGGAGCAGCCGAGGCCCTGGTATTACCTCCACCCTCCACGTCACCCGAGAGAAACTGAAGCTCTGATATCCTGGTGGAAAATAAATAACCACATCTCCGTTTTAATCATTCACTCACAATCATCCCTCCCTTGCCTCCTTGCACACGTTCCAGATGGTGCCGCGTGTGTGAGCAGAAGGATAATAAAATCACTCCTATTTCTAGACCACAGTCAATCTTCAGCATCCCCCCCTGCCCCCCTCCGCTCAGATTAGGAGTCGGGAGGCGTGAGCGCCAGGCGGGCGAGAGAGAGAAGCCCAGCGTTACCTCTGCAGCTCGCCCAGGCCTCTGCCGGCCGCCGGGCCCAGGCCGGGCCTCAGGAAGTTCTGCTTGAGGTTGAGGTGCGTCAGGTCCTGGCTGTAGAAGAGATTGGCAGGCAGGTGCTCGAGGCTGCAGCAGGACAAATCCACCGAGCTAATCCGCTGGGACACGATCTGAAACAAGAACACACACAGCGGGAGGGTTAGAGCTGAAAACCAGGGGAATGACCTACTGCTGCCGACAATCCTGCTGCTAATGCCATGCCATTAAGAGTTACACACAGCTATAGGTTCTGCTGAAAGGTGACACACACAGATTGGGCGTGCATGCGCTGTTCTCACTACTCATTAAGACACTAACGTCCGAAAGTAGGAGGTGAATAACAACGATAAGCAGAAATGTAGCAGAATTATGGTACACACTTCTTCATACAGGGTTGGAATTTGCTTTTCCAGTGCAAACACGTCTTTAAATGAAGATCCTAGACCTGCCAGCATCCAGGAACTGACATGTCACAGGCACAGCATCCTGAAACCCTGGCAATGTTCTCCGATACTGGGAAATAAGGAGACTAGAGAACATAAGCTATTGTCACACTGTGTGTAAGCAGAAGGGATTAGTGCAGCTCTGGGATCCTGCAGTAATAATGCCGAAGCAGTCGTAAAATTGATTAAATTGCTCGGCACGGTTTTGCGTAGCACAGGCTGCCTTGAGCGAAATGACAGGGCATAAAACACACAAACGGCGGGCTGCAGGACTCTACTGTGGCAGCGGTATCAGCGTCAACGAGCTCCACGTCGGAAGGGAAACAGCGGTAATTGCACAGCCACGGCCGTTTATATCCCCGGCTCAGTGGCCTCTGTATCATGCTCTGTTTGAGCGCTCACCCACTGTGAATCACGCTGATTACAGTGATCATTCATTACCAGATTAATGGGTCAGCGCTTTCTCACGGGGAGACGAACCACAACCAGCAGAGAGCACTCTGGGAAAATCAGTGATAGAAGACAACATTCATTGATATTTTTTGATGAGCACTCGAATGTCCTGAAGGAGATCCCACGAGAACGTAATAGTGTTGCGGTTGATCCCAGACCATTTACGTCCTCTGTTGTTGTACCTGTACAGAATGCAACAGTGTACAGGAGTGTAAAGCTAATAAACCAACACACACATGCACAAACTCAGCTTTTTACAGTATGTTCAACTGAAGGCTTACAAATTGATTTCAGACAAGCAGATAGTAGAACAGTCCTGATATTACTAACAAGGTATTACAAAGAAAACGTCCCCCTGCCCTGCAGAAAACATCACAAATCAATTGCCGGGAAACTACAAGAGTGAACTTCTGTTCACATTCGAGTCGTGACGTTATTTACCAGCTGCGCCAGAACAAATGCCGATCATCTGTCATTGTGAACATTACATCACAAAGATAATGGGAGACAGATCTGAGAACAAAGATTAATACTGTACCCAATTCTGGGGTTAAAAAGCAGCTAAGCCACTGACTTACCGCATGAAAAGCAAGACCTCTGAAAAGTATTTTGACCTCATTTGTGTAAGCCCAACCCAGACGTAATCTGGGTGAATACAGGATATTATCCAGGACTGTTTAGTATTAATCTACACGGAGGAATAGAGTCCTGTTCACAGTGACAATTGAAACAGAAATCACTATCACACATTTCCAACTAGACCGCGGCTTTATATTGAATCAAGCCGCATGTAGAATAAGCCTGAGCTCTGCCATTCCTGAAGGATACCAGCCAACCCGTAGTATTTATGATTAATATTGTTTGTCCATGCCAATCCAGCCGAAAACCAATAGAAAAGACAATTTTACAGATAAAATATGTAATTGAGAAGAACGTCTAGCACTGGAAAAGGTTTGTTTTAAGACTAACAGAGCAGATCTGGAAGGTGAAAGGCGATATGTTCTTAAACATTTAAGAATCGAAGCCTTGAAGTGAAGATCTTGTTTGAGGCAACCAGGATTCCTTTTACAATTTAAACAACTGAATCTTTCAACTGGAATATCACAATGCTCATGACAAGAATCCTGCGGTTTATCCTGACTTGTGAAATGACAAAATCATTCATTTATATGTTCTACTACAATGATAATATAAGGAACACAATATACTAATTCAGGCATTTTAACAATACAATTATAAACATAATTTATATAAATATTTATATATACATAATTAAGGATTCTGTTTGTAGCCATTTTCCCCAAACCACTCTTCTATTCTTTACAAATTCATGTGATATCTGTTTAATTTACACAATCAGAATTCCAACCAAATCGTGGAAACTTATAACTTTATACACAATATTTAGGAAATGTGTGTAATAAACAAAAGCTGCTTTACAATCGATCAAGACGCAGTCAAAGGTTGGCGTGGATCGGCCAAAATATCTCTTTATCATTATCTGAGCCTTACGATGTATTGTCTGCAGCTGCTGGTGAACGAATTATGTTCGATTAATTTATCACATAAAAAATACTATATTTATAAATGAAAAGTTGTATAATCCATTTGAAGTCTCTGAAGTGACGATGAAGCCAAGCAGACCGTGCAGAACAGCAGACAGAAACTTATCCGCGATTCAGCTGCACAGTCTGGGGGCAGGATTAGGCAGGGTTTGGAAGTGCCGTGTGTTAATTGTATTGGCAGACATCATGGGTTTTCATTTCAATAGGATCCAAACAATTAACATCATTATTATTTTAATTAACCCATTATTAACATTTGAAGGCAATAAAAGACACCAGAACAGACTGGATTACGCAAAATATTCACTACCTAACACAGAAAGTGCAATAATAATGCATACAACTTAACTTCACACGGTATATTCTATACAACCTATTTGAAAAGACTAAATTGCGGAAATACTAAATAATGACACCTGAATCAACTATAAAATAAGAATAAGAGTATCCTGGGCAAGCAAACAGCATCTCAGTCTGGTATTTAACATCAGCACCAATTAACATGCATGTAAACTGTCTGAACTGTAGACTTTTTGAATTATGCACTACACAGTAAGCCCTCCAAAACACACTAGTCCCACGAGTAAAGGTTTGCCTGATGTTAACTTTAGCCTCTTCTCCCCCAGTCAGTTTTTGGACATCATGCTGTAGAAAGATCATAAATTCACTACAAATCAAGCCAACAGACATGACTTGGCATCCCCAAGGAAATACAAAAATCCACAGCCCTGATTAGATCCTCTCTGTCACACTTCGTAATTCAGCGCCCTGTACGGTTCCCAGACGCGCGGGTCGTAAACAAGCTCGAAAGCCACTGGCCTCGGCAGGACGGCATCAGGAGAAAACCAGTCAAAGCTCTTTTCATGTAACGGTGCAAGGAGATTAAAGTTTTGCAATCCAATAGAAAGGAAAACAAACATTGGTCGCAACAGATTTTTGGCACAATATTCCTAGACGAAACCCATCATTCGGAGTCTGCATGCTTTCTGACACACAGGATGGGTAAAAACACACACACAAAGAAACCTATCACTGTTTGTGCATCTCTTGAAGGGCGTCTGTTAAAGAAGAAGAAAGAAGAAGTGAATCACCGTTTACTTTTCTGAGTCTCGTCCGCCTTACCTACCTAAATGGATGTTAGATGTTTCAAATTGATGGATTTCTAAGAGTAGCAATTAGTCCTCAGAAAGGACAACTGAAATACGGTCACTAATAATCGTTAATGCTTCCAGATTTGCCGAAACTTTAAAGAAACCTACTCAAGAGCTGCTTATGAACCGTTAACCTACATCCCACAGACCAGCGCTGCTTCTCGGCCCAATTACACCCTCCACCGTGCATCCGATTCAGAACAGAGTACCTTGAATAATCACTCGCGGCCGCAGAGAGACCCACTTAACTAGGGTTGTGCTGGACGCTGGGACCTCCGAGTCACTGCGACTGCGGCTGCTGGACCGTAAAGACGAGGCACCGGGCCATGGCTTCCAGCAATGGCGAGACGGTGGAGCTTGTGAACCTGTGACCTGCACGCTTTGGAATCACCGATTCAATCTGAGCAGAGATGCACTTCTGATCCCCCGCCTAAAGGATAAACCAGGGCAATAAACAGGCCTCTGCAGTCAGTCCCAGGTCAAAGCAACGGCACTCTGCTGCTTCGGGTTGTGCCACTTGCGCTCTGAAGAGCACGCTCACAGACACTAAATTATACCTCCATGTTCAGAGGGGGATTTCAAAGTAACACTATATTCTCATCATGCAGGGCAGTATATCCTCTAAGGCCTGTTTTTTAAAACACTGATGCCTACATGAGAAAGCAGAGTGACTCCAAGTTAGGATACACGAGCCATACGAGAGAGACTTATTCCACTGGATTTAAACTTGCTGATGTCATTAATCACGCACTTGAGGCATCACACCGATTCAGACCAAGGGAAGGTGCGTTAACCATTGTTGGGCCCGTGTCTTGTGATTAAAGGGCAGGCTACACTAAGTTAACAGTACTTCATGTACAGTTTAGTCCTTGAAACGACGTAGAACCTGGTTTCTGATGTAGCGCAAAGCTTCTATTTTGAGGCGTCCTCAGGGCAGCGTAGCAGTTAGATGACAAGGGTGTCGCAGGGAAAATATAGAAAATAGGCTCCCTGACTTGTCCTACTTGAGTTGGCAAGACTAACAGCTTGTTAAAGTGTTCTGTTAAAGTAGAACTATATTGGTCTCATTATGTATCAACTCTGCCCTCACTTTCCATTGCACTTTAGTTATAAATCATTTAGTGATGTGACATGGTGCTGGGCTTGTCTTTGGATTAACTGTGCAAGCTGCAAGAGTTTTATTTTTATTTTTTTTATAAAGGAAAAACAAAAGGCGTTTCAATGTTAAGGCTTTCAATGGAGGCTAAGTGATATTGGTGTGGTATAAGAATATATTGAGTTAATCATTTCAATGGATGCTTTCCTGTATTGGATACAACTATCTCCATGAGCAGAACTTCGCAAAAATAAAATAAAAGTCCACAGACTCCAATAACACACCTCTTGTTTTAATATCAGCCTGACATTGCAACTGAAAGGTAGAGGTAGAGACCAAAGTCACCATTATTCTTGCATGCAAAACTACATTAGGAAACTTTTCAATAAGAAGCTTGTGCTACAAGGTCTGTGTCCGCTGGCTGTGTCGACTGACAAGCTAAGCCTGTGGATAATAGGTAACTTATGTGAATGGCTAATGATCCAGATACAAATAAGCCACACATTTCGGTCACAAGGAATGATTCAACACGAGAGTGATTAATAATTGCACTGTGGGTCTATCACGAGTGGAGAACACATGAGGAGCTTGTGACAGATCACACGTCTGTCCATACGTGCAGCAAGCACACGTTAGCTGTGACAGAGGTGACCGAGTGTCAAATGAGAACTAGGCATGTTGCTCTTCTCTTATATTGTTTGGCTAGCAGTAAAGAAGGCTGACATTATCCTTTACAGATACTGTAATCCAGGCAGTTCAGTCACTGGCTTCATATACATCAATATTGTTGTTAATTGGTTTGTTAAGTTCGAAGGTAATACCATTTCTATTGCTAGAACTACTGCTACTACAAGGATGCCGTGCCAAGCTGACTAACTGAAGATTATAACCACATTAACACAACCGTCAAAAACACATTTTGTATTTATTTTCACATCACAGAAAAGGCTGCTTGAAAAACAGGACGTAAATGCCGATCACTCCGAGTATAGGAGCACGTTATGGAACACCGCAGAGCTTTCCACGTGAAACGGGAAAATGCCGCGTCCTGTTTGATTTGTACAGAAATGTAATCAGAGGACTCCTCGCGCAGTGTGGGGACTCACATCAGACCGCTTCACTGCGCACAGAAACTCCCCTCAGTCTCAGGAGGACAGACGGAGCTGCTCAGACCATTAAAATACATCAGGCGAAATGAGCCAGTGGAGTTATCAGACATTAAAGGCTGAAACGAACTGCGGCTGAGAGAATCAGAGAAGTTAACAGATGATCCGCTGTACGCTATCGAAAGTGTCTGAACCGCTGTACGAGCGCTCGGTGACACTTCAGCTCTGCCAGGCAGCGACAGTGGGAGCTTCAATCACACACATCCGTCACAGGGGGTTATCTCCGGTCCTCGCTGGGCAGAGGAACGAGAGGGGGCTCACCTTGGAGGCCTGGCGCTGCCACCGCAGGTGCTCCGTGAAGTTCTCGAAGCACACGTAGTACGTCTGGCTCTGGGGTCCCGACGAGCTGAAGGCCAGGCAGTGGTTGTGTTTCTTCATTTCTTCCACCTGCAGAATAGGAGCAGAAAAAGCAGTGAGCGAGTGTTCATTCCTCCCAATCCCAAGCAAACCGAAAATGATGGCGTGTGATATAGGTCTCGAGACTCTGATATCAGACCCCGCTGAAGCACAATTAGGAGCTAGTTAAAGAGTTATTTATTCTATTTTACAGAAAAACTCATCTGCCTGGTCACACTCAAACCTTTTTGAACTCGGAACCACAGCATTTCAGTGCAAGATGACTCGAGAGATGCTGAAGGGGGTCCTTTAGTAGGTTGTGAATGAAACACTGCTGTCCTTATGTAGATGCTGAGAGCAGCCGGGTCATGTACAGAGAAAGAAGTACACACGAGTACATATAAAACGGTTTCCTCAGAGCCCTCGATGGCACATGACACATTTCACGAGGGCTTTTGAAATTACTGAGAGCATTGTTTGTAAACAGACATCTTGGTTTTGATTGAGGACTCCGTTAAAGTTGTGATCGGTCATCTTTTGGGACTGGAGGATAATGGAATTGTTGGCCTTTCCTGATACACACAAAGCAGGGCAAGGCAGTGCTAGTTCACCGTGTCATGCACGTAATGAATGTATTAAATAAATCCAATCCTCTACAAATTCGAATGAAAAACAATGGTTGAATGGAGCGGAGCACACTGCTGTCATTTAAACTGCTAACTGTCTTACAATGTCCTTCCCCCTTCATTTCTCACTGTCCACAATGGTGGTGTAACACTCTTTTGAGATATCAAATCAGCCCAGAACTCTGCTAGCTTTAGCGGAATGAAGGTAGAAAATTGCCCATCAATAATTCACACTGTGAGTCTAATGAATTCCTGCTATAACTGATCACTTAATTGGGCGTAATCAATTCAAATGACTTTGTGTAGGGAGAAAATTAACAAACGAAACTGAGCTACCATTCATCAAAGTTCACAGCACACTAACTGCAGTTTATAACTGTTTTATATTAAACATAACAGAATAGGACTCTAAGTGGCTCTATTTCTGACCACATTTCACAGAATCACTGGTGTCCTTGTCCAGGGTGTTACCTGCCCGTGCCTGTGTCTGCCAGGTCAATCCGTGACCCAGAAAATCGAGGATTTCACAGAATTAATAAAGCTTCTGTTCTTAATGTCCCAGTCAACAAAAGAGAACAAGCCCTGGGTTGCTGGTGTAGGAACAGAGTACGTGTTAATTTGTGAATACATCACAGTTCTGTAAGATAGAAATATATTAAAAAAAGATATTTTAAAATACATCAGCCTATGATGAAATATGATGAAGCCATTTCTTTACACTCTAATAGCAAATATAAGCATTAAAACAAAACGTATGCAGGTATTCCTGTATCTGACCAAAATATGTAAATGTCCCATAAATTCACAATATGTTCTTATAATTTCTTGACGTACAAATATAGATATAATGTGTGTGCGTGTGTGTGTGTGTGTGTGTGTTTGAGGAGGGTTCTTTGAAATGGAAGTAATTCTAGTCCGCAGCGTATTCAGTAAAACAGCCCCTATATTGGGATACTGATCCATTTCAGTATTATTAGTATGAGTATTATTCTCGGCGCGAGCAATTCAGCCGAGTCGGCCCCTGCAGCTCAAAACAACAAACTGCCGTTCTTATTAACAGGAGGAGAGCTACCAGGGGGGGACATGTGGGGGTGTCATATTTTCAATGCAGGACAAGACATGACAGTCAGCATTTTGTGACAGAAGACAGACGAAATGAACCAGAGGAAGATTCACGGCACAACTTTGACACAGAGAAAAGATGCCTTTGAAAGCAACAACTCGAGACGGCAAGCCGGGCGTTTAAGTGAGATGCATGTCTTCTCATACCGAACAGAGCCCCCATTTCCTTTGTTTTCAATCAAAGGAGAGAAAATTGCAAAGACATAGGGGAGGAAGGTAACCTGCCATGTCTGAGCACTACTTCCTTAAAAACACTGGGTATATATTCAATCTTGTTCCTTAAAATTGGCAGAGACTTGTGTGTCGCTTCCACCTGTATCTGAGATCGTGTTTTGTGTTACGTCTTTCAAGATGCAGAAACAGGCTTCAGGACAGCAAACAAACACAGACGCTTTTATATATTCTTTTAATATCCCATCATATGCGGAGATGAAGGAGAGCCTCCAGATTTTTCATCAGAGGCAGGAGATTGATTGTGTGCTTATGTGAATTACGTCAGTGTGATATTCCCCTCAGACAATAATAATCCATCAATTCCCTTGTGAATAAAATACAACTCCATCCAACTTTAAGATCATACATAAGCGTACATGGAGTCGATATAACTTTTATATAAGAGAGAATAGGAGCTTGCCCTGTGCCTGGCCTTCAAAATAAAGCACGTCATGACTAAGAGAAAGCATTAGATTCAGTCTATAAATGTCTGGTAATCAGGGCTCTAAGAGAACAAAATATTGAGCAAACGTACATAAATCTCCTCGAGATTATCTACAGAAATGTCGTAATAAACAGACGCCACCAAGACGCTGACAAAATCATGACCTGCGAAGGAGACGCAATCTCTACAAAACCCTTCACAGCCAGGCCTGAGTAAGAGTCCCAAGACTGGGAAGAAAAAGGAATTTAACAGAGATGATTCGAGCAACCTTGCAGATAAGTGACATCTTTGCCAGAACACCTGCAGACCAAGATCAAGACTCTCATTTGAAAGTAAGAAGTTAAGAGAGACCTCCATGTGCTGCGATATGCATCTCAGTGGTACAATATTCAAATTGAAATGCAGGCTTAGGCAAATGCTTAGACCAAACCGACACTGTTAAATGCTCTCCCACCACAGTTCTCTCAGGACAAACGGGTACTGAAAACAAGACAAACCTTCCCCCCTATCAAAGGCAGGATGTGCATCTTCCCGGTCTGGCTGTCCTTGACGGACGACACGATCAGACAGGTCCCGCACAGGATCACCTGCCTCCTGGTCCAGCGGTTCACCGGCAGCTGCATCTTCCCTTTGCGCACGTTGAAGGTGCCCGAGAGCTGGATCCGCTCTGAGCTCTCGATGCTGTGGGGCTTCCCTGCAAACGAGAAAAGTGCACAACATCATTGAATGAGCCACACGGGCCAGACTGCAGGGCAAGCAGAAGAGTGTCAGTGTTCGTTTCTTATACGCCGTCCCTGAAATACAAGAATACAGGCGTCAACACAGACAGCCAACAACAAACAGGAACACGTGCGTTTCAGAACAGCATCCTGACAGAATAGCACGGTGCTCACAGGCTATAATGAGCCATTTTTATAGCAGCTGGATACTAATCGCATATTTACATTTCGTATGTTCTGATTAAAACAAAATTCCACCTGGAGAACAAGCAGAGTCAGACACTTTCTGAGCAGTAACTCTACAACATTTGAGTTGATTTTACTCTGAACTTATAATGCTTAACATTTAAAATACTATTGCAAATATGACTGAACTCAACTCAACTCTTGTGGAGTTTTGCATTCTGGACAACGAAAGTGACAGTTAAACTTACAGCCCAGCTAAACAACAACGACGACCAGACCAATGACCACAAATGGCACTTGCATCAGTCAGCAGACACCTGCGTGGATTTAACACACTCGCTCAATACCCCAACACACCTTTTAAGAGTTGTCTTTGTTTTCTTTGACATCTATAGATGTACTCGTCTATATTGATGCTAAAAGGCTTCTGAAGCAACTCTCCGACTGGCTGCTCAGCTTCGAGAGAGGATGCACGTGTCCTCTCCCCCGTTGCCTCAAGCTCTACTCAGCAGCTGCACGACTCGGTCACATGACGGTCTTAGTGGAGAGCACTGTTTAAGTGCCTCTTGTACATCACTGATTCCATGAACTGCACTTGTCTTGGGGAACTTAACACACTCAGCTCAGCATCACTCAGAGCAGACACTTCTTCTGTGCTGCCCACTGTCCCCTCACGAGCTTCACCGCCTTATCCGATACTGGTGAGAAATGTTCAAAACAACACAAATGCCAAATAATACTCATCGCTCATGTATAGAAAATAAAAGCATGACGATAATTGGTCTCTATATGAATATGCAAATAAAACAAAGGCTCCACAACTTTTCACACACACCAGATATAATATAACACTTAGCAGACTTCAGTACAGACAGAACTACATGTGCATTTCATTTTAATACCTTTTTCCTGTAATTTTAAAGCTCATTTTGACTGACATAGTCGCTGTTTGTTTAGTAATAGGTCTAGCACAGAAATATACAAAAGGGCTACAAACATGTACTTTAAGCAGCATTTTCAAAAGTCTGGAAGATATGCATTTTATTTTAATAGATTGCATTCAAATGTCAAAATCTACTTTGCTTTAAAAACATCATGACCCAAGAAGATCTGACTTAGGATGACTTCCACAGCCAGGGCTGTGTTAAACCCCAATACACTGCGGCTTTGGATAACAACAAAGCAACACAAAACAAAAAAATAACGTTTTCATATTACCGGCATCCAATAAGCAAACCTTGCGCTGTTTACCTCAGGGGACCGAAGTCTATCGGTCACTACATACGAAGCAGGACTTTCAAAACCAGGATTAGGAGAATTGGCTCACTTGCTCACAGTAGCAAACCACTGACTTTCAGAGGGACCCCCACCCACGCGACGACACATTCTGGGTAGCTGTGTAGTGGAGGCTTGTTGTCCACAGCAAGTGATACATAAATGTGATTGAAAAGACTGGTATTAGAATTGTCTGTCTCAGTTACTCAAGGCACTGCTTACAAACGCCGAGTCTGCTGGCTAAGCACTCAAAACATCATTATCTCGATCTATGAACAGAGAAAACCATATGAAACTGGCCGGGGATGTATTTATCTTGTTTACCTAGATATGCCGTATCACACGAAACGAGAGCTCGTTACAAAAACAAGTTAATTTCGTCGAGTCAATTCAAACCAATCTCATAAGTACAGGGTTCCTGAGAACAGAGAGAACAAGAAACAACATTGCATGACAAATGACACTCACAGGGGCGCAGCACAATGAAAATACACTCATCTACATACATGTGTTCTTCATTGCACTTAATTGATGCATTAAAAACGGCAGGAAGCCCTTAATTAGTGTCCTAGCACGGGAATTATCCATACCAGACCTGCTTGTGTAACCTGTTGTCTAAACTGCGCCGTCTGTTAATCCGAGGTTCTTCTCATAGCCAATGCATCTCAACAGGCACGCACTCATTATCTTCGTATTGGGCTTGCGGTTTAAAAAACAGGTCAGCAGGTGTGTTTTATTTACCATCACATGAACCAGTCTTGCAAGTGGCATGCAGAGATCAACAGCCCCTGTTTACTGCCCTGTCACAGCCCTTTGTACAAGGAAAAAAGACTTACATCCACGTTCCGAGTCATTTGAATAACCAGCTTGTTGTTGATCACAGGCCAATACTTAAAAGGCCTTCGGATAATAGGTGAACCTGCACAGGGAAAGAGCGGGCCATGCGTTTTATTGTATTTATTCAGAGGGATAGTCCTGAAAAACGCTGTTAAATCTGCGAGGGGAAGCACGGCGACTGCAGCTCATGCCAGCCTGCTGCGACACGTTTCTGTCCCTGCCTCCCTACTCGTCACCCAGAGGATGCGAGCTGACAGATTTACGGGAACGGTATCCAGGTGGGTGACGGCGCGGATGCTTGGGAACTCTCGTTTCCTCTTTCACATCCCCCTCTCGGCAAATCCGAGGTGTGCGACTGCGCCTGGGGCATAGCTCGGAGATCAGCTGTCGTTGGCCAAAGCCGATCGCTTCCTTCCTCCTCTCGAGGCTTTCCACCGGAAAGGCAGTGGTTTCCCTCCCCGGAGCAACGCCGAGCCGAGCCGTCCTTCCCCAGGAACATGCACCAGAGCTGTAAACAATGCAGCAGGAGGCCGCTCTGTGGGGCTGAGGGCTGTGGGTGTGCGCGGCGGTGGAAAGACAAGTCTACCTTCATCTGTCAGAAATAAATCTCATGGCAGAGACAGGACGTGCGGTTTGCTTCATGTTGAGCTCATGTCAGTAGCTCAAGATGAAGGGCAAATATGATTTACAAATATTTTCTATTCGCATTAAGTCTTAGACACATCTCTCATTGGACTGCAGTTCTCTGATTTATTAAGCTGGGAGTCACATGACTTCCCAGTCTTTCGACTAAATTGGAGGCTTGTTGGTGTTATACATTCAGCCCTTTGACTTAAATCCTTGATCGATCACAGACAACAGTATCTAAACTAAAGACACTTATTTTATTGCAAAGGATTATATTTTCAAAGGTTTAACTAAGTGCAGAACAACCATCTTAGAGCAAAGCGTTTGTAGGGGATTTCGACAACGAGACATGAAGGCACTCAGACAGAACTAGGCCTACAGCCAAGTCACAGCATTCGAGGTAAATAAATATTTCTGTTTAGCCATAAAGGGCGATAAGCCTGAAGTCTCACTGGATTAATTGAATGCAACCTTCCAGAAGCCGGCAGCATTTCATCAAAAAGCGCCCATTCAAACCCAGGCTATTTTTAGCCCAGCGAGTTGAGTCCGGGGTCCCTGGTGTAAGAGCAATGCCTTGGTATTGTGCAATGTTGAGCCTGCAGCTACTGCTTAATACAGGCCAGGGCCTCGCCTCGCCCCCTCCAACAGCCACGGTATTTCAGTGCCGGGGGAGGGAGAGATGGGAGGACTGTACAAGTCCTGTTTCCACTGAAAAAGTCATAAGAACAAAATCTGTGCGTGAAAGATACAAGTAATTGTGAACCCTGTATGAACTCCGTGAAGTTCAATTCATTTTCTGAGTTAGGCCTGGTTGTTTAGCGTGTTTAGTTGCCTGTTAAACTATTTATTCTGTAATTATTTCGATTGAAAGAGGGTTTTCCTTAGTTGCATCAAACTGGATCACAGTACAATCTCTAACCACTTTCGTTTTGAAGACTCCGATTTTACACATTTGGCAAAGTGGCAGGAATTTAATGTCTTGTTATCTAAAATTAAGAGAATTGGGATGCAGAATGAGACGGTCAGATGACACCTTTTATTAAATCGCTGCTTCCAATCAAAAAGTTTTAAATGCATGATTGCTTTAACACGTAAAAACTAGCAAAATGAGGGAAGGGAGCCAAATTGTCACCTGGATGAATCTAAAAAACAATCACATTTGGCTTCTAGTTCAATACAAACTTCCCTTTAATGAAGACAGCTTTGAAGAAACATAAAAATAAGAAAAAACATTTGTTAAGAACATTAAAAAGAATACAGAAATGCATCTTTGTTTTTCAGATATAGGTGAAATGCTTGTTATACATCCCAAACTAAAAATCTACCAGGATTTCTAAACTAACTTGTCTAAAGGTCAGTATAATTACATTTTGTTTGCAGGCTGTATTTTTCCTCTTAACAACAGACAGCTACAGTACACATCGAACACAGCAGGCCACATCTGACTGGGGGAATGTTGTAAAGACGCATTAAATGTAAATGTAACATGTTCAGCTGCAATTGAGGTGTTTCTGTTTATTGTGATCTGAAGATAGAAAATACTAAATCTGCCATTTCTGCCTTTAATGGTAATACCAGAGGAAAAATAAATAAAAAACTGTTTTAGATATTTATTTAACATTTTAAATTCCCAAATACCTATCACATGCTGTGTTTCGCATTCACAATTCAGCACTGTAATGCCTCCCAGTCATTTTAAGCTATGGTTTACTGCTTTTTATTTTCTCAAAACAAAACAATGACCATTTCTGAATTTCTGTAAATGTAGCTCAGATGTACACATTTTAATGGAAGTACTTTACTGACTTGATCTGAAAAAAATCACAACTCTCTTGCTTAGCCAGTCCATACAGGTCCAAGGCAAAGATTATTACTGTTTATAATGCATTTGCATGACAAAAACATTTTAGAAGTCTAATAAGGCTTAAAAAAAAATACAGACATCAAAAACATGATCCAACAACGCTCAGTATAATAAAGCAAAGGCAAAACATCTTCCGTCCTTGGAACACTGAAGAAAATTGAATAAATACATGTTTTGTTTAGTTTAGGTCCTTACGTCAAACACAAACCTAGATTTCCTCTTTCCTATTTCGCAGGGAGATCATTCTGTGGTGCTATTTAAAGCTGCTGGAGACTTCCCTGGAAAGTGACCACACCACAGCTACCCTCGCAATGGCTAATAACAAACATTTTGCTCTTTTATTCACATCATCGATCACATATGAAGAAACAGTTTACCCACAGTAAAGCATCGTAATTGCTCGTGGGAACGAAAATCATGTATTTTCTCTTCTCAGAAATGCTGACACAGAAATCCATATGGTACCATATTATTTCCCCCTCCCACTGACAACCACAGAGTGTTTCGCTTGCATGTAATTCTTTAATTACTGTAGCTGTGTGCACAGTAAGAGCCCACCAAAACTAATTCGGCAATTAACCCACAGTTTTAAGCTGCACTTACTGTTGAAAGCATCAACTTGTACGAGGTTTTGGTTTTCCCATCCATCAACCTGCAGACCGACCGAATACAGCGTAGATTAAACCTCAGCTTTGACTCCGCCCACACTGTAACTAATAACGTTCACCCACAGGCCGTTAGTGGAAAGAGAAAACTGCTCATCAAGCGATCGCTGAGCTACTGTGGTTGGAATCCACTTGACATGTGATGACCCTGATGACTTTAAAGGTTGTTTAGTATATGAAGAACACATGCCAGTAAACCAGAGACCCCTGTATGTATGCTAGCTAATACCAGAACATGTTCTCAACACCAGCGCTATTAATTTCTGCCAAATTATCACTATAAGGATGCCAGGACCTACACTTTAATGAGCTGAACAGAGAATACAGACCCTCACGAGTATCGCCAAAGCAGCACACAAAACTGGAAGCACCTGGAGTGAATCACACGTTCAGTTTGTAATTTCAGCTCCAGAGACACTCGTCCGTTTGGGTTTTTCTCCGCAGACAGTTCACTAAGGACTCTGAACTCTTGGAGGGAAAGGGATATAATCTAGCCACCTCACTCCAATCAAATGACAAGACTGCAATAGATTCTTCATATTGATTGTATTGACTGAAATTAGATCATTTTTCTGTACTAAAAAAAGGTACAGTTTCCCTGTCCCTTAATGCTCAAATTAATGTGGCATCCTTCCGAGTTTCATTATTGCCTTTCTGAACGACTAATCACAAGGTCTTCCACGGGACCGAGAGGCAAAGAGCGCCATACTCCGATGCCATTACATCGGAAGTGAAACCTCCCTTGTGAGGCTCTTCTGCTGACTGCTGGAGCTCTTAAAACCAGAAGTAAGGCAATACAGGAGAGACGCCACTGAGCATGGCTTGCTTTTCCAGTCACTGGTACTTTATCGAGTAACTGTTTGTGAAGGATCCTGGAAGACCGGCTGGAAGTCTGACAGTTTTGTTCCAGTAATAGTCAGGCTTTTCCAGACATTACCTAATAATGTCACTCAGAATTGACTTTTTTCACCTGCGTGTTTGTTTGCGTCTCTGACTGTACGTGTTTTAAGCTGTTTTGTTTTATAATGTGTAATTTTCTCCAAGACATGATTTCTACATTTTCAACTCGTGAGAAACAATACATTTTCAAGATCTGTCCCATGAAAATGTCAAAAAAATTGTTTAGGTTGATTGATCTTACATAGATACTTTTCTAGGAGATGCAGATAAAGGATAAAAAGCCCCAAAAAGTAAGGAGAGCAGGAAAGTATAAAATGAAAAGAATAAATGAACAATACACATCTTGCTGACCTCAGCACCAAGATCAAATAAATTTGGTTGTCCAATTCTGAACTCACGAAATACGAGCAGCGGCACCGAGCACAGAAAGCAAAACTGTGACATTCCCTGACCTTTATCATCTGTTATTCCTTGGTGCCACACAAGTATGACTGACAGACTGTATAGAAACCTCTTGTGTTACATGTTGTGTTGGTTCTGGATGAGCAGTATTTGTTTCTGCTTGAATCATAAGATATCTTTTCCCTAAAACTGCAAACTGCAAGGAAGTCACCCTGTCCTCCTCCTGTTACACAAAAGCACGGCGTTTGAGTGCGCACTGGTAATTGATAGTGCCGCAGTGCTCTACACAAACTGTTGATTTTTGATGAGCTCCTCTGCCAATGAGTTTGTTAACCATTAGTCTGATGATTGCACAAAAGGACTCTGTACACACAATGAGTAAGTGGGTCAACATTGCTCACGTGAATTGCAGGCAGACATCTGAACTGAAACAGACTGGGGACCACACGCGATGCCATGCACTTCATACACTGCTAATACTCAGTAAATCAGCCCCAAACTCTTAGGGTCAGCGGCTCTAAGAATAAATACTGTACACACAAATTCAAATCTCCGATGCTTACCTTCAAAGCACCAAAGCTTGGAATGATTATACACACACACACACAGATAAATACATCTTCAGTGAGTAAAATCTGTACTACACAGTTGCTGGTATAGTGTGAGCCGCACACTTTGATAAGGGCCTCAGAAACATGGCTGTCAAGTCTCATAGTGCCCCAATTCTCTCCTCCCAAAGGTCGGGAAGCATTTTTCAAGACAACGATATATATTTTACTTTACTGTCATTTATAAGTAAGGCCCTTCTATTTCCTATAATGGCTTTTAGAAGACAGGTTAGAGATCCATTTAGGAGGAATGTAGTTGACAAGTAGGTTACAAGGTAGCCTTGAAGGATGAGTGCACAACACCGCCTGACAAAGTCACTCTGACAACAGCCACCGGGGCCGAGACCAAGCCGAACGACACTCCTAAATCCTAAAGACTGCCTCAGAGATTCCCACTTTGGGTAAAAGGCTATGATCACAAGTGAGTAGGAAAGAAATTAAAAATAACATTCCACTATGTTTCCATCTTTAGTCTAAAACAAAAAAAAACACATACTTAAAAATATATTTAAAGAGAACAATACTTCACAAAAAGAATGATGCATGCATACATTCCTGGAGTACACTGTTAGTATGTGGGTTATGTGCTATGTTGCTTTAAATTTGTGTACTTTAAGGAATTGCAGCAAATCACAGATAAAACAAACTCTCTACCTCACAGAGAATAAGCACCATCCCGTCCCGATACAAATGTTGCTATCTAGAGATAGTCTGTGACAAATCTGACTATGTGCTACGAGTCCTTAGTTTAAAAAAATGTATTTTGAGTTTGAGTTGATTCCCTCTCTCAATTGACCCCTGCTGATTTAAACTGTATCCTTCACTTGCAAATATTATTTTAGCGTTCTGAATCTCAGTCAAAGTTTGTACACCTAAAAAAAAAATCAATAAGCAAACTCAAGGTCGTAAAGCAAAGCCCTCTCCTGTAGTTCTCGGACACACAGATGTGGACATGTTTTTCTGGGCTTCTTCGGTCTTTCGATTAGCACAAGCCAGCAGACAGCTCAGTAAGTGCCACAGGAAGCCGCTGCACGTGAGGTTTTAACTAGAATCATGTGAAATCGACCACAGCACTGAGAACCCTCCACACCTCGGCCTTCACTGGGTTACTCACTCTGCAGTATTCACAATTAACACCCACTTCCGAATATGAAACGCTCCACATCTGCTTTGCTCCGAATTCCTGTCATAAGCAAATTTCTCAGTATTACCCATCATAAGATCATCATAAGAAAGTGTCCAATCGAGAGGAGGCCATTTGCCCCATCAAGTTCGTTTGGTGTCCAATAATAACTGAGTGATCAAGGATCCTGTCCAGTCTGTTTTTGAATGTTCCCAAATTGTCTCTTCAGCCACATCGCTGGGGAGTTTGTTCAGATTGTGACGTCTCTCTGTGTGAAGACGTGTCTCCTGTTTTCTGTCTTGAATGCCTTGAAGCCCAATTTCCATTTGTGTCCCCGGGTGCGTGTGTCCCTGCTGATCTGGAAAAGCTCCTCTGGTTTTGAATCAAGTCCCCACGTAGTCTCCTCTGTTCCAGGGTGAAAAGGTTCAGTTCCTCAGTCTCTCAGTAGGACTTTCCCTTCAGACCTGGAATAAGTCTGGTTGCTCTCCTCTGAACTGCCTCTAGAGCAGCGATATCTTTCTTGAAGTGTGGAGCCCAGAACTGTCCACAGTATCCAGATGAGCTCTAACCATCGCTGTGGACAACTTAAATCATTGCCGTGCTTTGAGCTTACAGGATCTCTGCAGGCAATTCATATTGGAACACATCATTTTTTATTTCCAGTGTCTTCAAAACCAAATGCAGAAGAG
Organism: Amia ocellicauda; assembly: GCF_036373705.1. Taxonomy (NCBI): domain Eukaryota; kingdom Metazoa; phylum Chordata; class Actinopteri; order Amiiformes; family Amiidae; genus Amia; species Amia ocellicauda. The sequence continues at coordinate 4,929,782 of NC_089851.1, read as the reverse complement.
TTTGTCCCTTAATGTAACAGCACCACTAGTCAATTTGTCTGTTCTTGTCTTTTACAGTTGCTATTTTCAATGTGACTGCAGTTCAAACCATCAGAAGAGGAGGCAGATTGCCTTTTCAGTCTAGGTTTTCTTTTAAAAAGGAGAGAAATCCTTGCTTTGTTAAAATCACCAGGGAAATAAATCACACTGACCAGCACATTGTTTCTGCATTTATATTTTTATAGCGGACACCAGAAAGGAAGTGTCTAAGGCTTATAGATGTATTATCGCCCATTTTGAGATTACAGCATCTTTGCTTGATTTTCCCACAGGTGCATGGCAACATTTTCATACCCAACACCACGGCCTAATCATTTTCCCCTTATTTCTGCATTAACAAGAGACTTTTCCAGCCCGAGGCCCTAATGAGCCCTTTATCCCCCCCGCAGGGTTCCTCTTCCCACTGTTCGGCTGCAGAAACGCTCCGTGTGAAATTAAGTCCCCCTCTCCGGCGCAAAGAAAGGGCCCACTGTCACACCAAGACAAAAGTTGTTGTTTCAGACCAACCAATTTATTCAAGCATCTCCTAACAAGGCATTCACTGGCTCGGTGCTAATTGTCAAACTGGATTAGTGTTGTTAGTGGTGAGGGTTCTGCCTTGCGAGGCCTACCTCTCATCTGGTGGATCATTATTATTTCGCACATGAAACAGACAAAAGGCAAGGGAAGCTTTTCTTTCCTGGACAGTCTGTACTGCATGTGTATGGAGAAGCTGTTTTGAGAACAAATGCTGTTTTGGGGTCAAAAGAGAACAGAAAACGAGTGCAACATACGCATTATAAAATTGAGCAGTTTTACCCCTTTTCTGTTCCAATCACTTTAGTTCCTCCACTGCCTGAAAATGGGAATCATATTTAACTGACCTTAGGCAAAACATGTACTAGTTAGAAACACGGGTAGGAGGTAATATATATACTTTTTGCCCCTAGAGACAGACAGAATTTCTGCATATAAAGCTTCCTACCATAGCTCTGGGCCAATTCACTGTGAGTGACGCATGATGTACGATTTTAGGTGATAAAATGTGTTTATCAACAATCTTGGTTGAATAATATTTGCTTTCTGGATGCACAATTTAATATTCTTTGTAAGTAAAAGCTGAGCTGTGTGTTAAGAGGGCAGTAAATTATGCACAATACCCTTCTCACGTTTTAAATTATCCCAATAAATAACAAGCCTTAAGCAGGGGCCACTTCAACCTGTCGTTTTGGGAAATTATGACATCTTTCCAGAGACGGAAAGTGGTGACAGAGAGGGGCCTGATTTGGCTGAAGTATTTTCCTGTCTGAGACTCTGTGGCCGTCTCTGGATTTCCCCAGCATCCAGACCTGTTGACAGAGACAGGTCCTCTGGAAAGACAATACTGCTAATAATCAAAGCCCAGACAGCTGTGTCTGAACCTCACAGTACATGGATAATTTATTTTCTTAGTTTAGTTTTTGCAGCGTTATTCACGATGAAGAAAGGTTTTAGGGGGTTTTATTTGAATGTATAATTTTTGCTAACCCTTTTAAAACGCTTACATGTCTAAAATGTGACGGGAAGCCATTGTAAAGATGCCAGAACAGGGGCAATCTGATCTGATCCCTTTTCCCTTTTCTGATCCCTATTCTTTTAAAACTCGGCCCACTAGAATTCGGCACAAGCTATTATATAACTACGAGTATGAGAGAAAAGAGACATAGCAGAGATTAATCCTGGAAGATGTTTGAAATTTCAACCACGTGGTACCCGAAAAAAAAAAAACCTGAAGAGACCTAAATGTGATACAAATGTATCATTTCACCTTCTAATACATGAAAAGCAATCTGACAAATTGAAATGGTTGATTTGATTCTGAAATACAGTGCGATTGCAAGGACTGTTAAGTAGCTTTAAAATAGGAGCAACAAGTCAAGCCTTTAAAAAAAGACTGAAATGTATTTCTGGAAGCATCCCCACTGTCAGCCCTTTCTTCCAGACAGGAATCTTTAGCCAACATGTTGATAAGCACATATTTAATTCATAAAGATGACTTACCAACGTTTGTTACGACCGCTATAATGATGGGGGAGATGAGGAAGACGCACTTAACAACGGGACGACCATTACAACACAGTGATCGCTGTCAGTATACTGCCTCAAATGTGAAACTCACACTCTGCTGGCTTTTATTGTAACCTTTTAATCACAATCCCCCCCCCCCCCCCCCCCCCCCCATCAGTAATCGCAGCTCCAGACAGAGTTGCGTATCACAGCCTTCTCCCATTCGACCAAGCATATTAACACTGACTGTACTTTCTTCTCATCCTCCTATCAACCTCACAATGCGTTAGGGTCTTGGGTAAGGTATTGAAAGACTATATGAATGATGCAACAGTGTGAAACACATGAAACAAACAGAAACAAAGCTTTTGATGTGCTATTTCTTTGTCACAAGTTGGTCTTGGTTGTTTTAGGTTGCTGTGATGTCTTTTTTCTTCTGCTGATGTAAAACCAAACGATGAAAGCTTGTAGGGCTGAAACTAGTTTGTTCCTCGGGACCAAAAGGTGCACAAAATGACCTTAACGAGCCACACAATTAGTTGAATGACCTCTGTCTGTGTGCAATAATAATAGTGGTCCTCATAATCTCGGAATAAAAACGCCCGTCTCTGTGAGGTTCCTTGGTCGAGTAGTGAACTTCAAGCAAAGACTCAACTATGAAGACCAAGGTGCTTTCAACGCAAGTCAGGGATAAAGTCATTGAAAAGCACAGGTCAGGAGAAGGGTACAAACAACGATTATAAGTTTCTTAATACTGAGTTTGAGCCAAATCTCAACTTCCTCTTCCACATCATGTGCAAGTTTTTAAATCCAAGAGACGGACGCATATTACATTTAAGACTGATACTGTTTGCACTGTGACAGGGATTTCATTTCTTCTGTCAGTGACACAATTCTGGCAGATGTAGACTTCTATCTCTCTTTTATCTTTAAATACATGTCAAAAAAAGGTGTGATTGAATATTCAGGAGTGTCTTTTATGTTCCGTCACACAAAGTCACACAAAGTCACGCTTAATAGAGGCTGTGGGCTTCACGCTCAAAACATAAGTAGATACAAAAATCACTTTTCCAATACAATCCACTCTGAAAGGAGAAAATCTGAGTACAAAGCCTCGTTCGGTTCAGCTTCTGACGCCTGATACTCTAAAGACGGCTGATATTTAATGCATCTCTCGCTCTGTCAGTGTGGCGTTGCCTGTTAGGCCCAGCATCTCCTCAGGGGGATTCAGGATTCTTAATTCCCGAACCCTCATGGGCTCTCATTTGACTGGCATGTAAATCCTCTCCGCTTGAGCTGTGAATGCCGCTCTGTTCACACTGCATAGGCTGACCCTAACCCACTTATTTCATCACTCCGACGGCGGGTCGCCAACAAAGGCGCTCCTTGGCCCTTCACCCGCTCCTCATTAATTCTCTCGGGGACCCTGGAGAAAACTCTGCCCAGCGTCACGGCTGCAGTGGGGGATTCCAGCATCTTCCGACTTCCTACGGACTCAAAATGCCCAAACGGTCTTCCCTAAATTGAAATTAAGAACTTATCTATGATTTATTTTTTTTACTCGGCTTCATTTTTTTCTAATCTTAGTGTCGGCAAGAACAGACTAATCCCTCATTGGATACAGAGAACTTTAAGAACAGCCTGACAATAAAAACCTGCACTGAAGGAGTACTGCCGGACACTTCACAAGAGACGCCAACATATCGAGACTTAAATTCGTCGACGAGAAAGTCCTGTGAGAATCTGTACATATTCTTCGAGAGTTCAGGCGAACAGTTTGAGTCCTCAGGCTGCAGCTAAGCCTGCTTGTGAAAATGTGACGCATGCAGAGGAGGTATAGGATACACCTATAGATAAACTCAAGACCACTATCGAGTAAAGTCACCTAGGGTGCACACAAAACCCTCCTCTCACAAATAAAGACCTTGTGCTTGTTGTTCTGACATAGAGGCTGCCCTGGATAGCAGAATAAAACTAAACACAATCCTCTCTGTACAGTACATCCCATCCGATACACACTAGGAACCACAAGCCTGAGAAAACAGCAATTGTTCCCACGACGGGACTCTAACGCACAAAGGAGAGGGAGACACTCTACCCACTTTCTAGCTGCTATCCTGTCAACACACTGTGCAGGACGTGATTAGGTTTGCAACCAGCGACATGTGGCAATAGCCCCCTGGGGCACATCGACCCGGCTCTTTCTCCATTTCCAAGCGCTGTGGGCTGCTCACGCGATTCTTGGCACGCTCTGAAAGGTTAAGGAGAGCCAGCAAAGCTACCCTGGAATGCAGTCTCCCCAGCGATCGGCTCAGAGACTCGAATTCCAGCAGGCCGCGGCAGGGCTATAACGGGCTAATCTGTGGAAATCTGTGGAAATGTCAACTTTCTATATTTATGGTGCTTATATCCTAAATCACACACCGAATTCTCCCCGATCGCCGGCACCAAGCAGATCGCAGTGTTACGAAACACATTACACTCCCCAGTGCGTTTTATCAGCTACGCCGAGGCTGCACTCAGCTCGTTTGTGCGCACAAGCAGATTTTAGTTTCATTGTGAGAACAGACGATCACGCTTAAGATGTGAAAAAGGTTAGATGTTTTACTTAAACTGTGGGACACATGATTAACATACACATCGACCTAACACTGTGTTAAACCAGTAGTATAACACCTTACATCCGCTTACAGATGGAGGGAATGACTGCAACAAAAACCTTGCTGCCAACCCACTATACAATAGATGACAAAGTGAGAAAAACAGAAATGACACACTGTGGCCATATTCAGAGAGAAAGGCGCTACAAACATAAGCAGGTTAACTAAACCGTGAGCTGTTTTCAGTAGCAGCTGGGGGCAAAAGAAAAAGAACCAACCTTTCATATGAACGTCTGTTAAAAAGATGTAAATCAAAAACACTTTTCCGGATTCAGAGGCAAAAGCAGCTCTGAGTCTCGGCCTGCTTTTTCTCGCTCTCCCTCTCAGCACGGGAGTGTTTTTCTCTTCTGGAATGCAATGTTATGCTAAGTAACCGTGGGCCCGTTGCCACTGCGCTGGCACCGAACAAAAGAAAGATGATGACTCTCCTTCGTTTCAAAACAGCAGCGTAGCTGGGCCACTCAAAAAGCTCCACTATCCCACAGATTAGAAAACAAACATGGAAATACTTTGCCGTTGCTGTCAGTGGGCATTCACATTCACGACACATATGGGAGCTGGTGAAAAACGGGTCGTCTTGGTGCTTGGTACACATCTGTGCTTAAAATACACTGCTTAAAATGTAGCTGGCTCTACAGAGGCTAAACAGACAATAAAACATAATAATAAACCTTGTGGTGCAGCTTGGCCCTGTGATCCAGTAATCACTCGTTTGTAGCTGGTCTGTGTTTTCGCAGAGCGCGGGTACGCAACTTGCCAAGCAGCACTAGGGTGGGGTGAGGTGGAGTGGAAGTCGGGGAGGGTTTCTTCGGCATGTCCCGACAATACTTCACGGGCGGTTGGGCATCTGTGAACTCACAGCGTTAACACAGCGTTCTCTCTGCTGCTGGGACGGGCAGTGTGAAAACACGCGGGTCACCAAAACACTTTCATAAGACGCTTGTATGCTGTCTTCGTCTTTTCCACGACAGCACGAGCACGGTAGTGGTGAGCAGGGCTAGTGACTGACAATTTCAAATACGGAGGGTGTACATATACATCTAACTCTAAAGTCTACGAGTCTAAATTTGTATTAAAACATGAACTGAAAAATAAGTATAGCCCCTGTATCAGTCTAGTTAATGTGAAGTTAACAAAAGACACCAGTTCATTTATTTATTTATTAAAGCCATTCAGCTTAAAACTGTAATTTCCTGCGTGAGAAACAGAGAAAATAGCAACAGCCTTTAAAGAGGCATGTCTTATGTCTTCTTTAAAGTAAAAGGCTACATACAAGATGTACAAATGGCTGAGAGTTGGCAAAAAGGTCCAGATACAGTGAGGGAAAGAAGTATTTGATCCCCTGCTGATTTTGTACGTTTGCCCACTGACAAAGAAATGATCAGTCTATAATTTTAATGGTAGGTGTATTTTAACAGTGAGAGACAGAATAACAACAAAAAAACATGGCCAAGACCAAAGAGCTGTCCAAGGATGTCAGGGACAAGATTGTAGACCTACACAAGGCTGGAATGGGCTACAAGACCATCGCCAAGCAGCTATTATTCAAACACAGCCATGTCCAACTTTCAGTGACCTCTCGTTCTTCCAGCTGATACTTTCAGTAAACCGATTTACAGGTGCATCGCATGAAGGCTATACATCGGGGGCTTTGAGAGATAACACTCTCTCACTACAGGGTACTAATGAAAGGGTGATGGCTTTTTAATGTGCGTGACTGACCAAGAGATTCAATTCCTTGCAGTGGAAATAAATATATTTTGAAGATCCAGTTAAGAGATTCATTTCTTATTTGCACTCAAACCCGAGCACTCTCCAGTCAGTGAGAAGCCTGCAGTGTAATTGAATGGGGCTCACATTTTCCTTTGAGCAAAGCAAAGCAAGTCTGCACTCTGTAAGCTCACAGTGTTTGCAGTAGCCACATAAATTAAATAATAATATTGTCTTTTATTTGAGCTATACCCTCGGGGCAAAACACATGCAGGCCTAGACTAAATCCTGCCTTTCACTGCAGCTACTCCATTTTCTATGAAAGTGAAAATTAACAATCTCAGTCAGCTGCAACATATGGGCCATCCACAGAGGTTTATAAATGTAAGAGGAAACCTCAAAAACAAAAGGTCAGTCACCCTGTTAACAACTTATTAGTGAGTCATGCTTATTTGTGCTTATTAAAATGGAAGTAAAGCCCCTTACATCAACAGAAAACCTAGAGGTAGTCATTTCCCCGTGTCCATTAAGGAAAAATACATATACCCCTCTCTCCTAAGTGTTGCTCTGCTGAGTGGTTTGTTTGTGGATAATGCACGGCAGGTTACAGGGTTTTTAAATGTGATGTCAGGTCTTCCCCGTGCCCTACAATATTGCATGTCCCCGGAGGCACAGCGGTTTTATCCTCATGGCTTTGAACCCCTGAGTTGACACTGTACTGTCCTGCAGATCTGAAGCATAAGTCTGTTGTCAACAACTGGGAATGAAAACAAGGTAGGAAATGGTACACAAGCCCTCGAAGATTTGTAGCATCACAGGTTTATAGTCAACTTCATGACTAAGAGTAAACTCCTTTATTTATTGCACAATAAAACAAAACAAATCCTTCCAGAGGTAATCGAGTTTCCCAGAATCAATGTCTAAAAATTGCAGCAATGCTGGGGATCAAACGGTTTTAATTTTCTTCTCCTATTTTTTTCCTTGAAACCTCTATATCAATACCCTTTTCTTGTGTGTAATGCAGACAGATGGAGACCCGCCGGACGCCCAGTTCACTCCCAGCAAGCGCAGGTTTCTATTGCCGATCTAACCCTGTCGGTGTTGCTCTGTCTGGACGGTCTTCTGAATTTCCTCACAGGGCGTCTGCTGAGCAGAGGTCACAATCAGGTCACCTTGGCCCGCTCTCTCCCCGGCCAGGTCACGAGAGGACAAGCACTAACAGCCAGTATCTGACAACAGCCGTGTAAGAAGGATTCAAAATGGCCGTCACAATCGCATTCACACCAGAAGGATGCAATTATTGTCTGTCCTCAACAAACACACACACACACACACAAACCCTAAGTAAGTGTATTGGTCTCATCTCAGTAGGTGGCTTTCTGGAATCTGTCAACCAACCCCTAGGTCAAGGACAGTGAATCAATACACTGCATTGAGCATTTAGCTGCTCAACTCCATCAAAAACAGTCATCTCAAGAAGCCAGATGATCAACATCTGCCAGGCAATCTGTCCCTTGAGCCATCCCACAAAATAATAAGAACAATAATTCAAATTCATTGCAGGTTTTCTTGTGTACACTAATCTCTCCTCTGATGGGCATCAACCCTCTGCAGCCACAGCCTTGACTTTATTTTACAGATTATTATTATGTTTTGCCCTTATTCGTTACTCAAAATAGAGAGTGACTGCAGGAGAAGTAATATACAGTTCTAACTGCATGCATCGCTAGGGTGGATGTTTTCCGGTTTTAATTATTTTGCATTTAATGGGATGTTTGTCAAAACAAACACACAGGAAACCCACGAGGTTAGCGGTGGCTCAGCAGACATGAGGCGTGAATTCCTAACGAGGCAAAGAATGACAGGTCTACAGAAATTCGGTTTAGTGTACACTAAAAATGATTGTTATTAGAGTAATTTATGCATTATTATATGAGCAATATGTTCCTAATTTACCCTTGTCAATATCTGTAGCAATTGGGGAAAATAACTAGGTTTAAAATGTGTTGCACTTAGCTGTCAGTGATTCGATGTAAATAATAACTGTGTGCAGAACACTAATATCCGTCTCTCTGATGCTCTACAATACTGCAGGAGATACAGGTTACGGTGTTCGATTAGGCCTGATCTACACAACCCTGATCTTGGAGAGTCGCAGATGATGATTGAGTACAGCCATGGAAAACATTTTCATTTGCACTAATGAAGCCGATAATTTGAGTAATGGGCTCTTCTGAAATGGTCTCTCCAGGACAAGGCATGTGGATACATTGCACAAGGCAATTTGCAGACTAGTAGCTATTACTAGGAATGATTTCTTACCAAAATTGCCAAGTGTAAACCCACCCGTAATCGTTACGGCGATGCCACAGGCCTCTGCCGGTACTAAGAGGCTTTCATGAGCCGACTAGGAGATTAAACGAAAAGCTGCGAGAGATCCATTTACACTTTCAATGCTTTAAGCACGTTACAAGGATAATTAGCAAATATCATTCTTATCTCATTAACATGGATTGTAGGGAATGAGATGATTCAATTGAAACACCTATTTTTGTGAAAAATTATGTTTTTTTGGTTTGCACAATTCCAAACCCTGTAAAACCAACTGCTCTTCAGAACTCTTCAGGAATAAAGGCATTGACGTGAGGATGAACATAAGAACATAAAGTGTCCAATCGAGAGGAGGCCATTCGCCCCATCGTGCTCGTTTGGTGTCCATTAATAACTGAGTGATCAAGGATCCTATCCAGTCTGTTTTTAAATGTTCCCAAATTGTCTCTTCAGCCACATCGCTGGGGAGTTTGTTCAGATTGTGACGCCTCTCTGTGTGAAAATGGGATGGGACACACAACAACGATATCCAACAACATGGAGGAGAAATATCCCTTTTGTTTACAATCCTTACCTCTAGTGCTGCTATTTACATGCTTGCATTCTTTGATTTAATGAACACAACCCTGACGAAACTGGTCCTTGAAGCCCATTACGAGCACGCCCTTAACGGGCTCCTTCCGAGGCTAAATGCACTCCTCGTCCAGGCTCGGAGCTCTCACTGCATACTTAGGAGGACATCTTCTCAAAGCCGTCCCACAGATAATGAAGTATAAAAGGAAGAGGCAGCTCCATCACTCCTCAGAGGTAAACAAGTGTGTACAGTCTAAGCTGCTCCTTCCTTCAGCCGCCACCCTCTCACTTCAGCAGAGCATTAGCAGAATGGTCCAGAGAGTTCTCTAGTATGACATTATTTTTAAAAATTCGCTGCTCCAAATGCAGGTAGCACTCTTAGCAAAATAACACTGGAGAGAGAAAGAATAAATTCACTGTAACCACAGAAGGAAAAAAAAAAAAAAAAAGGACAGCTACCGGTATACATCCTGCTTCCTGGAAATTAATAGACTCCATATTTTTCTATGACACCCGCCAAGACAGGTAATCCATCAGAGCATTTACCCACCAGTGCTGCTGAAATTAGTATTTTTTTGTGGAAGAGTTATTCTGCATCAACAGGATGGAAACACCACCAATACAACTACAGGGACACAACTGCGTGTCTTGACAATTACATTTTGTTGTCTGTCTGCGCATGCCGAGTGCACACTGGGTTTCAACGGAATATAATCATGACACAGAAGACAACTTTGCCAGCCTAATGCACATCACAGAATCACAGGGCACAAATCCCAGGTCACAACCTCCACAGCACACAAACCACAGGTACAGTGTTTATTCTGATATTTCCGCTCAGATGTTCTTATCTGAGACCCGGCCGTGTCTCGTGTTCAGGAGAGCTGGATGGATTAAGATATCAAGGTCAAGGCCCAGTCACATACGGGTAGGTTTTCTATGATTTATTTTAAGGACAGGGTGCAAATCTATCGGAATAGGCAATTGAAAAAACAAATGCTGCAGTCACTTACATATTAATAATATCTCCATCACCCCCCCAGAAATCACCTGCATTAGATTATGTTGTGAGGGGCGGGTTTTACAGTTTTAGGAAATTGCATATATGGGGGGATTCTGAATTACAATAAGGATCAAAGTCGACACACTAAGGAGCAAAGCTACGCCTTCCAATAGGAGCAGATCCCATTTTAAGGAGAGCATCGCCAACCCATCTGAAATTAGGTTTTTCCTCTGTGAAGAAAAGTTCAAATTAATTTAAAACACTTATTTTCTCTCTCTCTCTCTCGCTCAGAGAAATCTGAGATCAAGGCATTTGAAGGTAGTAGAAAATATGACACTGGAAGCTTCTTTAATGCCACTGAATGTAACCAACTTTGATGGTAATGGATCCACTATTAACATCAGCCCAAGCATTACCATTTACAAGCTCCGACCTCATAACCCATTTCAGGTTCAAAACAGACACTCGACCTCCGTCGGTGGAACCTGTGATTTCGATACAGGTGATCATTCATTTAAAGCACAGATCAAAGGTAGCATTTGCACAGCTCATTTACTTTTATCTCCAGTTTCAGTGGGCCGAGCAAAGACACTCTTTTATTTATCATTTTGGCTGAAACCCATGTTTTAATTGCATGTCACGTGATTAAGGACTGTGGAGGGTGGAACATTATTGACAGCATTCGACAATAAATAAGGATAGCTTGAGCCCCTTGTTTTTGAAGATCACGATCTTACAGGAATTTCTAAATTAAAATGGAGAATGTGCTGTTTTTTATGTTAAGCAGGTGGCTGGAAACAATAGTTGTAATAATAATAATAATCATAAAAACATTTAGCTGGGATCAGGGCCCACGTTCAGATTGGCTCGAGAGTGCCAGGGAGACGGCTCGCCGCTCAGCCCTGTGCGAATGAATCGGTCCCTCTCGTTTCAGCTGGAGGTGTTTAAATCCAGCGGGAGCTCGCTGTGATTTATCGCCGTCCTGTGGCTTTTGTTCCCTCGCCTCCCTGGGTTTCCCCCGCACCGTGGTGCTGCATTAATAAAGCCGACAGAAATGGAGCAGGTCATTTAAAACTGCGCTCCCCCCTTCCTTCAGCTCCAGATGGAGACAAGGACCGCAATGGTGTCCAGGATTCAGAGAGACTTCACTCCAAAAAATGTCATAAAGAACAGAACAGACTAGATGCATCTCTCTTACACCCAAGCTTCCTACTTATCTGAATTAAAAGTGAAATAAAGACTCCTTTGCTTTCAGTGACTGCAGTGCTTTCAGATTCAACTGAACAGCACGTTCACTCTGAGAAAAGCCAATAGGGCTGGGGTTTAGTCATCTGCGTCTCAGAGCCCTTACCGGATCACAATGAAGATGCCAAGTGGACAAAACAAAAATCTTTATGGTTGGCATCCTTTACACGCGCAATCTACATATACATACATCAACATTCACTGCAGTATCGCCTTCCTCAATAAGCACCTCGGCATTTTGATCTTAAGACACAAGCGGAGCAAAGTCTGAATTGTGACGCTCCAGCCCGTACTACTCCACTGATCTTTCCGGTTCGTGATCCAGGAGACAAAACTGAAATTCAGGGCACTCTGCTTTTATCGCTGACCACAGAAACTGCCTGAGGCCAGACAGTACAATCATGCTAAGCACCGCTGCTACTGTAATGATTATAAGACGGTTAAGTAAAGCCCACACGCACTGGGACACTGAAACAAAGTCAAATTCACTGTTGCAAAATCTTATGTGGGATATAGGTACTGGGCTGGTGAGAGGGCTTCGAAATCTGGTATATATATCCAGTCCAAATCTGTAAATTACACATTGAGTAAAGAGTGCGGTCTTATTAGGGTTATAGTGACGTAAATCCTTGCTTAATTACCATGTGCAAAGTAAACCGTATTCACTTTTCTGTAAATGCTATTTTTAAATTGGCTAATGCATATTTCATTGAATACGTGGCAAAAGCATACATTTCTAGCTATATGCTCTCAAGTCCACACATTCTTGCTCTAATTCTTCTTTATTTGTAGTAATTTAATGATTGCTTTTGGGCTCATAAGATCATTCCACAACCATTCTGGTGGAAACCCCCCCTAGTTATCTTCATGAAGGACAAGGAGCTGAAAATTAGGGCATCTGAACTGAATTAATTGAGCCTGTGACACAAAAATAAGCTCCAGTGTAATAAAATGCCCTGAAGGTGGAAATTAATAATAAAGAAAGTTCTCGATTGGTGTGCATCAGTTGTGGACAGCTGTGTTTGTGTGCATGTACAGTAAGCATGCATTCGGTGGTTCTCCAAGTCCTACATTTTAAATTCAATTTCAATGCCTAAAAGATGTAACTATGTTTTTTATTGCACAAAATAATCCTGGTAAATTCAGATGATCAGAGATGTATTTACTCAGAGCTTCAACACTATTATTGATAACTCCCAGTTGAATAAACAATATTATAATTAAAACCTTGTCTGAGTTACTAGTTTTCATGGCAAGGAATTATGCAGCTCAACAAACAGCATTTGAGTCACATAAGCTTTCTAATCCAAAACTGTCAATGTTGGACAGCAAAGATTTATTCACGCACCGAATACATATTTAATCAAATTCCCCATTGAAAAACCGCACCTATACTGAACGATAATATTCCTCGTGTCTCAAATGATAAGTAGGGTGTCCTAATGAATGAGTTTTAATTTGATTTATTTTAAAGATGGGGGTGGGGGGACGTTGAGAATCCTTGTCATGCAGGCTGGCTGATGTGCGCTCATGGGCCCGAACTTTTTTTCTTTTTGTTTAAAATTTAACAGGGCCTGCAACAGCAAAGGCAGGAGGCGTCCGGGGTGTTGGCACAGCCGTGCGTCACATGGAGAGGACATGTGAATGTCTGCCGCACCGCAACCACCAGGCTGAGGAGCTAACGGGGAGGGAGGGAGAGGGAGAAAGAGATGGGGGGAGCAAGAGAGAGAGAGAGAGAGAGAGAGAGAGAGAGAGACAAAGTGAGAGCGAGAGCAAGACTGAGAAAGTGAGAGAAAGGGAGAAAGGTGTGCAAGAGAGATAGAAAGTGAGAGCGAGACAGAAAGTGAGTTTTTCTTTTTCGTAGTTTTGTTAAACATTGTATTGAACGAAATACAAAAACATGAAATCAAGAATCACACTCCGTCAACTCACATAACCTTAACACAGAAAAAAGAGAAGGAAATAAGAGTATCAGAGTGAAGGGTGCAGAAAGAGAGAGAGAGGAGACTCCTAGGCCTGCTACAGCAAGCAGCAAAGCTCATGTCATCTGCCCTCTGCTCATCTCCGACTGAAGTCCAGGGAAGCAGCCTGTGGTTTAAAACAAATAACTGACTCCAACAATTATTAAGGACTGTTACATAAGATGCAGCCTCATGGTCTTCCACTACACTAGCGCTACGGTTTACATCCGGGGCAGTGACTGCTCAGAGGAGTGCCTTGGGTGTTAAGTAACATGTTTCTGGTCGGCAACAATAAGATGTGAAAACACCATCAGACAAACCGTACGTCCAATATTTAAAAGGAAACCAGCAAACAATACACTTCACAACAGGGGTTTCTGTTAGATGAAAACACACACAAACTGGGCAAGAATAAATTAACGAGATTTGAAAAAAAAAAAATGAACAGGAATAATACATTCGCTGATTAAACAGCATGATCATTACACAGGTGCACCTTGTGCTGGGGACGATAAAAACTACAAAATGTGCAACACAATGCCAAAGATGTGAGGTCTAACTAGACCACTGTGCAACGCACTAGTTAGAGCTCATCTGGATACTGTGGACAGTTCTGGGCTCCACACTTCAAGAAAGATATCGCTGCTCTAGAGGCAGTTCAGAGGAGAGCAACCAGACTTATTCCAGGTCTGAAGGGAAAGTCCTACTGAGAGACTGAGGAACTGAACCTTTTCACCTGGAACAGAGGAGACTATGTGGGGACTTGATCCAAGTCTTCAAAATCATGAAAGGCATTGACCACATCAAACCAGAGGAGCTTTTCCAGATCAGCAGGGACACACGCACCCAGGGACACAAATGGAAATTGGGCTTCAAGGCATTCAAGACAGAAAACAGGAGACACTTCTTCACACAGAGAGGCGTCACAATCTGAACAAACTCCCCAGCGATGTGGCTGAAGAGACAATTTGGGAACATTCAAAAACAGACTGGATAGGATCCTTGATCACTTAGTTATTAATGGACACCAAACGAGCACGATGGGGTGAATGGGCTCCTCTCGATTGGACACTTTTTATATCAAGTTTTGAAGGAGCAGCGATAGGCTGCTGACTGCAGGAATGTCCACCAGAGCTTTTGCAAGAGAATCTAATGTTAATTTCTCTACCATCGCCTCCAACATCGCTCTAGAGAATTTGGTAGTATGTCCAATGGTTAAACACTTCTCTCCTTTTCCATTCCTAAATAAAGTCAGAATGTAATCCCACAGTTAGGACAGATCAGCGGGACACACACACGAACCTGCAGCTCTGATCAGAACAATTCGTTGTGCTGTTGTTTTTTCTCTGCACAATGATTGGTCAGTTATATACACACTACTCAATGATGTAACACATAAAGCACAACGATGACGAATGTGGTCAACTGCTGTGCTCGACCACTGGCTAGCCAAGCTGTTGCTAAAACAGAGAGCAATACAGAAGAAAAACACTAAATAGAGAGAGATAGAGAGAGAGAGATGAAGCGCCCAGCTGACATCCTTTGAAAATGTACAAAACGCAGCACATGAAGCCACAAACAGTGTTCAGTCGAGTTTTAAAAAGTTCATCCATTTAAATGCACTGTTTCAGGGGAACAAAAGCAGCAAAGTTAACGACTGACCCGAATCGTGAACATATTCGATTCTTCATGCTTAGTTGGGGTCCAATGATGTCGGCGCTCCTCACATCGTGCTGCAGCGAGCAGCTGATCAGAGCGAGGTGGGGCAGCGATCCGGATGGGATCGGTGCGGATGCTGACGGCACTTTCACCGTCGCTGTCTTTAACCTCAGCCTTCCTCTGCAGATCAGTTTCACAGCAATCAGAATCTGCTTCCCATTAAAACCATCAAGGCATTTTAGTTCTGTTGACTTTGCGGAATCAATAATTTTAAAAGTTCAATGTCTTCACACGCTTTGCCTTTATCCTGCACAGAACAAACACAGAACACAACAAGGATGGACCGAGAAGGCTTCCGTTGTGAGATGGTATTTGGTGTTTTAAAACCATGTTCTGGTCTGGGAATGTAAAGACTACATAAGGAAAGGTCGTACAGGAACAAAGACTATCTGTTTCAGAATCAGTTTCTCACTACAGGATTCTTCCACATTGCAGGCGTACAGGCAGTACTCCTACATTTCATATTCCCGCCCCGCCCTAGAAAGTGCAGAGCAAAAAGCTTAAGTGACCAAGTTCACCATTGCACAAGCTCAAACTCTCAAGCAAACACACTTCCCCATAATTGCAATGATTCAGCTTTCTGTCTTCTGTCCTTCTGGCTTCACACAATTACCAATTTAGAGAACATGCTCAGAGAGTGCTGGGAATGAAAATGCTTCAGTGCTTAAGTGCAGGGCAGGGAGAGACTACATTTCCATATTCTCAACAAGGAGAAACAGCTTAAAATGTGTTCCAGTTTTAAATATTGTTATCATTGATATATAAAATAGGAAATCATTAGGTTTTCAAATGAATAATACAAATCATAAAAAGCCAAAAGTAAGTTATCATTTATGAAGCGTTTTGCTTTTTACCCAACCGAAAGACGAGGAACCTAAAAATGCGGTGAGAAAATCACTCGGTGACAACTGGTATCCAATCCACAATAGACTAGAGTGAAAATAATAATTTACAAATCAATAAAGGCTTACCGGTCTCTCTCTTATCCATGTGCTTTAGCCTTGACAAGACATAGTCCAACCCTGCAATAACATCCAAGTCTCTTGAGGTTAAACTTATTAAAACACCCTGGTGGGGCTGCCATAAAATAAATGCAAGTCAATTTGCCTTCAGTTCAGTGTGAACTTCAGTTACTGACAACTGACACCACTTAAACGGACAAAGGTGAGACAGGAATTCAGCTGGGCAGATAAGCGATGCATTTGAGTAAAGCTGTCATCTTTAGTGCACCACAAACATCATATCCTTTGTAGCTGTTGTCAAGCCTTCCTCCTGTAATAAAATCGAGTCCTGATAATGTTTCCTCCCCAGAACGGGTTCTCCCTCTTGCAACACGAACAAGAGTGGCAGGCAGATTTAGTAAGCTATTCGAGGCAAGACTTTCACATGTAACTCTCGCTTCCCTGCCACACAGCGCTCAGAGAAACGGCGTCTTCCGCTTAATTCTCTCATTTACACGGTGTGCGAGATCAGCGACATGCCCATTTACCTCTCTTATAATTCTCCATCTATTTAAATTATTTACAGGCGGTTAGGTGAATTCAGACGCCATAATCTACTACAAAAGATTACTCATCCATTCAGGGCTTTACTAAAGACTTAGGTAAATTGTTCCACAGGTAAATCTGCAATGTAGGAGAAAACTGGTATTTAGCTCTGTAATAAAGAAGTGTCACTTTAAAACGGTGGCCATTCAGAATGCATAGATCTATTCCATCCTCTTCTCACATCCTAATGGATTACTTGTGTCGGGGCCCCCTTATGCTGAGAACACTCCACACACAGTCGGCAGCAGAAAGCAAATCAAAACCTGTGAAGATGCCATCTCCCGATAAGCCGACGCCAGCGTGACTTTGACAGATCGGAAGAGTGGGAAGGGGAAAACACCACCAAGGTAAGTTAACTGCTGTCTAAAAATTGAATCGATGTATTGTATTGACGAAGGGAAGATGAAGAAAGTGGACAGGAACACCACTGCCAGTTTATACTATATAAGAAATGGCCTCTGAGAGACAGCTATACCTCCACTGTGGCCCCAAACTCTGCCCCACTCTGACACCATGTACAGTGCACACATTGATATATTTATTGGCAGAAACCCTTATCCCTGGTGCCTTACAGTTAAACACTGTGAAATATCATGTAGAAATTGGGAATGCACCCTGAAGCATAATCGACAGGTATTCCAGATTCAAAAGAAAAGAAAAGAAAAGCAGCACACTCCTTTAACACTCCAAGATTTACATTTTATTTGGCAAAAACAAGTAATCTGCTGTCAACATTTCAGCTGGAAAGCCTTCATTGGAACGTGATTAACACCAAATATCTGATTTAAAAATATGAAGACAACAGCCTATTCCTACCCCCCCGCCCCACCCATCCTAGCACCATCATGCTCTGTAAAATAATAACTGCCGTCTCTGCAGGATTCAATCAACAAAGATACTCATTTTAAACCCAAACATCTTTGCACCAAACAGGATTTCTTCCCTTCCCAAATTTGGGCAGCGTTCATTATTTATGTGCGCATTACAGGACCTCTGTGACTCTGCATAAGCCGAGGATCTTGGATTACATTTTTGTCGGACTGCTTTCGTTCGAAACACTGAAGTGGAGCTCTGCTGCCGTCTTCTAACAGCTTTATTTCGTTTCCTATTCGGTATAAAGTGAAGCAGTTGGATAGTAAAGCTGCTCGGTTGATTGATCGCAGGTCCGGCCCTTCGGGGCTCTTCTCAGACTTGGATGCTCGGCCGTCGCCAGCCCTCCTCCTGCACAGACCAATCCAGCGGAGAGATGGCGGGTTGGGGAGCTGGGGCCGGACCGCACGGCGCCGAGAGCCTGTCTTCTGGTCTCGCCGACTGCAAAGCTAACGATAGTCTCTTGGCCACAGCAGAGGAAGTGAGGTGTGAGTGCGAGGGTGAGAGTGAATGTGTGAGAGTGTAAGGAGGTGTTGGTGGTGAGGGGCGGGACTCTGGGTATGTGTTGTTTACAGGAGCCGGCCCCCTTCTGTCGTGTTCGTTCGTGGATTTTCAAATATCCAAGAAGGCACCGGCCTCAGGGGATATTCTGTAAGCACCAGCTGCACGGAGAAGCCATTATTCAGGCAGCACCACAACGCGAGGCGTAAGCGAGGCTCAGGAACACTTGCAGACTCCTGAAGAGGGATATGATTATTCTGCAAGTCTTCAGCCTTTGAGGTTGACCTTCATGAAGCATGAGCTGCTTCATACCAGGAATTTATCTGTTGTTTGTTACTCAGACTATTGTCGGGCAAAGTTTAGAGAAGTCCCACAACCAAAGCAGTGAAACATCACAAAGGACAAGTCACAGCGACAACGGTATCTGTAATTTATTCTTCTGCTTTAAATCATAGTTCATAAATGTCATCTCTTTGCTTTAAAAGGCCTACATGCTGCTCCTAGAGGCCAAGATAAAGAATAATCGCCTTTCACTTTAATGTGTCATGTCGCTTACATACATATAACAGACATGGTGGTGGTGGTGGTATTACATTTAAAACAAGGGCAGTAATGTTCAGCCTGTACAATGCACTAGTTAGAGCTCATCTAGACTCCACAATTCAATTGGGCTTCAAGGCATTCAAGACAGAAAACAGGAGACACTTCTTCACACAGAGAGGCGTCACAATCTGAACAAACTCCCCAGCGATGTGTCTGAAGAGACAATTTGGGAACATTCAAAAAGACTGGATAGGATCCTTGGATCACGCAGTTATTAATGGACACCAAACGAGCACGATGGGTCGAATGGGCTCCTCTCGATTGCACACTTTCTTTTGTTCTTATGTTTTTCATAGTCTGAATGGTCACTCAGTCTATTAGATGGTTTCCGGTCTTTCAAAACGCCATTCAATCCTCCCCCCCCCCCATAACCACACATACGACAGGTCACGATGTTTTCCCATAATGGCTCCCGAGACGGGCTTGCTTGTGCTTAATATGGAATACCGTCCAAGTTTTCATTCTTTGCAATCCAATGCCAGGGAAAGAAAAGATCTAAAACCCAAGGAACAAGTGAGGTCCGGTACCCTAGAAACACATGCCTTTGCTGTTAAGAGGAACTGCGTGCCGGACGAGCATCACAGAGCTCATTAGCACAGCACCCTCCCCAATTATTCCAAGCCAGGCTCAAATCAGAACCCCCGGGCAGAGAGGGAGATCCATCAAATAAATATGTTAATGTCATAAAGCATGTGTCGCCTAATTAATCAAAGTGCCGCGGTCCCCGGCTGCACAGAGCGAGGTGATGCTGCTGCAAACAGAGTCTCAGACATACAAAGGAGGGCATGGGGTGGGGGGAGCACTCTTCTGCATACCTGCGTGAAAACGATGCAGCATTCCCAAGGACAACTGTGTCACATCGAGTGCTCAAGTCTCAAGACTGTGTAAGTAATACCCGCTCTTACAGCTGGCCTGCTGTTGAGCATCCACAGAGAGCTGCAGCAGGAGGCGCCCTGCGGTTTCCACTGCACATATATATACAGGCAGAGGGAACTGCGTTTCAAATCAAACTAGCGTGACATGCTTTTCCTCTGATCCGAGATGTGCACATCAGTTTTCCCTGATTAATTAATGTGCTAACCATTATGCTTAAGTAGCCATTTAATCCCTAGCATAAAAAAAAACTGATATTTGGACCCTCTAACACAAATACATCTCACCTCATGTAGAGCTCGCTTGTACAAGGTACGTAAAGCGACATGAAGCAGACACTTCTCCTGCAGAAGGGTTACAGACTGAGGAGTTTAGGAAACACAGTCGGAGGCTTGTTTAGGCAACAGAAGGAAATGAATCGGTGACAGCTGTACTGAAACAATACCTGGAAATGCTAATAAGTTTAAAAGGCATCTAGTCCTGATTGGAGTTGATTATGCTACGTTATCTTTAGGAAACGCAACAAAACAACTGCCTAACTCCGCTGACATGAGAAACAGTTGACTATGAAATATAAGGCTGTTTAGAACCATGCATTTATATGCCGGATTGTATACATAACACAAGAAAAGATTAAACTATACTGCTGGCCTTTAATAACACATTAAATAGCCAGGGTTACAACTATACAACTTTGATCTGTTAACCCAGATGTCTCAGCTGATTCCAGAGTGGGACACCAACGCCCACGTAAAGAGCAACCAACAGTGGCAGAACGAGAAGACCAAGAAAGGCAGCCTTTTGATTGGACTTCAACTCTCCAGGAACATTAAAACCCTGCAAAAAATAGTGCAGTGCCCCAACTGTAGCAGACCAACTGGAAACGGGTATATAAATAAACCCATACATACATAAAACAGAGAAGCACTTGAGAAGATAATGTATTTTTAGCACATCTAAATCAATGTAGTCTCCTCCGGCTTCCTGCACAGGGCTGTATTTAGATCAATACTCCCAGCTGAGGAGAACACCCTTCGTGATCAAAGGCACCTGCAGAGAGACCAGCTCCCTGTGCCATGATTCACGCAGTAAGTCAGAGGGGGAGGGAGAGCGAGGAGGCCACCCCCCCGGTCACACTCCACCGATCGGGGCTGAAGCCGGGAGTGACGGAGCGTCTGTGTGAGGGATCGGGGCAATAGCTCGATGTTTAAAACATAACTCACCGCCGCACGCCAGAAGGCATTCATCAAAACCAGCCACTTTTCGCTCACACTGCGTGGCTCTCGTAGAGATCTTATGCAAGATCTTGTCCCCCACAAAGCCGGCAATAGTCCACAGATCTTTCTCTGCCCCCCCGCCCTCCCTGCGATTTCTCATTTTCTGATTCAGCCACTGAGAAATCTGAAAGCTGATTAACCAATTACATAATCGGTTACAAAACAGGCCATTTATCACACACTATGATGCCCAATTATGTCAACAGTGCAGGGGAAAAAATAAAACAAACAGCAATCTGAAAAATAATCTTTAGTGTAAAATCCTCCATGACAGTATTTGCAATTCAAAACCGGATCATTTGTTAGTACAGGTAGTTAGGGCTGCATTTCGCAGGCCTCTCCGTCTTACAAAGCTGGCATCGCCCTGTACTGACATCCTACTTCGAGTGCCATTGAAAATGTCTGTGACGCGATTTCATTTATTGCCTAGGATGCACTCTCACTGTCATGGTGTGATTTAAATGTTTCCATCTTGTTCCTACAATGTTGTTTTAATTTCCCAACATCATTGTGTCCCATAAGTCATCTAAATGTAACATAAACGGTAAGGTACAATAAATGTTCCAGGAAAAGTAAATGACTAGTATGCATCAGATGAGTTTTTCCAGTCCAATTCATTTCAAGTTATATTGTGTTTCTGCTGATTTTGTAATTCACCACACACAACTATTCCAGAAGGAAGACACGGAAATATGCATCACAAACCACTGGAAAAGCACTGTGAAGGAAAACTAACTTGATAGTTGACTCTATATTAGACATTCAGAAGTCTTTAAAAAGGTTACTTTAGACTAAGGGGAATAATGATGGAAGCATATGTAATAAAATAATCTAAAAGCGCTTCCCTTTAAAGCAGTTTATTGTACAGGTAGCCTAAATGCACTTGGCTGGAAAGATCAATATTGCCAAGGAGTATTTACCAGGTTGCTATGCTTAGGAAGCAGGAGACTGGTGAAATAAGCATGTGCATGTCAGTCTGTGCGATTAAAAGCCAACACATCCACAGAAATAAGTGCTTTCATTACATATTTATACTAGACAACCCCTTTCACTCGGCTACACAACCAAAAGTTAATACAGAAAACTATTTGAAGGAACCGATTGTTTCTGAAACTACTGTCGAGTGTGAGAAAGCCAAGCCCATCAGGGATAATTTATCAGCAATTATAAACGTCCCCCCAAATCTATACTCTACCCTTTCTAGCAGTTTATGTCGAGAGCAGGTTCCTAAAACTTTAAATGGATTGAATTGGTTCTGACAAGTCTTGAAGTTAAAGCCCCTTATGAAGTGGAGGGCAAACAACAACTAACCCACATACTGAAAACTTAAATTGGTCATTCTCTCTACCTCAATGGAAATAAAACAACAACTACAACTAGGCGAGAGAGAGATCGTACGATGGTGCAGCTCAGGCTCACAGACCAGCAAACGGCTTCCGTGGAAATGGAATAAAGGGCGCAATGTCCCCATGCTCTCGAACAGCCACCGTGATGTCACCGCTCCGCTGGCGAACAATGGCCCACGACAACTTCAAAGGCCGCGCTGGGCCATTAGTATGCAAAGCCACACTCCCACCATGTTGTGCTCAGAGACTCACGGTCGCCTCTCCTAAGATTCCTGTGCGGAGTGTCTTCCAGGAGATCGGCTTAGTAAACAGCTACTACAGCTGCCTGTGTCTGGAGGAGAGTCCGCCATTGCTGCGCAGGAGGCGGACAGCGAGCCATTCAGGGCCAGATTCGCTCAAATGCCCCCCCGAATCTACACCCAAATCCAATGGGCAAAAGGTAAACAAGAGGTTGCCAACCACAACTTTTGCAAGCCCACATTATTCATTCATTACAATTTCCACTGGGAACGTTAATAGTTTAAGGTTTGAACGTTGAAGTTGTGCTTAACGTCGAAGTCAAATAACTGTAGCAGCTGCTGGGTAAAAATGATTTCTTAGTGTGTTTGGACTTTGAATATTATTAAAATGTTGTTTACACCCTCTCTCTCGCACCGTTTCCTGTGAGAAACCCAGCATAAGACCCAACCACAGCTTGAGGATTTATTTATTCTTTAATACAATATACATCGCACAAATATGAGTTGAATCCAATACATTTGAAGCAGAAGGGGAGCCACAGCATATAAATGTGTTGCCATGACACCAGTAAAGACACGAAAAGAGTAAACATGGGAAAAAAACATGCGAATGTATTCTGCCAAATCATCCTTGGAAGACCTAGCATGGTATGAATGTGTGCACCATCTGGGGAAATCAGACACTAGCGTTTTAAACGGAGAGAGGATGTACAGGTCCACAGACGTTGAGATTTTTAGATGTACTAATCTTCATGAACATATACCATAGTTTATTACCGTATTATAATGGTCTATGTCCAGATTCAGCATGTTGTTTTGTTTATGTTTAAAAATAACTAATTTTATGCATATTTAACCATCTTATTCTAGTATTTCTTTATTAACTAAGAAACAAGTAAGGGGCAGCACAAACAAGGAATACACAAAGAGCTGTATCTTCTTACTGGTAGTAGCAGTTCAATACAGTTTTAAATTAGCGGTTGTTTTATTAAGCCACAAACCTGCTCTTGCAATATATGTTCACTGAACCATTTAATTTAAATAGAAACAATACACTTACTCTTTCATAAAAAAGGTTTCAGAGACGTGTGCATGTTTTATCGGCCTGTTCCCAGCTTAGGGGACAGGTTTGTAATTCTAATAAACTACATGAAAATGGATAACCGTGAATTAAACAATTTACTGTTGCAGGATCGAACCTTAATTTGGAAATTAGCCTACATGCAGCCTAATCAAAGGTCGGTGCACCAACCCTTCTATAAAGCCATACTAACGGCTCTACAAAAGAGTTTATGGGTCCTCGTATAATTATATGGAAATAGTTTTTTCCCCCCTAAAACCGTGCAATAAAAGTAGCGCCATTCCCTTTGCTGTTCCTTGGAGGATTTGTACGCATCTCATTTTGCTGGAGAATTTATGGAGAGTAGCTTATATATGCACATAGTTTTGTCTTGCTGGAGTCTAGATTAATACTCTTTAGATGCAAGACATGCATTACTCTGTCTGTAAGCCTTGCTCACTATCTTACATTTTGCCTTTCCAAGTGAAACAAATCTCAGAAAGTTTCAACAAACACAAATCACATTTGCAGCTCAGCTGATTTAAAGCTTTCCAGGCAACTATCAGTGCACTGCCTTTTGACAAGTTGTAATAAGAGAGCTAGCAGAAAATGTCTAATGATGCTAACTCCTGCTGAATGTTTACAAATGCATTACAATGGCACATAATAACTTGACTTGTAATGCTATATTAGTCATTAAACGCTAATGAATCATAAGTCTTGAATATCAAAATACTTCTAACTGTAAGAAGTATTACAGTCAATCACGTAACGGTTTAAACTGTCAGAATTCAAGCTGTGGGGATAAATACCTCTCAATCGCCGACCTAAAGCACACTATATAGTTCACAGAAGTGTCCAATATGACCATGTGTATGAACAGGCCCCAAACAGATTAAAGTTTGACATTCAAAATCTATTCCATTACTTCTAAATCACTCTGAACCGATCGTATACAAATATGCAGCAACTCAATTTCCAATCTTTAAAACAGGTTGTAAATCTAAAGAAATTTAATCAAATCACGAACGTTTAATGACAATCTTGTAGACAAAGATGGATGTGTCCAGGGAGGAAAAAGCAGTCTTTTATATTAGATTACATATGTTATGGAGAAATGTTGCAAAAAGGATAACTGGCCTCCTTGGTGCTCTCTCGAACAAGATAATTAAATAACAGGCAAGTGATTTGCATTTCCCAAGGTTTATAACGTGAGAAGCCACCTCCGCTTCCATGTTTCTGCTTGTAAAAACATCCCTGACCACAAATGAAGGGGAAGAAAGTAAAATAAAGGGAAGGTTTTTAGGATGTGGATGGCGTAGGGCTTCAGAGTGGCTGCCAGATCACAGCTGCAGGGCTTGTATGGACAAGTTACTGGCACCAACTGAAATAAAGCTATTCATTTTGTGGGCATGGCACACAAAGTTCATTTTACAAGCAGGCTCCCACATGAAGGCACTGTGGGAAACTTTGTTTTTCAAATCGAGCAGCAAGACGCTGAAGAAAAGTGACGGCAGCCACCGCTCGGAGCAGATCTGTATCGGCAGAGTCCCTGTCTGCCCTGCTGTTGGCCGGCAAGACTTCCGCATTTGTGAAAGATCTGCTTAATCAATGCCATAGCCACACAGACAATACGTCTTCTGCGGACATGTGCAACAGACATATGTTCACTATACATTAAACAAAGTGTCGGCATACTCTTGTCCATAAGGACCACAGCCATGATTTCAGTCGATGACGAGAGAATAAGTGAAATTGAATTTAGCAGCCAAAGTTGGTTTCTGAAGTCTCTTCTTGATACAGCCTTCCAGTTTATCCCAGAAGTGCTCTAAAGTCAAAACTCGGGGCAGGTTGTGCAATATCTAATAGACCTTTAGTAAAGCAATAAAAATGTCAAGCTACTGGTTTACTCTTAATAGTTGTCCAGTTCAAGAGAAACTGAAAGACAAGTAGTCATGCGTTTCGGAGATGCCTACAAGCAACAGATCGAATGAGTCACGCTGCAGAGGGGTGTGGGAACTGAAACCGTGTCAGGTCAGATGCGGGTGTGGCCGAACGCAGAAGAGTGATTATGAGAACCATTAGGCATGATCCCCACATCCGGAGGTACAGTGGAGCTGAAGCGAAATTAAAAGCACTTATCATCTCACGTCATGCCAGTCGGGACTTCAGAACGCCATGTTACATTATCGACGTGTCTTCCAGCACAGGAATGTCAACTGAACCAAAACGTGTTGGTTCGACTAGACAATGGCTGTCCTCACCGTTTCTCCCCGAGTCCTACACTCCTCAGTACAGGATTTCTGCACTGTATTTAGCTTAGATAACTATTGTTATAGATTCACAGCACCAGGTGATAAGTGCTCAGTATCTCAAATTTCGGCACATATGCTCAGTCACACTGTGGATAACTTGCACCAGCAGGAGGAATCTATAAATCCCGCACATGGGAAATCTCAGTTTTAAAGCAATAGAAATAAGAGTCCAACAACCCCGGACATGCAATTGAACCTTGTACAATACAATACAAGTCTCTAAACACACATTTACTGCAAACGCTGGACTTTCGAACCTGTATTCATGCATTTCCTTTGTTTACAGAAAGGATGAATGAAGACTGCTATGTGCTCCTACTAGACCATACAGGTCTTCTCTTGCCTGGCAGCAGGAAGAATTTGTACTGTAATGAGCCGACAATCAGTTGCACCATCTACTGTATTAGAAAAATGCAAATAAAACACCCAGACCACATTCATGCAACTGTCTGCAGAGATGCTGGTCATTTATCATCTCGGCACGGAGCCCAGCAGGTCTTTATTCTTTTGCAGATACCAGAATACCGAACTTCTCTCTGCTCTTGGCTCAGAACAGGGATATAGCTTACACTGGCGGGCTAAAATGTGACCCGTTGTGCTAAACTAATATAGAATCTGGCCCCGTTCCAGGGAAGGTAAAGACCAAAACTTCACGATCTCTCTGCGAGGCGAAGACAAAAAGCCCCAGTGGCTGCTACGAATGTCAGGATTCGGCATCAACTGTAGTGATGGCATCATCTCTTGGCAAGAGGACAAGATTCCTCTCAACGGCTTCGGTCAAAAGCCCTAGAGATGTGGTTTGTTTCTGCCATAATCAACTTTTCTCTTATGCTACAAAAAGGTAAATCAATTACCCCCCTCGGATAAACTGGATGGGTTTCGTGGAATGAATTAATGACCGTTAACGATGGAATGTATTTAAGTTAATTATCGGATAACCCAATTCTTTTACACGTCCACGAGAAACCGCAGGGCTGGAATAGAGCGCAGCGAAGACTCGCCTCCCCACATCTCAACCAATTAAAGAGGAGGTCAGTTTAATTTATCACTTTTTCTTCATTTGACTGAATTCTCTCTCATTTCTTTCATGCAAACCTAAAAGGTAGCTCTGGCTATTTACCATCCCTGTTGGTCCTAGCCAACTCAAACACAGGGTTTTAACTTGAGTGGAAAACTATTCCTTGTGCTAAGGTTTCATGAACACATTTTCTGAGCAGTTCAGTGTCAGAGCTGCCCTGTCCTGTCCAGGATTACAACAAATCCCATAGAGACGGAAAACAAGTTTCCAGGAAAATTCGAGGTGAAGTTAATGAAATGCTGAAAATCACACATGGACGTTTCTTGGCGGTGTGTTTGGGGATATTAGATTATTGGGGTATAAGATTGTCCCCAAGTCAGCTTCTTCGATATGGAATAGAGACAGACTAAAATGCTGCTGCTCTTGTATTGATCTATGAATGTCTTTTTGATGACCTACACCGAACATCTGAAACATCCTGAACGTTGTCAAATCATGGGTCGTGTTCACTCTATTTTTAAATCAACCGTATTCGTGGCTTATTGCCATCATAAAATTAGACCACGAATAAATCTGTAATTATCTAAGTTTCAACGGCTCACAGAGGATTTTCATTTGTTTGAACATCAAATCAGAACTACAACTGGGTATCCTGGTACACAGACCAGAGAGATAGGCCTCACCCTGGTCAAAATATGATCCTGCACACCCTTCACGGTGCCTGGACTGCACGGCTCACATTTTACCTGATTTAAGGACAGGATGCATGCATTTCAGTTGATCTGACCCAGTTCTTAGATGAGCCTTTTAGCTATTTTATTTTCCTTGCCCCGCTGTATTTGTACAACATGAAGTGCTTGACAGTGTGAGATGAAAACATGCTGCAGACCTGTACATCACAGTATTTTACACTGCACAATACCTGTGATCAAATGCAGCTGGTTCTTTCTTCTTGCACCACAATAAAACAACCCTGTAGTGTATCTGTATGTTGTATGTCTGTGAAAAGTATGTATGGTGGTTTGAATCGGGATATCTGCTGAGCACAAACAGTATCAATTTATGCTCTGGCTGTGATTTGCTCAGCAGAATACAAATAAGTCCTTTTTGATTATGCATTTTGAACAATGATGTACAGAACCCAACAAGGTTCAAATTTGCGGTCGTTTGGTGCCTTTAAAGCTCACAAGAACAGAAAGAGTTTGTATGACATATTATAGCCAAGAAGGGCTTAGAAGTGCTCTTCTCAAATGAAAGTGGTTTTCTTCTTGTCAGTAAATGGATACATCTTAAGGGAAAATTGTCAAAAAAAAAGCTGAAAAAAAACAACATATCTATTTCCAAAAGATTGGCACCACTGCCACGGCAGATAAAGGTAGGGCGATGCCAAACACTTGGCCACAGTTCAGCCACTCACTCTTTGATTTGAACGCAGTTGCCCAACTTGCAAATAACTAACAAGCAATGTCAATAAGTGAGGGAGCAGTGCAAACAAAATTAAAACAAGGGCGGCCCGACTATTCAGCGTTCAAGGGACATCGACTGCCCAGAGGAGATCGTACACAAGCGAGGCGATATATAGGGTGCGTGTGTTGGGTCTGTCCTCCATGCAGGTGCTGCTCTTGATTATTAATTAGGACAGGCTGTGCTTCCGTTTTAGTAATGACTGTATTGAGCAAGAAAAAGAAGGAAGGAACTCGGACACAAGATCAGTTCAATTATTATTAGAAACCGATGCAAAAGAAGAAACCATGTTCTGATAAAATATCACGTTAGCACACTGTAAAATAATACATTTTTGTTGTATTGTTTTTGTTTCAACCGATTCTCTCTATTTATAAGTTTCCTAACAGTTTCACTCTGGGTGTAGAAGCAGAAGTAAAACAAAAGATATTTATAATAATACAATGTGGTTACTTGTCCGGTGCTCATGTGACTCTTAAAGTAAGTGGAACATTCTCCTTACAATTGCCATTTTAGTAGCATCACTTACACCGATCAACCATAACATTATGACCACCTGCCTAATATTGTGTAGGTCCCCCTTTTGCAGCCCTGACCCGTCAAGGCATGGACTCCACTAGACCTCTGAAGGTGTGCTGTGGTATCTGACACCAAGACGTTAGCAGCAGATCCTTTAAGTCCTGTAAGTTTCGAGGCGGGGCCTCCATGGATCGGACTTGTTTGTCCAGCACATCCCACAGATGCTCGATTGGATTGAGATCTGGGGAATTTGGAAGCCAAGTCAACACCTTGAACTTGTGATTCATCAGACCTGGCCACCTTCTTCCATTGCTCCGTGGTCCAGTTCTGATGCTCACGTGCCCATTGTAGGCGCTTTCGGCAGTGGACAGGGGTCAGCATGGGCACCCTGACTGGTCTGCGGCTACGCAGCCCCATACGCAACAAACTGCGATGCACTGTGTGTTCTGACACCTTTCTATCAGAACCAGCATTCACTTTTTCAGCAATTTGAGCTACAGTAGCTCAGCTGTTGGATCGGACCACACAGGCCAGCCTTCGCTCCCCACGTGCATCAGTGAGCCTTGGCCGCCCATGACCCTGTCGCCGGTTCACCGCTTTTCCTTCCTTGGACCACTTTTGATAGGTACTGACCACTGCAGACCGGGAACAACCCACAAGAGCTGCAGTTTTGGAGATGCTCTGACCCAGTCGTCTAGCCATCACAATTTGGCCCTTGTCAGAGTCGCTCAGATCCTTACGCTGCCCATTTTTCCTGCTTCTAACACATCAACTTTGAGGACAAAATGTTCACTTGCTGCCTAATATATCCCACCCACTGACAGGTGCCATGATAACGAGATTATCAGTGTTATTCACTTCACCTGTCAGTGGTCATGTTATGTTATGGCTGATCGGTATACATCTCCATTAGGATTCATTTGTCCTCAGACCAACAGGTAAGCTAACAAAAATATCCACACAAGGTCATGCTGATCTGGGCCACAGAGAAAGATTCGAGACGGTACACTTTTCTTTTTCATATGGTAGTCTCCCATTTAATATACAAGCTGCACTCTTTGCTTTTTTCCCACCAAAGTGGATTAACATGTTTTATTCAGAGAAAAACACTCAGTGGGACCTAAGCAGATTTCAGACCAGGTCTTTAGAAACAGTGAATTGAACCAGAATGTGATCTAGTCTCCGCACATTCGTTTGGTACAGAAAACAACAATCCACTCAAAAAGCAGGGGCCCAAAGTAAACACAGCAAAATAAAACAGGGAAATGACTGATGACATCAAATTCACGTGGAAATGTATCATTAAAATATATTTAGATCACAGACACATGGAATATCTTCCACACCCTCTTCAATGTTACTCTGTTGTTTGGCGCTTCTCGGCTGTGGATGAAGTTGCAGTAACACACTGTGGCTCTGGGTCGGAGGCTGCAGGGGCTGTGAAGGATGTTGATGTTTATGCTTCAGATATTTCTGGACGGCCATAAAACATTTGCCTTTTGGATGCTGATTAATCACGCTGACACTTTGTTTTTTTAATAAACAAGCAAACTCTCACAAGATCAAGGGCTACGCCGTTGCAATATAAACAACCTTCGGTGCTTTGAGTTAATAGGCGACGCAGAAAATCACTGATCTTACGAGCGCGCACAAGACGACGACCTGAACCCTTAAAACCACGGTCCTCGTTTCCGGCTCGGCTGTTGGGTGCATTTGCAGTTGGTAAAACCGTTTCTGGCTTTTAGGGAAACTCGTTAACAGCAGGCCATTGTAAACGAGGCATCAATGAGGAACTGCATTTACTCTCCACTGTCTCTCTGAACGCCGGGTCAAAGAGTAAAAGTTTCAGCTTGGTTTTGTTTCTTCCCTTTAAAAAAAAAAGAGAAAAGGACAGTACTGAAATGCATCATATGTCGAGCGAGAGAGAGAGAGAGAGAGCACTGGAGGCTCCACGTGATTGACTCGCAATATTCTTTTGTAAACAGAGGGGCCTGCCACAAAAAATGTACTATCAGAATGCCCTGAGCGGAAGCAGATGCATTCTGAGGCATCCAGGCGTTCGGGAGTCCGTCCTCGCTTTAAATGGAGCCCTTTGTGTGACACCGAATGCGCCGTCTAAGTAATACCCGGCCCCTCTTTCACGCTTTCCACGACAGGAATGCTTGACATACTGGGGACGCCGATGTACATATTTCAGATGCCTTCTCCGAAAACCGGATAGTTAGCATCCTGCCCTGAGGAGCAGTCCATCAAGATTAAGAGCGGCTATAGGAGGTCTGGTCAGTGTTTAAGCGAATTAGTACAGAAAGCGAGATCGGCGTAATACAGATCATGATTTTATCGCAGATAGGACTGTACTCACTTCACCCTCTCACAAACCGATATCAGTAAACTCCATCAGAAAGGTTTTAAATATTTGAAGGAGAAACATTTCACACACATATTTCAGACACTATCTAAAAAACAAATCACACACCAGGAAAACCAGTCTCTTGCTCAGTAGCCTGTATTTACACACACTACTTCCAGCAAAAACCCTAATTAGTGACTGGGAGCCCAAGGAAAAAAGATAATTAAGCCACATATCATGTCCGTTCTAGCATGCACTCATTTCGCATAGGGCACCAGAGTCCATGTTAAAAATCAAATCGAGCCCAGAGGAGAACATTGTTGCTCTAATGACAAATGGAAGCAACTTAAACAATTTGGCTACAATTTGGAATTCTTTCATTATTTCCCAAATTTGACCTTCTTAGGACAGCAGAGGCTGTAAGTTGGTCAAATCAGTCTCCTCTCTCAAGATTCAAGTACACCTGAAAGACCCGAAACTTGGGATGGGGTCCCAGTAGAAGTCTGTAAGTGTTTTGCTAATCGCCATTTCCCCGCTTTAAAAACCCTCTCCTTTTACTCAATGAATGCACGAGCTTCCTGCGTTCAGCGCGGCATGAATAGAGTTTGGCAGGCGGTCAGAAAGACAGCGCAGGACTGAATGCTATGAATTCAGCTTCTGTGCAGCCACTAAATTAAAGGAATTCACCAACCCCACAAAGCTTTTCAGAACCCTAATGGATTCGGCCTTTTATTCGGGATTATAATAAGCAACAGCCGGAAAAGGCCTAGTTCCAAGTGGCATAACTTGATGTGTCTGCTTTGTGGTGATGTCATAAACAAATTCGTGGGAGCTGCGAGTACTGGCTCGTTGACATCTTTTAAAGCGCTGGTCTTGCCCGGGTGGGGAGCGAGGGTGGCGCACTGCATGGGTACACACTCGCACCACCAATCCAATGCAATACAAGCCGGCATAAGATCTCTCTCTCAAGGCAGTGGAAATTATTAATTTAAACTTTGGTCAACATATTTTAGTTTACTGAAATATCTACAGTATTACTGTGTTTACCGCAGTTGATTATGGCTTGATTATATGACTAATGTAAAGGCAACAGTTTAAATTGATATAAACTGTACTGCTGTTTTATTTAGTTAGGATAAAACTTTTCTTCTGAGCACATGTTCTTTACAATAGTATCATTTTGCTGTAGCTACTGTAATTAAACTGTCAAGAGAAAGCACTAAGCTGTAGTTTCTGAACTTTTCCCAGTACTTACAAGTTAATTAAGGAAACAAAGCAGTATGTTTACTAGTTTATAGTAGTTAAACTATAGTATTCCTGTTTTCTTTGCTTCAAATGGCTGAGAACAGTATCAAGAACAACGTGCGAGGCCTACTACATTATGATCTTTAATTGTTACGTAGGTGTCGTTCTGAGTATGTGCACGTGTGTGTATTTTACAGACACGCACCGTGTTTTTGAAACACCCAGACAATAAAAAATAAATAACTCTGCAGAGGGTGAAGTAGTGAGAATGTAAGTTAGAACTATTTATATTCCCCAGTTTGAGATCTCATCTCCGAACGCCCATAAACAGAGCAGGCGATTCATTATGCAGTACAATATATACAGAACAGCTACAAATAACTAGTAGCAAAAGTCCCCCATGTAGTTAATCAAATAAAAGCCTCCTGTGAAAGTGCAGATAGCCCTGCTGCCGAGAGCTGGTTACAAACCCGAGTATAGCTATGTATCCCCAGGGGCAGCTCTACACTGGCTGGCGATTCTCATTTCACTACACAATGAGAGAACCGTGGCACTGGCAGCATTGTGTGCTATTTGCAGAGTGCTGTATCTGATGCTTTTTAAACTACTCCCACTAAGATACAGGATAAAAACCTCTGCATCGCAGCGTATTTCCATCACAGAGGAACGTGTTGGTATTTGCTGGATGTCTTAATGCTCTCAACTCATTTCTACTCTCATTAGGACTAAAGTTATCCATTGTATTTTCTTGCCCTTACCATATTATACTTCTTGACAAACGTATACATGGCAACAACTGCAAGTGACCCTGGGAAAGGGCATCTGCTATCAAACAAATAATAGCCAGCCAGTGCTAAATATCAAATGCCATCCGCGTCTGCAATACAGTAGAACAGACGTATAGAATCTACAATCAAAACAATATAGAGGCGAACTAGCAAAACAATGTCACAGATGTCAGTAGTTTTAATAACAGCGCTACCACTTAGTGATTCATTATTAAACTGCAACATGCCTTCTCCCTTCACTGCCTTCCTTTTCAGCGCTGCAGGCCAGGAATTCGAGGCATGTGCGCTTGTAAAACCTCACGTTTCCCCAGAGCTGCGAGCACATATGGCTGTCAGCGCCGAGAAGTGGCTACCAGATAAACACCACTTACCCACGGATTCGACATCTGATCTGGTTCTCCCCATAACTCTGTCCATTTCCTTCAGTTATTTCCTCCAAGAGAGTCCAAGGGACATTCCTCTCCGACACCTCGCCTGCACCGAGCCATAGGTTCACATCGAATGCACCCCAGTGGAGGTGGGCTACTGCACAAGGTTTCACTTGAGTGGGAAATTACACTCACTCCAGCAAGGACTGAATCGGCACGAACAGAGCAGTGTTGGGGAAAAGACACTCTTCATAGACAGATACACTGATTTCCTCATACTACAATAAAACAGCTTTACAGAACATTTATCTCATGGCTTACATGCCTTGATAAGACCCACAGGGGGGGAAAAGACTGAAAGTAAAAGCAATGGATAATTTAAATGATAAACTAGCACAGTTTATCCTGCTTCCAGTCTGTGAAGAGAGCAATGCAGTTACAAACTAACACAGCAACAAACTAAAGTCATTTTAAGTTAAATCGAGTTACAATAGTCAGGATGGTCACTGTAATTAGACAGTGCAAGTATTTTAGCTGCAGATGGATTTCCACAACAAGGACCAGCATTAATTGTGCAGTTTTCTTCCCCCTTTGTAATATTATGAAACACGCAAAGAACAGTGTTGACATCAGGTGAAGGAAGCTTCTCCATGCCAAGACACAAAAACAAACCCTGACATGTTATATGAAAGCAGATAACCACAACCATTCAATGAAACCTGTCAAACAACTACAGCTTTCTAAGAAGAAATTAAACTGGACCAAATTCAAGATTTTCAACTTTGTCCACTGGAAACTCAACCCGATACAATGATCCATTTCACAAATCCAAAGACTGTAATGCTAAAAACAGGGCATGCATTTCAATGTGCAGCTCCAGACCATCCTTCATTGGCAAAGCCTTCTCTGGGTGAACTTTACATCTCTCCACACAGGACTCCGCATTGCACACGAGTGGCACTACCTGCTCCCTGGGGGAAAAGGGTTAGAGTTGCAGGCAGTGACTAACAATGTATCCCAGGACAAGGCCTGTGCAGGTACACGACTCCCCGCTGACACAATGCAAGCCACCTGCGCATCTATATAGATGTGCACAGAGAGCGGCAAAGGCCAAATCTAAACGCATTGCAAAACACTCTCCGCTACAGTAAAAACCGCGACAGCAGCCTCAGCCAGCCAGAGCACCGGACACTTATTTAGTTTGCCTGGAAACGCACATATCCCGGCACAGCTCAATGCCACTGCATTCCCAGCCTCGACAGCTGCACCTGCTGCCACCGCAAGAGCTGCTGCTGCTCACGCATTGTGTGGACAGGCAAAAGTCAATCTTTTATTTATGATCGCCAAGCCAGCTCCAGACAATAAAGCCATATACATTTACAGCAATGGCAGCCCGGTGGCACTGAGCTCCAGTCTGCAGAAGCACAGAAAAGAGACGTGCGTAACTTGGTGGCACGTAAAATCATTTTTGTGCCAAATGCAAGCGGTGTGTTAGTGTAATGGATACAGCTCCTGCAGGCGATGCGTATTTTACTTATGTGTATCAACTATTTAACATAACTGTATTGCACTGCCACTTGCTCTTGGAGAGGTTTATTTATTTACCTGCGTAAAATCGTATCAGGCAGCCGATCTCGGCGTCCATCCCCTCGTCCTGCACCCTCCACGGGTCTTTAAATCCCAGTTTATAGAGGTAGTCATTCTGTATGTGAAGCGGCTTCTCGTCCGGCTCCAGCCTCCGCGCCGCCTCGCCGTGCAGCTGGACGTACAGCGCGGGGCTGCAGGGGCGCACAGTGCCGGACTCCGGCCACAGCCTCGCCGGTCTGCCCGGATGGAGGGGCTCGGCTCGGCTTCCTGGCCCCCTGTCCTCGGCCACCCCGTTCGGAGGCTCGCCGCCGCTCAGCCCGCTGCTCACCGCGCTGTTGTTAGTGGTCAGAGCCGGGGAGCGCAGCTGCAGGTGCGGGCCGGTGGAGTCCAGGCTGCCCGACGCGCTGTCCAGCTCCAGCTCGTCGGAGGAGCTGCAGAAGGCATCGAGCCCCTCCGCCGCGCTGTCCAGGGTGGGACTCAGGCTGGACGTGTCCGTGCCCGGCGGGTTGGCCTCACTCAGCGAGCCCCGGTGCCCGCCGAGCCGGGCGGCGCAGCTCAGCTCCTCGTAGGTGCTGCTGTCCGCGTCCGAGGCGGAGTGGGGTCCGCAGGGATCCAGTTCGGCGGCAGCGCCGTCCAGAATCAGGTCCACGTTTGCGTTTGTATCCGAGGACGGGCTGGGGGAAGCCTTGCCCTGCGGGAGGGGGTGTCTTGTGAAGACGTCCTGGTCCGGGTGCTGGTGCCGGTGGTTGCCATTGCTCGGAAACGGGGGCAACCTCAACCTGTCCCCCGCAGGCGCTGGCTGGCTCTCCCCGGGTGGCGTCTGGTCCGAGGAATGGCCACCCTTGGCAAACTCTGCGACCCCCGGGCTGCTGCTGCGGTGCTGGAGCCGGGAGTGCGCCGCCAGCCCGCCGTGGCAGTTGCCATTCAAGTCCGTCACAGGGCCCCCCTTGCCGACCACTTTCACCACCGCGCCCCCTTTGCCTGCCAGCTGCCCCAGGCGCTGCGCGATCTCGCCGGCGCCCGTCTCCAGCGTGCACAGCACCGGCCTCAGGTAGGTGGGCATGAGCCGGTCGTGGACGTGCAGGCAGCCCCTGTGCAGGTCGGCCCGCACCCACTCCCGGTCCGCCGGCTGCAGCTGCGTCACCTGCCGGTGCCTGAGCAGCATCTTCCGGTCCAGACTCCGGGTGCTCATGGCCGAAAACGAGCTGCCCGAGTTCAGGCTGCTGCTGGCGGAGGCAGAGGTCGCGGCTGCGGCGGAGAGGTTCCTCTTCAGCCGCCTCCGCCTGAGCAGCAGGGAGTTGGTGTTGCTGGCGAAACTGGAAGCATTGGTCGTAGTAGTGGTGGTGGTAGTAGCACAAGTAGTAGTAGAAGTAGGAGCCGCAGAAGTACGAGTGTGAGTTGCGGTCACATCAGGGGCGGCGTGGACCTGCTGCGTCCCGTTGCCGATCGCCGCTACGTGGAGGAGAGGGACCGCAGGCACTCGTAGTCCCCGCTTCTCCACTCTCGCCCCGCCGCCTCCGCCGTCATCCACCGCCGTATCCGAGCCGGCGACGCTACCGTCCGCCTTCAACTTGTGGAAATGACTTGTGTTCCGCGTTTCGGAGGCTGCTCCCGCCGCCCCGGCACCGCCGTCTCCGGCCAGCCTGTCCTCCAGCGCCGCAGCCCGCGCACTTTCCATTTTCCGCCGAGCCGACGACGCAGAGAGCGGGCAGGGAGGCGCGTCGGTGCGGCCTGAAGCGATCACAGCCCGGGAGATGGACGGACGCCGCTCACTCCGGCGCTGACGACACGGCGCATCCAGGGGTTTCGCCGCTCGCCGCCGCGGGTAAGAGCGCCATCATGGAGACTGGGAGGGACGGAGGGGGCGCGGCCGCCGCTCATCAATTATACAGTAACGAGCGGGACGATGCCCTGCGTGTCGGCTGACATCTTACGTAACGGGCGTATTCATATTCATGAGGCGCCACACAGTGTTCGCGGTGTCTTGTGGGAAGTGTGTTTTGTTTCCCCGACATTCCCCCCGGAGGAGGTCGGCGGCCAGATGAGAAGAACTACATTTCCCATCAGGCACCGGCTCCCCTGACTTCCGCCTACGGGGCGTGTTGTTGTCGCGGTCGGAAGACCCGCACCCCTTGCGATCAGCGCGAGCAGCTGGGCCGGTTTGTGCACACGCAGAGTCCAGGTCTTCTCCTGGAAGCTGTGCTTTTGCACGGAGGAAGAGCTGTGGAAGAAAGGGGGGGGAATCTGAAAAATATGGAGCAAAAAGAATGTGAAAAATACCTGTTGTTGCAAAAGCACTGGATCCTTCTCGTGTGACTTTTCATGATATGAAGCAACAATAAATGCATACTTAGTGTTGGAAATAAACCGACAGTGAATGTTTGTAAAATGCACATTTCAATGCATCAATGATTAATGATTATGCATGCACTATTATTTACATATATAATCATTGCTGATACAATTAAAATATATACTGTATACAATGTGCACATGAGAACAGCTGAACAGAGGCGCTATTGACACTAGTGTCATCTAGCGGTGAAGATAGGAAGCCATCATTCCAATGCACTGAACATTGGGCTTGAAAATGAGCTTCACTTCAGGGCAGGATGCGCCCTCTGCTGTCTGGTGATGCGGACTGGGGCTTGATCCCAGAGCGGCTCTGACAGGGATTATAATGGGAATGTCACCTTTTTCATTCCAGACATGTTGTGGATTATGCTAAGAGATTAACAACTGGGGAATATATTTGAGCTCGTCTGCTTTTATAAAGGAAGATACATAATGCAGTGTTCTTTTCTTTTCCATCAGACTGCTCTCAGAGATGAACACACATCTGCTAATTTCTTCCCATATCAAATTAATGTTTTAATGCTTTCAGCACAGGAACCTCAGAAGATAGGATTTCTTGAGTGTTGTAAACAAATGTAGCCTGAACACTTAATTCAAACTTGAATCAATATTTGTTTAACCTTAGCGCTGCCTCTAACCCTTAACATATCATGTAAAAATACCTCCAGCTTACAAAACTTAGTTTACAAAAGTTTTTAAAACCTAGTGTGTGTTTGAATTCGTTACATTGTGACAATACACTTGAGTTGAATATTTATTTGATTGTGCAAACGTGTACATTGTGATCCATTTTTGGATTGTGTGAGTCCATCAGCAGAAGTCAATAATTGTTAGCGTAACTTCAAAAATAAATAGACTTAATTCTGATTTTGAAACCCCAGTCACTGAATGAATCGGTGTGCAGCTAAAAAAGTTTGTCAAAGGTAGAGTAGCTAAACTCTGGACCTGTCAAATAACTGTAAAAAGTACATTGAACAAATAGCTAATTTAAGTAAGAGGGGCAAAGTATATATTGAAGATAAAAAAACATTATAATTAACTGTAAACTGTATTAAAATAAGTATATGTGGCCTAGAAAATAAATGTATTTTGTCTCATTTGGTGTTCAGTGATCAGTGATATTGATGAATCAAGTTTAAAAATACAAAATGAAAAATATATGGATGTGGGGGGGGGGGGGGGGGGGAAAGACGAGGCAATTGGCTTTTTCTTTCTTTTTTTATTGCTGTTAATTCCCAAAAAAGAAAATAAAAAAAATGTGCATAAAATCCAAATTTGTTCTAGAAATATAATTGACCTTTCCAGTACATAACATTTAGATATCAAAGAATACAGTAAACATACAACTGGAGGTAACAATATACCTCCTTATATACAGTACAGCATTTTAAACCTTAAAATAAGTTCAGCAAATACAACTGTCAGGTTTATATTTACAACAGTCCTAGAGGATTGCATGGCTCTCCACCCACTAGACTCCATCAGCTTCAGTACTTGAATATTATGGTCCAAAATGTTCTTTTTCAGTTTTATCCTTTTTTTTATGGTTTTGCATTTTATGAAAATAAATTCAACTTCCCCCACACTTCAACGTCAATATAAAACGATCTCTCGAGTTGTGTAACCTGCGCAGGGTTTTACTAATTCAGACGTCGAAGATCGCCTTTAGAAATGAAGTCAAGACGCTCCTCGCCCTTTACCGTTTAAGCAACAAACAAATTAAGTAAATGCGTTTGTATGTGCATGTGTATACGTGTGGAGATAGAGTGACAGGTAGAGAGAGAGATGGTTCACACACACACACATATACACGTAAATAAACACACGTCATCACATCTACACAGACACTTGGCATCAATAAGCCCCAGCTCACAGCACCTGCGATGCCGAGACTGAAGGAGTCAGAGCAGCCGCGCTATGCTGCGGCCGGGCCGGTCTCCAGACACGAGCCCCTTGAGCACATCGGGCCCACCCCCCACTAACCCATCCAAGAGAATACGGCAAAAACACGCGCCGTCCAGTGGTTTGACCCGGTTTACGAGCTCATGAAACCTGGCGCCGCTCAAACCCAAATGCTTATTTACATTCCTGTAATGCGCCATTTTAAAAAGATTATAAAAAATGCCAATTCATCTCGCGTTTTGCCCGTGCTACGTACACAACACGGGCTCCGTCTATTTCGAGTGCGTGTGTTAAAGTATATAAATATACATATGCATATACATTTACATAAACTGATCCATCTGCGTGGGCATCATACAAACACAACCATATCTTGTGCTGCCAGACATCTTTAGTCTTTAGGCTTCCTCCATCACAGCCACTGCATGCCTGGTCAAACCCTCGCAGATAAAAAGCATTAAAGGAACAACGATTTCTGCCACGATCCTCCTGAATGTTTCTCAGGTGGTAACGGATCAACCAAGCAACTGTTCACAACTGCACCACCTGCTGGCTCAAACCTACAGCGCATCACTCCCCCCACAATCCCGGATGGACAACAGCAGAACACACGGCAATGATCATCCTCTCCCCTGTGTGTGTGTGTGTGTGTGTGTGTGTGTGTGTGTGTGTGTGTGTGCAGGACTGCCTCAGTGCACTTAGGGAACTAAAAGAAAACTCCTGGAAGCAATAGTGCATATTGGCCAATTAAAACCACAGCAGCATCAAACAATGACATGACGTAGACATGATTCATAACTTCTCAGCACAGATGTCTGTTTCACATTATACTTAGTGGCGAACGCTTTTGAAACAATGACTTTTCATAGCAAGGTACTACCCACTTCCATTCACTTAAGTAAAACAAATACAGATATATACAATACAATATGTTGTACATTCAAAACACTGCAGCAAAAAAAACAATCCAAGCCTTGTATATTTTTGTGCGTTTTCTTTTTTTCTTTTTTTGTGTTTTACGGTTTGACGCCAAAACAGAAAATGCATCTGATTAACAACTGTGGCTTTTAAATGTTTTCATACAAATACGACATCCACACTTTCCTCTCTCTCTTCCTGAACTGAAGATTTCAAATAAATATTAAAAAAAAAATAATAATTTGTTTGTTAATTAGCTGCTCTAGCAAAGTCCTTAAAACATCTCCCTCTTCTCGTTTACAGAAACCCGATGGATTTGAAACTCTGAAAGCCCTTCCTCCCTGACGTTTCCTCCAACCGGGCAGAGAGGCGCTCGGAAAAGCCGGTGCAGTCGCGTTATCGTTCTTGGTTCGTGTGACAATGTATTGCTAAACAGAAACTGACGTCCACTATCTACGACACGCTGTGGCGGCGGCGGCGATGATGAAGATGATGCACGTGTGGAGGTGGAAATCCAGCGGCTGCAGCTTCCTACGCTGACGAGGAAAGGAAGGAAGGGAGCGAAAATGCACCGCGGAGAAAGAGAGGAGTCTTTTCAATCCTCCTCGTTACACAGTCCTTTAAGAGACGCGGTGTTGCGGGTTAAGAGCGTGGCAAACACGAGCCGGTGTCTCTTGCCAGTCTTCAGTGCAAAACAAACGTCCGGTAAAGCCTCAGCGGAAACCGTGGAGAGGAGCAGGCGGGATGCAGGTACGAGCTCGCAGGCCCGCTACCCCCCCACCCCCCCGAGCAGTGAGGGACCGAGGCGTCTCGACCACACCGGCGCACTGGACGCCTGAACTCAGCAGGACGAGAGAACACCTTAGCGGTCTTCCATCGCCTTAGTCGGCATTGTCTAGCGCCTCGGGGGGGGGCGGGGCAACGTATTTCAGCCGAAAGCCACCTGCAACAGATACAGAGAAGGGAATCATTGCACTGGGCCGGACAGCGGACACAACAGCACGAGCGTGGGGACAGGGGGCCGTTTCCCAACCCACCCCCGCCGCCGGGGCGTTCGGAGAAAAGCGAGTCACGTGAGCGCCAGCAGTGGCCGGTGTCTGGGACGTGACCGGACACCTGTGATGGGAGGGTCAGCTGCTCTTTTGCCAGTGTGCTTTACTGGGGTTGTCTGGGTATGCTTACCATAGAGGCGGAGGGAAGCGATTTATCTCCCGGGGGAGGAGACCTGCGTAGACAGACACTTACCTGGGGGAGCCTGTACCTCCAACACTTCCCAATGAGACTCATACCCTGCACAGGGGTTCTCCAAAAACACAGAGCTTTGAAGCCACTGCAGTAAGGGAATTGTATCAAACAGTTCCTTCGTTATCTCTTTCGTGTTTAAAAACAGTCTTGCAGTGCAAAGCAGGGGTCAGATCTGGTTATCGAGAACCTGCGCTGCTCAGTAAACTCTAGGCACAGCTACGGAGAGCGGGACACTTTCTTTCCTCTCTCTCTCCCTCCCTCTCTCTCTCTCTCCCTCTCGCTCATAATTCGGGGAAGTGATGCGACTTTGCGGAACGGCTACTCGGCACGAGCGCTGCTTTCCACTCCCTCCCCCGGGCCGCGGCAGTATTACCTTGCTGTGTCGCGTCTATGGAGGGCTGTTTGCAGTCCTGGGCGTAGTGGC
Organism: Amia ocellicauda; assembly: GCF_036373705.1. NCBI lineage: Eukaryota > Metazoa > Chordata > Actinopteri > Amiiformes > Amiidae > Amia > Amia ocellicauda. The sequence continues at coordinate 4,887,702 of NC_089851.1, read as the reverse complement.
CGCCCGCGCCGCAGTTGTAGCAGGAGACGCTGCCGCTCTTCTTCATCCCCGCGCCGCTGCTGGCGCCGGGCACCACGCCCACCGAGGGGTACACGGGCGAGTAGAAGCGGCTGAAGGCGGCCATCTGCTGCAGGCCAAAGCTGGCCGGGGTGCCCAGCAGGTGGTCCGAGTGCGTGTGCAGCAGGGGCCCACTGTGGTAGGACGAGTGGGCGGGTGTGAAGAAGGGCATCTGCGTGGCGCCGTTGCTCTGGTGCGCCTGGCTGAGGTAGCTGCTGCTGCAGAGCGAGGGCAGGTGGAAGATGGGTTGGACGCTGAAGACCTGGCGGGGCAGCTGGGGAGGGTAGTACTGGAAACTGGGGGCGTGGCTGCTGCCACAACTGCCCCGGCACCCGCAGGCACCGCATCCCATCTGCTGGGGGGGGGGCTGTTGTTGTTGCTGCTGCTGCTGTTGCTGTTGCTGTTGTTGTTGTTGTTGTTGTTGTTGCTGCTGCTGTTGTTGCTGTTGTTGCTGTTGCTGCTGCTGCTGTTGTTGTGGCTGCGCTGGTTGCGCTGGCTGCTGGGGAACTCCGCCGGCGCTGCCGCAGCTGCTGCTGTTGATGTAGGCGGTGCTGTCGCTCTGGGCTGTGCTGTGGGTGAGCGCAGGGCTGGGGCTGGGCGCCAGGCCGGGGGTGTGGGTGGGCACAGCCGGAGGCACGAGGGACTTCACCTGGCCGACCGCGGGGGCGCCCGTGGCTCCGGGAACGGGCAGGCCGAAGGAGGGAGGCAGGCTGGCGGGGAGCGGGAGGCCGGGTGGCTTGCCGTGCGGCTCCGACAGGGGGACGGCCGGGGGGAGTCCCGTGCCGAGGGGAGGCTCTCCGCTGGGGTAGGCGGGCTGGAGGGGAGCGATCACGCTGATGGCACCCACCGGCGGCTGGTGCCCGGGGGCGCCGCTGCTCTCTGGGGCGGCTGGCGGCACGGGGGTCTTCAAGCGCTGGAGGAGGGGGAGGAGGGTGGGGGCGCCGGGCTGCGGGGGCAGGCCAAAGCCGAAGGGCGGAGGCAGGAGGCCGGCTTCCATCAGCGGCTTCTCCGAGTCGGCGGGGGCCGCGGGGTTCGGCTGGGGCTCTCTCAGGACCATGGGGACGGTCAGCAACCCCCCAGGCGTCTTGCCATCCAGGGCTGGCGGAGGAACGGCCGTGTCCGGACTGGCCGCTCCGTTCTGCAGGTATGGCACAGCGTGCACGAAGGGGAGGTGGGGGAACTTGGGCGTGCTCAGGAGGCCGTCGTTTGGCATCACTGGGACCAGCGGGCGCACGGTGGCCACGGCCGCCCCCACTGGCCCCTTGGAGGAGAGGAAGGGGCCCGCCGTGGCCTTGCCGGAGTCGTCCGAGTTACTGTCCGTGTCTGTGAAGAGAGAACGGGGACACGAAGGTATGATCTGTCTGCCATGTCATTTCACAAACTCTAGACTAGGCGATCCAAGTTAAAATGGGCGCGGGCGTGAATGGTGAAACGATGGCGGCGCTTGTCTCTCGTCCTCACCTCTGTCCTTCTCGTCCTCGCTCTCCAGGCTCTCTCTGCCGTCGTGGCGCGGGCTGGGGGGGGAGCTGTAGCTCTCGGAGGATGTCTCTCCGCAGGTGTCCTGGCCCGAGCCGACGTCCAGCCTGGGATCTGCCGTTCAGAGACGGCCCGGTTACAAGTTAGACTGAGTTACAGATCAAGCCCACTGAAACACTAACCCAGCCAAGCCCCGGCACCGACAGGAGAGTTACCTTTCGCAGCTGCTGTCCTCACGAGTTGCGCCGGAGACTGTCTTATGATCCCGTTGGCGATGTATCTCGTTCTGCCGTCTCCTTTCTTCCCCTTGTCCCTGAGGAGAAGCCGAAAGAGACGTGATGGGGACGGGCTCAGCTGCCTGACGTGACAATTGTCTCCAAGTAACGACACATGAGTACAAAGAGTAAAGCTGACCCACATCTGCATCACACACAATGCTCTGAGGCAGACCCAGCCTAGAACCACACATTCACCCTGGGCTACAGAATCGAGAAAGCTCTGCCTTCTGCCTGAGCTGCTGCGGCTGAGATTGTGCGTCTCGGAGCCGCAGCGGGGCGCTGGTCTGATCAAAGCACAGGAGTCGCTCTGTGGTTCAGAATGTGTTTTGCTGGATTAATCAAATTACCTGTCAGATGGAGATCTTACTTTCTTCTTGTTCCCGGGAAGGCAAGACCAACTGTCATCACTCAGATGCTGCAAGTGGGAACAGGAGCAATTCCAACAATTAAAATAACCTGTAAGCCCCTATTTCTATACACACATTTCACACCGATTTTACAATTCTACTACTGCTCTTCAAACACAGATCTCTTTACTAGTTCTGGGATTGTAATCAATACTCTTTTGTAAGAGTTTACCAGTAATCATTCTAGTTTTGTAAGTGTGATTGATGATTAACCATCTAATGGTTTTGTAAGACCATTGACTTATGCTATACATGTTTTCTTTATAAACTGCAATACTAATTAGTAAATGTACTCATTTTCCTTTAAGAACTATACTTGGAGTCATCATAATCTCTATGTAATCTTGCGTTCCTGCCATCAGCAGCTTTTTAGAGCCGGGGCCACATGAACCAAGCGTGCTGGACTTTGTTTCTGTCGCTCAGAGAGATAGTATCGGCACAACGAGAGTTTCTGCACGGGCACTGAAAAATCTTTAACCCAGTGTCCACAAACTCCCACACAGTGAGATCTTACATCAACACGGGCAACACAAAAAAAAGCAAGGAAGTTTACTGCTCCGAGTGCCCCTTTGCACACTGAACACGGACTTTGAACACAGCAAAGAAAAGTCAGTTCTCTCCCTTTTATTTTACACTCCCGTTTCCACAGACCCACTGAAAACATTCTAACAATACATGAAACATGAAATCTGTATCCTGGGATTCCTGCGGATGAACGTACACTGATGTAAACCGTACAATGGGAGCGAGAACTATTTCAGTGATGCTCAGTGCATGCTATTAAAATATCATTTTCAGGACTAGCTCGTAAGTCACAGTTCCATCAGCCAACACGCACTGATTTCACACACATCTGCAGCCTATTAATACACCTCCAGTGTGGGTCCCTCGAGAAATCCTAGCAAAGCGCCTGAAAGTGCTGTGAAGCAGCAGCAACACTGTCTTTCTCCGCCGTGGGCTTGTCCATCCCTAAGCAACCTAACCTCATCTCTGCCGGCCCCCAAAACCCAAGAATGCGTCCTACGAGATAAATATTTCCATCTGTCTTTACCCTGAGACTCCGAGACAGACACGGCAGATCTTGTGTGTTAATTAGAGGACAGAGACAGCCCACACGGTTCCCATAACATTTCGTTTTGGTGCATGGTTCCTGGCAAGTAACGGACCGGGTGGAAATCACGGTAAACGGCAACAAGAGATACACCCTACACCACGTCCTGTGCTGAGGACTAAGGGCCCACTGTACCTGCTCGGTGGCCACCACACACGGCTCCGGCTTGAGGACGCAGCTCTTCTTCCTCCAGTCCGACACCCCGTTGTGCTCCAGGTGTGGGGTCCTCCGGCCGTCGGCTTGCGAGCACTTGGCCCCCGGAATGCTGTGGACAGCAAGTGGACAGTTTAGAGACGACACCGCCGACACGCACCAGGGACGCACCGAGTGCTAGGAGACCGAGTGCGACTTACGTAAGGCTGGGGCTTTTGCTCCCGTGTTTCTTCCGATGTCCCACCACGTACGGCTCCACATCTGCGGAAACAAACAGAGTGGTGAGCATCTGACAGCCTCGGCCAGCCTCCACTGCCTCCGAGGAGCACTGAGCTGGGAATGGAAAGCATTTCCTCCATGCAAATCTGCTAGGTGGCGCCCAGCTTGTCGCAATCGATACCAGCGTTGTTCGGGATTTAATCCCCACCCACCCCCGAGTCCTGACAAGTGCATTCGAGAGACCCGATTGGTCAGGAGATCTTCGGACACATTTTCAGAAGCTTTTCTTACTATTTCTTTGCGTCTAATAAACTATTTCATCTCTTCAGCACTGTGGCGCAGTCATATTTCTTCTTTATATTTAAAACCTCCTCCTTGAAGTGGATTATGTTTGTGTTTGTGCGAGATTTCATCTGAAAAGAGCAGGACATTCAGCATCAGACTCCCTAACATAATTTCACAGTCTGTTTCTTCCGTTGTAAAGGCTCATTTTTCCCATGTTCCCTCAAAGTCTGATTAACTAAACTGAAATTATACACAAATGAGTAAGAATGGCCACAAACTCACCGATCAGGAAGAGATGATAAACAAAACAATAACCTCTTTACCAAAATAAATCTCCTACTATCAGTCAGACTATACAAAGACACACGAATCCTTAAATTCAGCAAAACGATCAATTCATAGAAAGCTTTGAGGCATTTCCGTCTCCCTTCAACGTGTTCTTCGCGGTTTTTGAATCTCCTAAAATAAAATTATAGTCCACAGGCCAAATATTAAATGCTTTCACTCTCATTGAACTAAAGCTCACACAAGGCTAACATTAACCCAGAAACACGTATGATTAACAAAGAAACGCATCCCCTGAGCCTGAACTGGAATTGAAGGGGTGATAAAGGACATTTTAAAATCCATTTGATTTTACTGACATCAAGGGATGCAAAACAGACTCATGCATGATCGTGACAACAGCCCCGCTTTTTCCATCTGAGTTTGCCGGGTTCTCAAATCACCCCTGCTGATGTTTAGAGCTTTCTGCCACCCCCCCCCAATACCCCTGCTACTCCAACCCAACCACACACTTTTCAAAAGCAGCAGCGCGAGAAGGGAAGGGCAGCAGCAACTCTCTGCGTCAAGGCAGCGCCCCAGCAGACAGCACACCCCCACAGCGCCTGCGGTTTAACAGCTGCTAGAAAGTAAAAAAAGCTGGGTGTGATTTTCCATGCCAGGCTTAGTCGAGCGGCAAGAGTCGGCAGCAAGCGCAGCACTCACTCACACACACCTTCGTCCTGACTCGAGGCCTCTGAGCAGTCTCCTCTAAAGTGCTCTGCGGACTGGCAGGGCTTGCCTGAGGGCTGCAAGTTACCTGCAAAGGAAAACAGATGGTATGCCACAACCATCCGAGGGTATCACACCACAACGGGCAGACCTATGGGCTACGCGAGAGGACCTTTTGTGGGCAGGGTGCGCCGGTAGGAAACCCAGGTGGGTGACACTCATTGTTGGACAGCAAATTAAGCCCCGTCTTTTGGCTCCGGATCTCCAGCTACAGAGACGAACGGTCAGCTTCGAGTGTCTTTCAATGCCGTTCCTACAGTGTTGCGAACAATGCCTACACCCCGAGTGAGATCAGCATCAGACAGGGAGCAATATCAATAACCAGGTCACTAATATAATGCTCTCACAGCCCTCATCCAAAACGCTGCACCGCTATTAACACGTTACAGGTGTGTGGACTGCAAAATTAACCGCAGCTTTAAATTCCGTGGCTTTTGCAGGTTTTTCATGACCACAGCGACGCTGCTCGGTCAAGTTGTGACGACACTGCGAACACAAGTTCGTCCCAGGTCCGACAGTAGACAAGTGGCCACTTCCTGGTCTCAAATAAATTGGGGATTTTTATAGGCCTAACTTTACAGTACACACGGTATTTTAGCCACCAAGTTAAAATAGCCACTCCCTATGCAAAAACAATATATGGAGCTCTATTATAAAAGAGTCCCTGTGCAATTGCCCTGGAAGTGGGTTTCCAGGGCACGGCCTCCCTGTCACAGAGATGGTAACGCCCTGAAGGGACGCGTCTTTGTCGATCGGTGGTACGAGGGCATTGCGATTGTGTGCTCCAGTACTGGTGTGCCGATGCAAGCTATTGGCGTCTGATACAGAGGGTACAAGAACATATCGACTTCTTCAAACAAAAAAGTAAAATTTTCAGAGTAAAACAAAATCCTGTCAGCAGAAAGAGATTAAAGGATCAAACACCACCGAAGATGACAAAACTCTGCCACTACAGATTTTAATCTTGTGGAAATTAAGGTAATGGTCCTAATCCTAGCTGAACAACTCTATATGAATAACACCACATTATTTGACATTTCGCACATTCGTAGATGAAACTACCAGGAAGCAAATAACTAGAAATACTTAAGTCCCTGTTTAACAAGACATTCAGATTAATACTCCTCCTGTGTTGCTCCTAGCTGAGTCCCGGAGAATTCAGACTTCACACGGCTCAGACACACAACACCGCGATGTGGCCGCGCCGTGTGCAAAGGGCGCTTCACGTAACGGTAACGTTTGTAATTCAGAGACGCTGATGCTTCTCTGCCTAATAACTACCAAATTGGAACGGACCGTTATTACACAACCCCACTCAGCCGTACACAGAGTTCACAGAGAGGGTTTTTGAAAGTTGCACCCATCAGTTGTTAGAGGTGATTAGTTGTTTCTGCAGCCAGTAACAGGGTAGAAATAACTGGCACAAACCTCCACTCAAAGCTTAGGCTAGACTGCTGGCTTGACTCTTTTAACCAGTATATTTTAGTTTGGACCATGTCATATCTGTGACCAGTAGCCCCAATGGGCAGCCTGCTAGGGTTTTTGAGACTTCTAGATATAAGAACATAAAGTGTCCAATCGAGAGGAGGCCATTCGCCCCATTGTGCTCGTTTGGTGTCCATTAATAACTAAGTGATCAAGGATCCTATCCAGTCTGTTTTTGAATGTTCCCAAATTGTCTCTTCAGCCACATCGCTGGGGAGTTTGTTCAGATTGTGACGCCTCTCTGTGTGAAGAAGTGTCTCCTGTTTTCTGTCTTGAGTGCCTTGAAGCCCAATTTCCATTTGTGTCCCCGGGTGCGTGTGTCCCTTCTGATCTGGAAAATCTCCTCTGGTTTGATGTGGTCGATGCCTTTCATGATTTTGAGGACTTGGATCAAGTCCCCACGTAGTCTCCTCTGCTCCAGAGATTTACATCTTATGTATATATACATAAGCGTATTTAGAATAATAATTTAAAAAAACAGAGGGTGCAAGTGGCCTCTTGTTTTCACGAATCCTTCAGATTCCAGGAGTCTGTGCTGCCATTTTAAACCTTGATGGATCACCGAGTTTGACTGGTGACCTTTCAGGCTCCAGAGCATTTACACATTTGCGCCTAAGCAATTAACAGCTAACCACTGCGGCACATACAGTACGCTACCCTTTTATATTCCGTGCACACTGTAATTGATAGGTAACACATCACTTGCTTCACTTGCTCTGCATAAATGCGACTCATAAGTGTCTCTTTATAGTCGGCGCCTGCCACTGCAGATTCGATCACTGACCCTCAGCTTCGCTGCAGTCAACCCTGCCGGGCAGCAAACACAGATCACAGAAAGCTACGGTCTTCACTTTAATAGTACTGATGATTTCCTTAAGGAAATAAATAATTATCTGTTAAAACAAGGTAAAGACCGAATGGATTACATACTGTGTGTCCTGTGGCGTTTAAAGATAACTAATGACATTCACCGAGTATTCATTGAGATCGGCATACCTGCATAACCGGAATGATGTAAGAAAAACTAAATATAATGGGTAAAAGTAGACATGCATTAGGATGAATGGCAAAATACATTTATTATAAAAATGGATAGGCATAAAATCATGAAGATGCTGTTCATTTGTTTGTCTATTGATTTTTACACAAGACAGGCAAACTTTGTTGATGTTTTACACTCCTGGAGCCAAAATGGTGGAACACTGTACCGCTGCCTGCCAGCTACATCATGACACGAGAAAAGCCACACCGAGTGGCAAGGCTCACCCTTCTCAAAAACACCGGGTACGGACTTATACACCGAGACACAGGGTACGACTGGGCGGGGAAATTGAATACATTTCTTTAAAAAGGGTTTTGTTTATTTAAACACCCATGCTGAGAATGTCGATCCTCCGTTCGGAATGGTAATCTGTGGTTTTATCTTTGGAACCGTAAGTGCCGTCACACGCCGACCCGCGTAATCCAAAGACAAACCCGGCATTTCTGCGATGAGTCACCGAGCCAGATGCCTCCCTCTCCACTGCCAACCGCAATCTAAAGCCAGGCTCACTCGTCAGCTGGAGGGCAGCTTCAGGCGATGCGGGAGCCCGGTCTGCACTTGGCGCTGCGTGGGGAGACGCTGATCTCCTCCCATGTCTGAGCGAATAACCGCTAATTCTGGGCCAGTTCAGGGCTGCCCTCGTCCAGTCGGCTACAGGCCCGGGTTTTATCCTCCGGCCAGCAGGCTGGAGGGCTAATCTTCCACACGAGAGGGGGCCGCTCCCACACGAGCCCTGACACCACTCCGGCCAGGTGCTATTTTTAGAGGAACTAAGACGTCAGGGATTGCACATGCTAGGCACACTCAGAGGCAGCATGCATGGAGAAATCTGTGCAAGCTGTGTAGCTGTGGATTTTGCACACTGTTCATGTGAAGCACTGGCACTCCCTCTGATTTAATATGGCACATACGACCGCTACCTGGAGTGTGTTAAATTCAAGCACAAAAGCCTGCAGCTACGGAATCATATACACAGCACTGCTGATGTCCCGAGACATTTTTAATTTCCACACACTCGTCAGTAAAAGAAAAGCACACGCAAGGAAGGCTGGGAAACTGGGAGACAGCATTCATTAACAGCCACCGTTCTGCAGTCTCATTAACTTGTATACAAAACCGCAATCCTGTCAGACAAAACTAGTTCACAAAGTGGAACAGCAAAGCTGCACATGACATTTATCCGACCTCAGGCCAAATTTGTGGTTTGTTTTTAAATGTAAGCTCTTTTTGAAGAGGCAGCAATAAAAAGAGTGTCATTTAAATTATTCTGATCTATATTTTCAACACTGATCCCCACCCAGTTCCCTACACACACGTCCACAGAGCATTCGGTTCTCGTCTTCATCGCTATAGTTGTCACACAGAAGGTTCGGGGCCTGAGAGCAACGGTCAGCTGAGGGAAGGATAAGATGTCCAAACCAATTTAGCACAGCAGGCCCGCTGCGGACGCTCAGACCAGTGCGCCACTCTTCTGAAGGCAGCGCCTCCCTGCGTGGCGATTCAAAGGACACACGTCTCCCAGTGCAGACACGCACAGAGCGGACGAGGGAGATTCATGACTTACAATGGCTACAGCTCGAGTCGGGCAGGAAGAAGCCGCAGACCTTCTCCTTTTGCCGAAAAGCTGGTGGCGCTGACAGAAACTTCTCCCTGCAGAAGACAAGAGATACAATTCATGAACTGAGGAAGCCTGTGATGAGTGTGGTCTCCTGAACAGAAGCATCAGAAGTTAATCATTATGAAACGTTCAGTATCAACCTGTATTACTAATTACTATTAAAGCAGTTTTAATAAACTACTGTTGGCAAATACACTCCAAACCTCTGAAACCCAAATGTGAGGAAGTGCCAAAGAGCAGGGGGAACTACTGGACCAATCCCCATCAGCTCAGAGACTCTTATAACCACAGAGACTCATGATGGGTGATTTTCACACAAGGAGGCGGTTTATTGTCAAAGGATTGTCTTGTTTTTTAACCTGACACGTAACGTCTAACTTTTTTTTTTTTCAAATGCTGAATCCCTAGATATCTAGAGGATCTCATATTCTATTATTCTGAACTGACATAACACACCGATATGAACACACACATTGTTTTCTAAAAACATTCTTGGAAGCCTGGCGTTTGATATACATCAGTCCAAAATGAAAACCTCGTATTGTATATTATACCAATAAAACTGAGAAATAACTCTCTTGGGTAGCGACATCAACAGAGATGATCTAAATATAGAAGCACGAAGTTGTGCTGGAAAAGGAAGAATTCCCTTTTCAAAAGCACTGATTTAAAGGCCTATTCAGATCCTATTTAAGCTTGTGACTTGATGGTTTTGTAGATTTGAGAGAGAAGATGTATTGTAGGTGAAGAAGCAGAGGAATTTGGTATTTGTACTCAAATATAACTTGTGAATATTGGAATAAGGGTGGGCTAAGTTTGCAAGTCTTTGATATCAATGTCATTATATGCCTGTCCTGGGATTAGTCCCGTTACAATTCTGGCTCTATACAAGACTGTATAGGTCTACATGGTTCAGTCCTACATTAACTGTAGGTGTCAGCAAGTGCCTGTACTGGCTGTCATTTCTCAGCACATATGAACCAGGATGTGCTGTGATGTCAGGGGAGGACAGCTCAGTTGCTGGGCTCCCAGGCCTGTGGATCACATCCAGCTCAGAGTCTAGTTCTGCAAAACAGGCGGCGATACTTTCAGTTTGTAGAAAACGAAACTCATGGACTGGAATTGACACTTTCCCAGGAGGGGGCATCGTTTGCCTCTGAAAGCAAGAACTGCCTCTCGGCACATTTCAGAACATTCGCAAGAACAGAACTCTAAATCTACAGCCTGTTATTCAAAATATGAGTATTACTGATGTATTAATTGATTCATTAATTTAATTTAATTTGTGTAATGCCTGTGTTTAAGACAAGGTGTATTAAAGCACCTGAAATAAAGTTACTTTGCACTGAGGTTAAGTATTTGTTGTGGTAATACACAACAAAATACAGCAACCGTAGTGAAGGAGGGACAAGACAACAATTCTCTACAATTGCAAACAAGCAGAACTGAAAATGAAACAAAAGTTCCTACTGTGGTGGATCAGATTACAGGCAGTGTGAAACTGGTGCTGGTTTAAAGATTGCAGTGTAGTGATAGGAACTGTAGGGAGTAGAGGTTCCGTTGAGTTTTCAGGAATTGTATACTATTACTTGATGCTATAGCATAATCACATACACACACACGTATTTATATATATATAAATTATTATCAAGACATTCCCAGATGGAACTTTTGCATTCGATCACTTCAAACGCATCTTTTCCATCAGTATAACTTATTAAACTGTACTGCACACAGAGTCCATTTTCAGGGTATAAAACTACACAACCTGTGACCAGATCATGCGACTGATTTACAGGGCTGCATTCTTCGAGGGAGGGAAAGACAGAATAAAAGCTGGAATATTACCCTGTCCGTTTGCCCTTGGCGATCCTTCGGTTACTGAGTTACAGATCTCTCTCTCTGGCAGAAAGGGGAATGAGAACTGAACTCACCTCAAAGTCCGCTCCAGCTCCCTGCTTTCCAGCTTGTCTCCCTGGTTGAGTAAGCGCAGGATGCCCTTTTCGAATGACTCCATGGACTGTTCCTTGGGAAGCTTCATTGGGGGGAAAGAGAAGAACAGACGTGCATCACAGCGATGTCAGGTTTTCACCTCCATCTCTGCGCCGTGGACCAGCGACTCCAGGCGAACAACAAGGTCTACTTAATAACACGATAGAGTGACAGGAATATAAACTGACTGAAGAAGATCCAGTGAGGATAGAAAAACCTATGAGGTGTATGAAACTGTACTGTCTTAATAAATTGTATATATTTATTAATGACACATTCCCCCCCTCCCATCAGTTCTGAAAATACCACAAACGTCACAATAAGCTGTTACAAAGAGGTTTAAAAGCGAAACGAAACTGTCAACAGCAGTAAAAAAAAAAAAAAAAAGCAGTACTGGGCAGGCATTTGTACTTCTCGAACGATGTGTGATGTCGCATTGTTCGATTTCGGCTCGTTTGCATTTGATTACACTCCTCTTTGTCATCGTGGGGGAATCGTGTTTCGTTTAATATAATGGTTCATAATCTACCGTGGAGCGTGAAAGAAAAAATGTCTAGCGCATGCTCTCGGTCAGAATACCCCCCCACTGCTTTATTTTGTCTCCAGTGAAACTCTCCATGGTCGCTTACACACAGCGAGAGAGTTTTTATTCACACAGGACACGCATGTACTGAACATACAGTAAGAGAAATGGCTTGCATTCTTCCTTTCGTTCACAGAGAGCAGTGACGGAAAGCCTACCTTGAGTAAGAAGTCTTCGAGTGCCTGATGCGTCTTCGTCACACAGCTCGACGTCGAATCGGACCACTTCACCTAGAGGAAGAGACATCAGACATTTAGGCTTTGGATTGCAATCAACACGCCCATCTCCTCGGCTCCCCCGCATTTCAGCGATCAAAAGCCTTGCTGCTGCCCTATAACACATTCAGAGTAACTACATGTTGGCTTCCATGGGTGTTTTCGGACGATTTCCAAAGACACAAACATGAGCTACAGTGCTCCTCCTGTGTCAGTCGTACACATTCCCATTGCTGGATCCGGCCTGCACTGACAGCCTGGAGGTCAAGGCCAGGACTCTCTCCCCCAGTACAGGCCGTAGCGGGAGAGGACAGGGAATCCCTGCTCGCGTTTCTCACTAGGAACGCTGCTCGATGGTACTTCTCAAAAAGGACACATTTGTAGGTTTATAATTCAATCACAATCGCGCTTCTGGATTCAAAGTGGGGATATGAAAACGCTTATGGATACAGACAAGTAATATCACATTTCTTTCCTGTCTAGCAACCTTAAGGCCATCAGGTGCATTCTGAATAAACAGCACATTTCAAATCCCGTGTGTGTGTGTGTGTGTGTGTGTGTGTGTGTGTGTGTGTGTGTGTGTGTGTGCGCGCTTCTATCTCGCTCTCCCTCCCCCTCCCTCAAAACAGACACACACAGGTGAAAACAGACCACTGCTTTTGGAATATCAGTCATATTAATGATCACGATTCTCTCAGCATCTGCGGTCACTTAAACGAGGTTGGCCCTCAAAAAGACATGCCAAAAACCTTTATCCATTAATGGTAAAGACAAAGCACCTCATTATGAGACACAATCATCCCTCAAAGCCTCCCTAGAGCCACACTATGCTGTCCGTATGACTCCTTGCTTGATTAACTGATTATCTCCCACACAAAAATAACGTCTGTGACAGTTGTTGCTACACATGAGGCCCGCAAAGCAACAAAGCATGAAACGGGAATCAAGAAGACCAGAATGGCAGCAGACTGTTTATCGCATCACAGCCAGCTCGAGTCCGTTAAGAAACTAATTTCAATTACCTACACCTAATATTTAGATTGATTATAGGTGCAACATGGAATACTGTGTTTAATAGTAGATTTCATCCATCTGCTTCTCATTGTGATCTTAGTTTGTCATCTATTCCCCCGACATGTGTATTGTGAGCATATACACTCACCTAAAGGATTATTAGGAACACCATACTAATACTGTGTTTGACCCCCTTTCGCCTTCAGAACTGCCTTAATTCTACGTGGCATTGATTCAACAAGGTGCTGAAAGCATTCTTTAGAAATGTTGGCCCATATTGATAGGATAGCATCTTGCAGTTGATGGAGATTTGTGGGATGCACATCCAGGGCACGAAGCTCCCGTTCCACCACATCCCAAAGATGCTCTATTGGGTTGAGATCTGGTGACTGTGGGGGCCAGTTTAGTACAGTGAACTCATTGTCATGTTCAAGAAACCAATTTGAAAAGATTCGACCTTTGTGACATGGTGCATTATCCTGCTGGAAGTAGCCATTAGAGGATGGGTACATGGTGGTCATAAAGGGATGGACATGGTCAGAAACAATGCTCAGGTAGGCCGTGGCATTTAAACGATGCCCAATTGGCACTAAGGGGCCTAAAGTGTGCCAAGAAAACATCCCCCACACCATTACACCACCACCACCAGCCTGCACAGTGGTAACAAGGCATGATGGATCCATGTTCTCATTCTGTTTACGCCAAATTCTGACTCTACCATCTGAATGTCTCAACAGAAATCGAGACTCATCAGACCAGGCAACATTTTTCCAGTCTTCAACTGTCCAATTTTGGTGAGCTTGTGCAAATTGTAGCCTCTTTTTCCTATTTGTAGTGGAGATGAGTGGTACCCGGTGTGGTCTTCTGCTGTTGTAGCCCATCCGCCTCAAGGTTGTACGTGTTGTGGCTTCACAAATGCTTTGCTGCATACCTCGGTTGTAACGAGTGGTTATTTCAGTCAAAGTTGCTCTTCTATCAGCTAGGCCCATTCTCCTCTGACCTCTAGCATCAACAAGGCATTTTCGCCCACAGGACTGCCGCATACTGGATGTTTTTCCCTTTTCACACCATTCTTTGTAAACCCTAGAAATGGTTGTGCGTGAAAATCCCAGTAACTGAGCAGATTGTGAAATACTCAGACCGGCCCGTCTGGCACCAACAACCATGCCACGCTCAAAATTGCTTAAATCACCTTTCTTTCCCATTCAGACATTCAGTTTGGAGTTCAGGAGATTGTCTTGACCAGGACCACACCCCTAAATGCATTGAAGCAACTGCCATGTGATTGGTTGGTTAGATAATTGCATTAATGAGAAATTGAACAGGTGTTCCTAATAATCCTTTAGGTGAGTGTATATTAAGTTTACTTTGAAGACAAATGTTTCCATTTTTACAAGATTTTTTTCCCCCTTAACTACAGATACAACCTTTTCACTCTATGATTAAGTGGTCCATAAATGACACAACTGCCTTTGAACTCAACTCTTTAATACTTACATAATTGAACAAGAAAAGACTAATTTGGCAATATTGTTCACTTACATAAAATTCATAAATAAAGGATATGGCCCGGTTTCACTAAATTTAGTTTTTTCCCCATTTGTACTTATTTCCCTGACTTCAGTTTTTTTTTAATGATCTGTAAAGTTCGTTATGTAATCTGTTCCTACATTTCTGTCTAACTGGCTTGCTAACTAAAAAAGCTCCAATGCAAACAACAGATTTTCTAAAGCTGTCGAAGTGCGATTACATCTGTGTGTAGAAACAACGGGGAACTGTGCAGAAGAAACAAACTACACTAGAAAAAACAAATAACAACAAAGAAGATACTATCAACTCTCCCTTTTTGAGGTTTTGCGTAGGCAGGGCGAGCAACGTTGCAAACCGAGGGGCTCCGCTGGCAGCCGAGCACAGACTGCCATTTTCAAAGCGTGTGGAACAGTGGCAGTGTGTGCCGGGCGATGCTTCAGACTGCGCCGATCACAGAGTCAATGTGGGCTCATTGACAGAGCAATCAGCGACCTGCGGACGTTGGACCGAGGAGAAGGAGCCCTCTGGGACAGGCCGCTTTCTGACTCAAGGCCTTAAAACGGGAAGCGCACAATCGATCTGCATTGGCTTCTCAAACTGCACATTTCACTTCACTCCTCTCCAGAACTCACGGTCACATGTGACACTTGTTATTTGGATTAAACATCTGCTGAGCTTATTATTTTCGCTTGGCGCGGGCTGGCTTGTTTTTCGGCCCCACAGTCACGGGGGAACTCATAAATCGCACAGAACTGTCAGTGCCTGGTAGGAACGGGAATGCATGTGAAGGATGATATGCACAGGAAAGCAACACACACAACACACACACACACATCTGTAGGACAGCAACAACAACCTGTGAGGAGTAGTGTAGGTATGAAGAGACTGGATTTCTCCACCTCTTCAGTTTCCCAAAGTAGATGCAAAGATACAATTGAACTACTTTTGCACTACAAAAAGTAGCCTGCTCAGTTCTTTAGCAACACACCCTGACAGAGGTTCAACACCTGTCTGGAAAGCACAGTTTGAATCCAACAGCAGAAACCGTGCGAGTGCCTGGTACTACCCGTTGACCTGCACGGGAGATCATCATTTAATCTACACAACACACACCTCTGGGCAAGCATGATCCGCAGCAGAAAAGTCATGTTTAATGTGCTTCTGCAAATGGGTAAAAATTGAATGTTTATTTTGATCCTGGATGGATCGGTGCGCTCTAACTTTCTAGGAATCACGCCTGCTCTCGTTTCTTTATGGGACCACAAACGGAGAGGTAGAAAACTTCAAGGTCTGCGTATGTTGTTCTTTGTTAGTTAAATGAGCTCAAACAATTCATTTCCACCGAGACTGCTGGATGAAGAAATAATAAACGCACAGGGCAGAAAGCGAAGCAGTATCAAAGATCGTTAGTATATAAACTATAATGAGACCGTTTGATAATATGCTAGCGGATTGCAGAAATGCTTGAATGGGAAATCCTTTTGAAGCAATACAGCTGGCAATGCTTGCTTTTCACAAAATATTACAGTTCTCCCTTCTCCCTCACTTGCTTGCTTTTAATCAGTAAAAAAAAGATAGTAGTCTTTATGAGCAGCTGAACTAGCGAAGTTATATGATTTTAAGCAAAACAATGAAAGAAAGAGCTGGTGAAACAGAACCGTGACGTGGGTTTGAGCGATGCAACAGTGAAAACAGCCACATAACACGCTAAATAAATATTTACAAAGTTCCTATAAACTGTTAGAGGAACAGAGCACACGATTCCTTTTCTAACAGCCTTTTCAAGTAAATCATACACTCATAGGCATCGAACACTACTAGAAGTAAACAGACATTTTTTACGTGGGCCCCTACACTATACACAACCCCCAAAGAGAAGACACAGCAAAGCCCGGCCTCGTGGCTTCCCCGTGACATCACGCCTCATTTATGAAGCTGGTGGTCCCTTAACACACGGAACAAAACCAAGATCCTGCTGGAACACATGACAGGACAGCAGCCCCGGCACGGCAAAAGGCCCGGGCACTTTCTGCCAAGCGTAATCAATGAAGCTCTGTCCGCACCGGAGTCAAAAGGTTGGAGAACTTGTGTCAACAGGGTCTGAAAGGGGAATAAGCGAGTCAGCGGTTTCACGGACTAAGCCAGCCTAGTTAGGAATGCGTCTGCCCGCTATTTCACCAGCTGTACTTAACACAACAAAGCCTGCCGTGGCAGCCGATCGCAATCCATTCTCCGCAGCACCCAGGTTATTCCAGGGCAAGCCGGTGCTCGGTTTTATGGGCTGTTATCAATGAATCCCAACATGTGCACCGTCGATAATATATTTATTTGCAGTCACTTCGTCATGTTTATCTTCCATACTAATAAAATCATAAAAGGTTAAATAACAGTAATAACATGATAATAACCAGTATTCAAAGACTCAAATTGCGTTAGAAAGGCTAAATCTGGATTGCTTAGCTCCAGTTACACAACTGTCCAGTTACCAGGAAGGATATACGACGAGTCACGTTAAACCCACTTCTACTAAGCCATGAATCTTCCAGCGCAATTTAAAACAACCGAGATGTCATGTTTCACCTTTTTTTGTTTCCTTCAGTGGACAGCGGTGGGAACAGAAATGCACTTTGGGGGGTTTCAGTCCCAGGCCTTGACTGCATAACGTTGTGGAAAACAGGCTGTTACCATGTTTACAGCCACAAGGGAAGTGGTGCGGCGCTGTTGTGTGGACGAAGAACAAAAAAGGAAAAGGGGGATTTGTTTAATCTAATCTGTGACCCCACAGTTAGGAGGCCACGAAGCATTGCCAGGTTTTGTCCAGCAGCAGATTCTTGGTATCTTTACAAACATCCCAAAGAGTTCGCTAGTGCGTTTTTTGCTCTGAAACCTAAAAATTAAATCTTAAAGTGGGAATGGTGTTTTTTTTTTTAGGGACACAAACCTAACATTACTCCACATCAGTGAGGGAGTCTGAATAGTGTAGTATTTATGTTTTGTTGTTTTTCCCTGGCCAAACAAAACATGCCACAGCAAACACAGTGAGAAGGATGGTCCATTATCAAGTGAGAAAACGGACACAAAGAAAGGACAGTTTTAACATTTGTATTTCGTTTCAGAATATTCAGATTAAAAACAAAACGGGGATCCTCTGTGTCTAAAGTCTATCGGCAGATGATGTGCACTGGATTGTGAGAGAAATGACTAAATGAGACGATAAGTAGTCGCATTGTGTTTTCACATGCCACATACTGTATCCGCAGTACGCCAATGTGTAAGGCTTCCACGCCCAGCTGAGATGAGTGGGCTGTCAGTTCCCATCGGCTCTCACGGCCGGGGCACAATGGCGTTCCAGCAGCGACTGCATTCCTCACTCGCTCACCCATCCCTTTCAGGAAGGTCACTGCAGAACATCCTTTGGCAGGAGTTTCTCCGTCTCACAAAAAAAACAAACGCAGCCCCTGCAAGGGAACACGCACCCGACACAAAAACACTATTTTCTTTCTGTTACTGGGGGGTATGGAGGCTTCGGTTCGAATCAGGAATGACATCCTCCCCCTCTCTGAGATGGGGAGACTACAGACTGCATCTGAAAGCTGATGGTGTACAGTCACAGGTCAAACTTTTCCAGAGCTCCCTCTCAACAGTGTTTACTTAATGCTGTACATTATTCAGAAACTGCCTATACATGGAAAAGCTTTCCAGACCCGTAGTGCTCAATTACGCTTATAAACTGCGTGTCAATACCCGGATTCTAAAGTAAACAGAGTTCTAGATCTCATTTAATGTAATACATTTGTAAGTGGTAATAAGAGTGTGAATTAAAGCATCTTACACTGCAAAGATAGATGTACTGAGTGTTTCTGGTGAACTGGTTCTTTAACACAAGACTTAATAAATAATTGAATATTTGCTGTGGAATTCATGGGGTTAGGAATATAGGCCTACTTGTAGTGTAAAGCAAACCAAGATATTATGAATTACAATTACAAAAAATATTTCTAATCAATTCCTAGGCCACGTAATGTTTAGTGTCCAGTGTGTGTCATGTAAATAAGCACAGGCTTTTGGACAACAATCCCAAGAGATTAAGAAACTTTACCAAACACAGAATATAAACATAAATATAAATATATAAATATAAACGATTCTGACAGATCACTAACTTAACAGAGACCCTCAACAGGAGCTTATGGGAGAGGCTGTGAAGAGTATAAAAACAGCTTCCTCTTTCTATTGTCGACTCAGGCTTTACAAATTGAAAAAGGCCAGAGTGTCAGGTGGCACGTAGCGGATAATCGCTGTCCTCTTTAAAACTCATTTTCATCCCATGACGTTGTTCAGCAGGGGGGTGGGGTGGGGGGGGTCACCACTGTAAATAAAAGAAGGATAATCTTCTTTTCAGCATCAACCAGGCGCTTTAATTCCAGAAAGCTAAGCCTAAGAAAGGCCGTGGGTATACACACACACACACACGCATATATGCATTTCACATTTGCAGATTAAGTTGTGCCCCAGAAACTAGTTCATCGATAACGGCACGCAGAGATGCCTGTGAAATCCCACAATCATAGCTTGCCGTTGCCCCGGCCCATTATATGGCTGACTGGTTAACAACCACCCTGCCGGGCCAGGAAACAGAGCTGAATGCCGCCATGGTATTCAGTTCACTCTTCCTGGTCGAGCTTCTCGGCCTGAATGAAGTTTCTGTTAATGAGAGCTTCCCTGGCAACTTCCACGGGGCGACAACTCCGCGTTCGTCCCTGAAAGGGGTGACAATCGCCCAATGGGACACTCATACGCCCACACAACACCCACTGCCAGCAGGACTCTGTGCCACCAATACAGCTACACAGTTCCCCGTGAAAGAGACATTTACCAGGAGCAGATTGTCAAAGGAACTCATTCATCATGTTTGCACGACGGTTGAGGTCTGCTCAATAATTTGCGGGCGATATCACATCTCATTAAGATCTACTGACCTTTAATTGTTAAATAAACAAATCTGAACCACATATCCATCTTTCTTAGCCATTATAAATCTTGAAATGTAGACTATACGTTTGTAGAATAAAGATAACCGCATTTCGGTGGGGACGGGGGCAACTCTGGACACAAACACATTTTTCTTAAAAGGGAGAAACGAAAGAATTCACTTCCCTCAAGGTTATACTCCAGGAATAGAAAAGTGCTCATGTGACACACTCTCAGTGTGTGCGCGCCTCCACTACACTCTGTCAGAGGTGCATCACACAGCAACCCAACTTGGCTGGAAGGGAGGAGTAAATTACATTGCAGCTGCAGGGACGATCCGACATCCCCATATTGCAGCTGCAGGCACCGGTTGATTTATATGAATGGTTCGATTTATTCTAAGGCTTGGAGGAGGGCCATACTGTACTCTGAGCAACAGCTTAAGTCTCCCTAGCAGAACTGGAAAACATCCTGGCACCGCTATCGGTTACACTTTCCTCCCAAAGAGGCAACGCAAGCCCAGGTGCTTCGGTCTCTGTCAACACGCTGTAACCCAAGACCTTTATTAGTTACGGGGGCTGAGGTGGACTTCGCACAAGCGAGGCATTGTTATTGCTGTATGTTTATGGATTGTCGTCGTTGTTTTTTGTGGTTTTGTTTTCTACTAACATTCCTAAAAAGCTTGCAAGAAACCACCAACTCATTTAGCTTGACTTTGTTATTTTACACACACATACACCCCCTATATTTAAACTAATCCCAGCTAGTAAAGAAACAATGGTGCATCTTTTTTTTCAATAAGTTTCTATGCATTCGTGACAGAGAGAATGTTTTCTGAACTATCCACACCCCTGGTAATAACGTAAATTCCAGTATACAATACACAGCCAAACACTATTAGAGGTGTTATCGTTCCTGTCAATCCAGAAAAGGCAACAGAATTCCCCACACGGCGTTGTGTACAGGCTGCACACATTGACTTTTATATAATGGAGAGTACACAAACAAACCCAGCTTCAGCTGTGGAACATCAGATCCAATCATCTTCAAGAGACACAAACTCTGCTGCGTTGAACTATGAGTCTTACTCTTCAGTGGATTTATAATAATTGTAGTAGTAGTAGTAGCAGTAATAATATGGTTCCTGTATGTGTACTGGGTCATCGTTCAGGGTATTGTTTGCTAATTCACATTAATGAAAGCTTGAAAAAGTCCAGCAC
The DNA here is from genome assembly GCF_036373705.1 of Amia ocellicauda. Lineage (NCBI taxonomy): Eukaryota > Metazoa > Chordata > Actinopteri > Amiiformes > Amiidae > Amia > Amia ocellicauda. The sequence goes on along the minus strand of NC_089851.1, from coordinate 4,866,993 downwards.
AGACCGCTGCGAGACTACAAGCATCATATTTATGTACATTGTTGACAGCGATCTTCTATTTGTGCATTGCATTTTCACCCATTTATTTTTGTTCGTATCGTTTTCAGTTTCAGAGTGTGAGCCAGACTTTGTGTCATAATGGATTAACACAATCAAGGCAAATCTGTCATTCACACTCGGTTAAGATTTGTGTTGTCGCTGGAAAAAAAAAAAAAAGAAACAACCGTCTCCCCACAGGACTCAGAAAACATCATTTGAATAATTAAGAGTCATGGATTATACATTCAACTTAGCATAAAACAAGTCATTAAAAAGAAAAACACACAGTAAGGAGGATGGTGTAAGACAGACTCCACAAAAACCAAGGCCTGATTTGTTTTGGTAATAAGACAAAATAAACATCCCAAGTCTAATACTGCATTCCACCCGCCAGTATCATACCATGCGTATTTGAAACTCCTCACATTGTGCAATCGGTTTATTTACTGTAACAGCTGATCCTGTTTTTTTAATATTTATCCCATCTCACTGTTGACATTATTATTTATAGATAATAAAATAATGCTTTGGCTAAACATTTAATCTGTCACCATTATTCAATTAAAGTATGTTCACATGCAAAACCAAACCAACCTTAACCGTCTTAACATCATGTTGCATAATATCAATAACTACAGGAATATTGCCATCAATTTGTAAGTGGATATTTTGGATAAATCACATTCCACATTTGTTTTGTGGAAAAACTCTTACATGCCTTCATATAGAAAATGCTTTCTGGAAACTGGTTTCGGAGAAATTCCCATGTTCGTGTAAACGCCCTGATATTTACATTAAGATACAGAGGTTTATTTATAACTGGAGTGGTGCTGCATCTGGCTGTGTACACTTGTCAATAAAAATGTACTTTGGCAGCCAAACAATCAAACAGAACTAAAACATTAAAGGAGTCGTGTTCTCCCAACGCATTACCATCAGGGGCTGCTGTCAGAACCAACATGATGCCATGTAAACGAGTTACAAAACAAGTCGTTTTCAAGGCAAAAACAAGGTCAGGGTACAATAACTAGCACTTCTTTCTGCTTTGCTGAAATATTGAATCAATTTGCTGGAGTTGGAGAGGAAGTCTTCAGCATGGCCAGCTGCCACGCACAAACCCTCGGGGAAGATGACTGAGGAGTACACACCAAAGCAAACCTAAAAATGACACAGATCCTGCACATTATTTGTACAGCACAGAGTTGCACCCTGACGACATCTGAGAAGACGCACATTTTCAGTGACAGATCTTTGAATCCACAATTCAGATCCAGTCCCCTGAAGGCATTCGAAAAGCTCTTTAATCAACCTCCACAATGACACCACAGTTAACCAACATCTAAACTAACAAACTCAATGCTCAGATGTGTGCCGATCCGCCTTTCCAGTGATCATGAACTCTGGTTCTAGAATTCCTTTGTGGCCTTTAAAACCAGGAACCAGGTCCCAGACTCGTCCTGCTCTTGGAAGAGACGAACCAAAGGAGAATGAAGCACAGAGTGGCCTCTCAACGCAGACAGCACACCCTCCTCAAAACCCTCAGCTTCGTACCAGATCTTTCTACTCTCTTCCAGAGGAATACACCACACAAACACAGCCAGCATGTCTGTACATCTGACACAACAACAGACACCACAGTATCTCCAGGGTGTTACAGAAACAGGCTCATCTGTTCCTCTGGGCTGAGACTGACTGCTCATGCGCCAAGGGGATTGATTAGCCTTGGAGCTGACTGGAGGAAAGACTGATAAAAAAAAAAAGTGAGAACGCTTCATTGGCTACGGAGAGATTATTCATTAGCTAGAATAAGAAAGACTGCAAATCTAAACACCAATGGCTTATATAGTGTGATACTTTCATTATAGAGGCGTCTCTGGTAACACAGGTCAAGTTATTATTAAGTTATTTGGCATTTGAAACAGTTGACCATTTCTCCAGCAACACACAAGCTTTCGTAGGGAAGAACACTACCAACAACTGACAGTTTTGTGTTGGAGCATTTTCTATGGCACAAGGAGCATGTCGAGGCTTTCTGCTCAGTATGATGAGCACAGAAAACACACCAACGTCTCCTGCTCTGAAGCGCTCTGGCCATTGCTGATGTCTTGCTTCCAGCTGCGACCGAGACCGCGTTGTGCAACTTGCTTTCCTTCTGGCCAAGTGCCACCGTCGCTCTGCCCAGGCGTCCGTCCACAAGGCTGACAGCCAGGGCACTACCGGATGTTTACTACAAAGGTCACATGCTTTACTCACCAATATATATATTTTAAATTAAATAAAAAAATCTGAAGAGCTGCTGCATTTGATTGCCCTACTTAATACAAACATTCTTCAACAGGCCCAACGCAAAGCAATGCAGTTGTTGTCGTCGTCTTGTTTTGGTGAGTAGAGGTAGTTTTTATTCCCATTATGTAAATTGTGCACCCAAATCTGACTATGAAGCACTTTGATTTCATATCCCACAGAAACAAGAAAGGGATGATTCGAGATTATCTTTACGGGTTCCCATCAGGGCGGACTCACCTCAAACGTGTACTCAAGGTATCGGTCCGTCCTACACCTCGACACCCCCTTCAGCACAATCTTCTCTATGTGCACTGCTGCGTAACACACAAAGCAACAATTTGTTAAACAAAACTAATGCAAATCAACAGGCCTCTAGAAAGCACAAACACAGAGGCTAATGTAACCTCTTTTTCAAATACACAACACTTTTTCTTTATTATGTATGGTTTAATTCCTTAACAAAATCCTAAAGTTTCAAAAGTAAGCATTGGACTTTTCACTTTTCACTTAAAAAGGAAATAATTTTCTTATGTCACATATCAGAATATACGTATTGGTCTTTGTATATATGTTTAGAAACTATGTTACTCTTCAGGAAATTGCATTGTAGTGGCTGCAATTCTGTTGCACATGAATATTGTTAGCCTATTCATCCTGTGAGGCACTGGGTTTCAAAGCTGAGCCCGTGGTGCTACATATTGAAAGCAGTATCTCTAGATTTACCCTCTTTCTGCGCCTTCCTGGATACAGGCTGGTTCCCATGGGGTGACTGGTCCCTCTCAAACAGGCTGTTCTCAGTGCTGGGACAGAGGTAATCATTTTTTTGCACTTTGTTCTGCTGCGGGGGAAAGACAAAAACACACAAGAAGCAAAGGTAAATATAAACAGGATTATTGTGATGCTCAAAAGGAAAAAGCTCAGAGAATTCCTGTGCCAGGCAGTATGATCCTAAAACTACAGTGTCAGAGAAATCACTCCAAAGGTGTCTTTGATATGAAGATGAAAACCAAGTTTCAACTGTTATATCCTGGAAAATCAAAATCAGAGGTTGATGTAAAACACATTTTCGCCAAAGGGAAATAAATTATCCCTGTATGCATGGAGGGTGCATCTACATTCAGGATTTGCACGACAAAGTATAGAGCAATAACCATTGGGGGGGTGGCTCGACTAAAATGTGCCGTTTTCTCCTGATGAGAATACTTTAAAAGACCCACAGACCCAGAGGAACTCGGATACAATGGGACACTTCAGGCAAACTGAAGCACATTCCACATCTGAAACCAGCTTTTTCACTCTGTCAATGTATCACAAGGTCTGCAGTCAATTAAAACCATACGTGTTGACAATTGCTCATGAAGGATTGTGCTTTGTGAATCACATCGATAATGCCAGTTTGCTTGATGGGAGCTGTAACCGACTACAACCCCAGTCTAATTTATTTTCTAAAGGCATTCATTCAGCCTCCGAGAGCACACACAAGACTGCATGCTTCTGAATGGCACGAACTGTGACTATATCATCAATAATGTTAACGAGTTTACCAAATACACATAGGCCTATACCTTTGAATACAATATCTCTGAATACAATATCTGCTTTTCTTTGTCATGCGGTAGTTGTTTAGTCCTGGTAGATAAGGGACTGGAAGAGGACGAATCTTTATGCCTGGGCTCCTGACATTTAATTATTAACCCTCCACAGCTAGCAAATTTAGACAATGTCCGATACACTGTAAAGGATATCAAAGCGAGCGTTAGCTGGTGTAAATAGAGGTGTCGGCACTCGACACAGAGTTCAGGTGAAGTTTCCAGCGACATGCAAGAGTGACCTTGTCTGGAGCTCGGTAACAGGTAACCCAGCAAGAAAGGCCGGCAGATTTTTATCACAGACGTTTCTCAACAGCACAGAAGAGGAAAGGTTTTATTCTCAGAGTAGCTTTTTAAGGAGCAGCACGGTTTTCTCTCGCTCTGAATTATCTGTCTATGGCAGGAAAGTTGCTCCCATAATCGTGGTGCCCTGGTGTGGAGTTAACTTCCAACACAGGGAACTACAATTATTCCCCCTAATAATCAGATCCCCAAACACCATGAACTGAAAATAAAAACACACACATACTGCATTATACACAACATCAGCACAGAGATGAAAAACGTGAACTGAGAATATGAATGCTCAACAAGGAAAATTCAATGTATTCTGTCAATAGTTCAATTTTGTAATGTCCAGTGTATTCAGTGCGAGCTTCTGGTCCCTGCTGCACAACACTACTGTTTTAGTTTCTACCATTCGATACATTTGAACACTTTCTTGATGGATGCAGGGTTTCTTGTTTTATTGTTAAAAAGATTGCAAACAAAAGTGCAACGTTTTAACAACTGCAGCGTTTTTATATAACATTGCCTTGCCCATCAAGGCTCTGGTTAAAATGTTGCGCTTTAATATACTTCCATAGACTACAATGGGAGGTCAAAATAATACTGTTGAGCTATCAAATACAGAATATGTTGCTCTGATTAGATTATTGGTCCTAAAGCTGGATTCTCACACTGAAGCAGACATTAATACTCATTGCTTGCCACACCTGTTTTTAAAGAACATGTTATAATTGGAGCAACTGCTGTGTGTGTGTGTGTGTGTGTGTGTGTGTGTGTATGTGTCTGTGTGTCTCTGTGTGTCTTGAATCACAATAAACGATGGTGGCTGCATTTGATACATTTCTCGGGAAAATAAAACAGTTTCCTTAGGTTACAGTTGGCTGTGCCCTACTCAAATTCTAGTTGCCCACAGACGTACACAATGTGGTCAATTCAAATGTGAAGTTTAAAATCGTAAAATAAATTGCTACCACACATCTGGAGTTTTATAAAGATGTAAATTGGTAATGTACGTTTCTACCAATCAGAAACAATACAAAACACAATGGTCGGCCTAAATTGTGGTGACTAAGCGATTGAGGGGATAATTCAACATGAGGCAATGCTTTCCTTCTGAAGATAACTCCATGTTTCTCATGTTAATTAATTAAGTATAAATAGTGCATGTTGTCGGAGTGAACTAAGCAGGAGACCCTTCGAAACATCCCGTCTATGTAAGAATGTGGCTGCACCCAGTTAGGAACCCCAGTGCATCAACAATATACATTATCACTCTCTCTGACAGACCTGATAATTACAGAGAGCTTAAAAATAGATGCGCATAAAAGTACACTGGGGACGATATATTCTGGCTCTGCGTATTATATGCTAGACCTTTTGGCATCAGCCATCTGCATCCAGAGGCTATTTATTCAAATTTTTAAAGGCTTGCCAATCATCTTCACAACAGACGGATGCAGACCCAGGCCTTGGCGTCTTGTAGAGCGCTTCAGAGTTTCTCCACCACTCACTGCAGCTTTTACAGCTACGATTCTGTATAGAGTATCCTACACACACACACACACACACAATATGTGGAATATCCACCTTTCTGGTTTTCTCTTAATACCAAAACCCTGACTGGGGGAGGATGATTTATCACTACCATTAGAGTACCCACCACCATTTCTATATCAGTTGAACGCCTCCAGCTCAGAAGACGATGCTCACTCATGCAGAGCTCCAGTGCAGACCACTGTGAAGGACTTTAAATTAACCGTTTCTGTGGGCAGCTCGGAGCAAAACCGGTTCAGGGGACCTTCAGTGTAAACGCACCCACTGAGCAGCACAGATCCCACCCAAACTCGGACTGAAGCTCCGGTTCTGTGATGTACTCTCTTACACAAGAAATACACGCTCAAATAAAATAATGCTTTGAATGAATAAATAAATCTGTATCATTTTGACTTCAAAAAAGTCTGTTTCTTCTGCGGCTTTAAACGTCAATCAGACGTGATGTGAGATTAGAAAAGCTTAAACGGCTTCACCTTTCTAACTTAAGTTATCATTGAGTGTAAATTGAGAATTTCCTAGTTTCAACAATTACACCAAATGGTAAAAGGGTCTCTGAGAGAAGGTAGTATTACAACAAAACATGTTTCTTCAGAGTGTTTTCAGCAAAGATCCGCAGAAAATGGGTCAAATTCCAAAGCACTGTGAGAGACAGTATTAGAAAGAAGAAATAAATGACCTATATACTGCTATAGACTAACAATAGATCTTCTACTGTTTTGCTGTGCGTCTTGTTATTGACCCTACAGCAAACATGCATCATCCTGTGACTTTAAGAAATGACTGTAAGATTTTTTTTATCCAAAGGTTTTGAAATCCTCATCTTAAAGAATACCATCTCACTAGAATTAAGCTGCAGCCTAACTGCTATGCATTACATGCCAAATGCTTTAAGAGGCAATGCATTTAAATGAATAAAATCCTGCAACTATATAAACCATACAAATCCATTCCATACGAACAAAGAACCAAATCTAAAATCCTTGTTTAAGAGTAAACAAAATCGAGTCACAACGTCAGTGTTTTATCATAATATAGGCCCGAAGTCCAGACAATACTGCAATATATGGCTTCACTTAATAGGCCCACTTGAGAATCAAGAAGAACATTCTCCCCATTTGTTCTGAAAGGATACAGACATACACTACCAGTCACAAGTTTTAGAACACCTCCATGTTTCCCGTTTTTATTGAAATGTAAGCAGTTCAAGTCCAGTGAATTACCTGAAATGGTACAAAGGTAAGCAGTAAACTGCCAGAGGTTAAAAAAAAAAGTTTAGGTTACCAAAAACTGAAAAATAATGTACATTTCAGAGTTATATACTGTGTTACTACACCCTCTAAAGCATTATTTGGCAGTGTTACACGCAGCTCCTGTGCATAGAAGTGACGCTGTATTCCTACAATGCACACATCGTTTGAAAGCTTATTCTCTTGGCTACCAGCGCGTTTCATTCTCAAACACATCCGATTTACAGTTTCCGTGTCGCCGCCATCATTCAGAGCCCAGGGAGTAAACGCGCAGTCTGCTTGTGGGGGAGGGGGGTCACTGAGATCACTCAGTTTTGATCGGTTTTCTTGCAAATAGGCTTGTTTTGTTCAGAACAACCTAACGATCAATCAAGTATTATTTGATATTCTATCAAACACAGAGAATTGTTCACATTAGAGAATGCTTCACTTCGTTAGAAAGCTGAGAGTCTCTGCTTTCATAGGAGACCAAACACTTGGCAAACAACACAACAGTGAAGAGCACACATGGGATTAAAGAGAAGCTCACAGATTTGGTGCCTTTTAAGGGACCAGAGGGGTTTGTCAGCTTAAGGGGTTAAATTCCATGATTTCATTGTATCTCCAATTGTTTATTTTGTTCTATACTTTAATTTCAGAGTACATTGAGACATTAAACTGCATACATTTAAATAAAAACTGGACAAATTGAGGCGTTCTAAAACTTCTGACTGGTAGTGTATGGCTTCACTTTATAGGCCCACTTCAGAAGCAAGAAGTAACATTCTGCCCCTATGTTTTGAAAGGATAATTATATATATTAGACATTCATATATTCTTATACTTATGATGTTTCTTTAAAATGCTTGTGCATTATTAAATGCTTTTAAGCGACAGAATGCCACAGTCAGCTTAAGTTGGCATTTAAGCAATCCTCCCACTTCACTCCCCCCTCGGCACCTCTCACTACGGACACCTCCTCCTGCCTGCATGAGTCACATCCAAATGTATGTCAGCCCTCCTTGAGTCAGGCTCACTGGGACTAAGAGCAGACATTAGGGCAGGGAGAAGATTATTCCCTGGTAGCAACAAAGAACATACGTATTTTGCGACCCAACTTCCCTGCACCATTTTTTTCTTATTATTTTGTAAAACAAGTGTATGCTTGATTTAAACTAAGCAACCATGCAGTCTAATTAGGGACGAATTGTAATTAATTTAGTTCCTACTGTTGTTAATGTAATTTTTAGTTTACAGAATTGATACTGTGAAATATAATCACAAAGTGACATCCCACAATGCACTCCATTCAGCGCAGCACAGCATTTGGCTTGTTTATGTAAAGCACCTGCTAAAGTACAATTTAATAATTCTGACAGCTTTGATACGGCTAATGCGCTAGTATTTCAGCAATGGAAAATAAACCAAAATATATTTGGTGCTGATTTAAGAGCGGATGAAGAGAAAAACTGAGTGCAGAGCTTATTGTAGTATCTTGTCAGTACTGTGAAGGAAAGGACCTGGAGACCTATTGAGAAGACTGCCAATTAGACCTAATTACAGCAGAACGCCCTGCCCTCCAATTCTTCAATAGGGTTTTGCCAAGAGTGGGAAGAGCAGTAATCTCCAACCATGCGTAATCTGGGAGTAAATTACCTTTTCACTACTCTGCGAACACTCAGTTTTGGTGTTCATCTGTTTATTTATTTATTTTTTGAAGTTACTATAGGAACTGTCTTGATACAGGCTGAATTTGGATTTCACCTTTGAATTTTCACAGATCATTAGTCAACTTGTATAACTAAGATTCACATAAACCATTAAGAACTAAGGAGCATTGTTGATAACAGGCCCTTGACGTGGAAATTTCCACTATTAAAAAGTTGATCATCTGAATCAAATCTGCTTCAAACCACATCCTGACGTTCCTGAGGGCATTCCCCTTCCCTTACACACTGTCTAACTCGAGGTCTGAACAGACCAACTTTAAATCAATGAGAACGAACAAAGTAAAATGTGCCACTCTGCCACAGGAACAGCAGAACAACCACAGCAAAACAAAAGATATGTCTGTCATCACACCGATCTGAGCACTATGTAATCAACAGGATACAAGCCTCGGCAAAACCCGGCGAGATAATTAAAAACAAATCCGTACTGATTGACAAAAACGGTGCAAGTAAAACCAGCTATGGACAACTGCCTTCTGCCACTGCATGGGCAATTAAAGGGAGTTATCTTATTTAATGCGATACTTTCAAAAGACTTCAATACATTTAAGGCCAGAATTTGTTCCCTTCTTCTCACTGATACAATATAGGTGACCTATGGAAATAAAAATAATTCCCAGTGGCACTAGTGCGTCATTCTGTATTGACCTGATCTTATCCTTGCCTCAGCAAGTTAACTCTTCCTTGGTTGATGTCAGAGACTTCTCTCTGGTGCTATTTTTGCTCACATATTTGTTTATAAAACACTTTGCAAAGCTAATTGCCAGGAAGTATGAAAGGGAAGCACATTAGCATCATACCAAGCTGAATAGTCCTTTAGGCACAAGAATTTGCATTAATTATTTTATTTTGTGGGGGGGACGTTTGTTCATTAGATTGGAAAGCAACATTATTTAAAAACATAACACAAATATGGTAGCCCAAAATACATAAAGCGCAAGAAACTCAGAATTCAAATATGGTGACAGAAGGGAAACTAAGCAATGGGAGTGGCATAAAGTTATTAAGTAAACCATCCAACCTGTTTTTTAGTAATTATTTTTTACCAAAGATGCAAATAGTGATCATAAATACCATCTGATCACACTCATTTCATATGCATCATTAAGTCTACAGATGTCTGGATGATGAGATTCAACAGTGTATGAAAAAGCATTAAAAATCAGCTTTCTGTGAAAATAATGTAAAAGCAGCTTGTATAAATATTATGCTTCAATTGATTGTGAATACGACGCAGATTAATATACTGCTTTTATTAGTGTTGTAGAAGGCCAAAAAGATGCATTGCACACAAGTATGAACTGAATTTATTAAGAAATCATAATATTAAAGAGAGAAAAACTGTTTTAGCCGTTTAAAACGCTCCGTGCATTAACCAGCTCTTGACGCTCATCTTTTCCGAGCCGGACACAGACAGACTCCTGCTTTCCGTTTCCTGACTTTCACTTTCCGGAGCAAATTACACATTTTCAGCATATAGGGGGGAAAAGGGTGAAGCCGTCCAACCATTTCACAGTCGCACAGAAAAGCCACATCTTCCGAGCCGGTCAGACAGGCGGCCCACCCCGGCCCAGCCGCCCACGCCCGGACCCCGAGCAGCACTGGCCCCCGGCGGCGGCGCACACATTACACGTCACAGCGCCCGCTTTCCCTGCCCAGCTGTCAATCAAAGGGCAGCGAGGCCGGGCCACCCAGCGCTGCAGCGCCTCCAGTGCGCCCTGAACCGGCTCCCACAGCCCCGCACCCCGCACCCCGCACCCGTGCTGCCGGAGAGCATGTCATTACAACATACCGAAATTCAAACCTTATGTTTCATCTGTAACTTCTCCGATCCACCAGATATGCCAATACATCACTAGAGCTGCTCCTCAGCCACATCCACACACGACCCCCGACCCGGCAGCCTGTCCCCGTCCCTGTGAACGGCGTCTGAGCCGGGAATGCAGGCCTGCGCAGGCGCCCAGGGGTCCTCTCAACTGGCATTACAACTAAATTAAGTGGAGTGACTGAGCCACTAATAACAGACGCGTTTAATGCGATCTGCAGGACTCATGCATGTCTCACTGACACCCGAGGTCGCATGTCCGTGCATGATACATACAACACACATGACAGCTGGCACATATCTGACACATGATCGCTCATGCCTGTGAACAGTATTATTACCAGGGCGCTGCTGGCGTGTCGGTACCGCCGCCTCTCGTCCTGGATCGCCGGCTCCACTTTCTCCAGCTGGACCCGGACCGTCTCTCTCTGGTGGAAGGGGAAGGCCGGGTGCAGGGAGGCCATGGTGAACAGCAGCGCCAGCTGCTCCAGAGGACCGGCCCCTGCCTCCGACGGCGGCCCGCAACCCGGCCCCGCTCTGCCCGCCTCCTCTGCGTCCTCACACGGAGGGTGGACTTGGAGGGGCCGGGGGTCCGGGTACGCGGAGACGGGGAAGCCGCAGTTTTTGAAGTACAGGGCTGCGTCCACCCGCCTCAGGATGGCGAAGAGCCTCCCCGCGGCTTCCCTGTTCTCCGAGCCCAGGAGCGACAGGCACACCAGCAGCTTGGACCGCACCACCGGGTCGGCGACGTCCGTCAGCAGCTCCAGCTCGGCCGGGCTGTTCGCCCTGATCTCGGAGTCCCGGAGGATGTGGAAGTCCTTCCGCGCCAGGTCCTCCAGGCAGGAGCCCAGAAAGCGCAGCTCCAGCGGCTGGCACATGTGCAGCAGCCCGCACATCAGCTCGACGCGCTCGGCCGGGCTCAGGCACAGGCCGAACCACTCGAACACCGCCTCCTTGCTCAGGCAGTCCGAGCCGGGGAAGAGGGGGTGGCGGTCGGGTTGTGGCTGCTCGTCCTCGGCCGTGTCGTCTCCGCCTTCCTCCGCCGCTCTCATGGGCAGCTTCATCTTCAGCATTATCAGCTCCGCGGGAAGGGCAGTGGAGCGGCGATCAGGGCAGCGCGGGCATCGCTTGTGCCGGGCGGCGGGCTCTGTGCTGCGGGAACAGGCGCGGCGACACTCGGCGCTCGGGCTCCGTCGATCCCTGTCTGCGTCCCGACGAGCTGTCAATCACAGAGGCCCCGCCCCCGCCGCGCTGGGTCCTAAAGCGCAGCTCAGGCCGGTTCACAGGCAGAAGTGTGCCAACTTCTGTCTGCAACATAATGACCTGTCTGTCCAAATCATCCCGACGTTGTCCCCCTGCTTCATTTACAACTATATAAGCGAGGTAACTGGGCACTTGGAGACTGCAGCAGTAAAAGATGTGTCATGCACAGGCTGTATGTGTGGGCATGTCTGATTCCAGTATGTCTGGTGTGCTGCTGAATCTACCTGCCAGTGCTTTCATGCAACATGGCCACTGATCAGGGGAAACGCAAGACTGGATGTACAGATTAAAGTGGCCTCGCCTGACCTTTAAAGGAGATGTATTTTTCTCCCCACTCTATAACCCGGTACCTGGGGTTTAAGCAATGCGAGACACAGAATATCACACAGGGACCTTAAATCTAAGAGTTCAGGTTTATTTCTGTGCTTGTTATACACTATAATATAATCCTACAGCTTTTTTGTTGTTGTTGGTACGCCTAGTTTAATTCAGTTTAGGCAGAATTAATCCCCAAACCTAGACATAATAATTAAAGATGAAAGTCTACATTTCCCAAGATTTAGAGATTATTGTCTTAAATAGAATCGTATTGTTATGTCATATTTAAAATAAAGCCTTCATTGTGTTTTTCTTCACGGAATCGGGGACATATTATGAAAACCAAACAAAACAATGATCGTCTTTTTGTTTGTTAGTTACGTTTGAATATAAGCAGAGATCAGCATAACTTTACATAACATGCATTGATTCTAAGATGCAGATATTGCTTTTATAGTAACAGTTAGGAAGGTCTTCATGATGAATATGCGACTCCAATTGTGCATGAAGTTGAGGACTTTTTATACTATTGGATTTGATCTTATTACCATTTCTCCTCCTGGGTGGATCCCTTTCTGGGTGGCACTTCAATAATGAGGAACCAGATCACCGTCATAAAGAACAGTCGCCAATTTGTATAGACCCTCTTGGTCCATTGTCCTCATCCATTAGACCAGTTCACACCTGAAGTCCAAGAGCAGGGCTCAGACCGGCCTTGTTTGCACGTCACTGTCTGGATTGAAGGCAGTTTGTGTGCTTGTTGCCTTCATCAGAGACTCGCCTGAATGCAGCAGTCATGCTAGAGTTGATCTACATGAATTGATCACTCAAAAGCAGGTCCTTGCTCACGAGAATTACTCCAGTGGGCAGTAAACCCACAGCTAACCACTTCTATTGTAGTAATTATTAGCCACAGACAAAATACGTTTATAAGAACAATGATCAGTCATATCCTATCACTGCTTGTACCCGAATAAATTCATCTTTAATGAACAAGGCTTTTTATTTGCATATACCTCTATAATATAACATAATATGTGTAGAAAATCTAAGTAAATGTCCCTTACATATACATCCTGCAACAAAGCAACTATACTATACGATAAAATATACTATACGACACTAACAATTTCAACACATTTGTTTGGAATTGTTAGGAGAAATGCTCGGACAATCATATCCAGATTGAAAACATATTTTGAATAATTCATCTTAATGTGTAGTGTGACAACTATATGCCTGTAAACACATAAGTAATTCAAGTTAATACAATTATTTAAACATTTGTATGTAATCAGTTGTGATAGTTTCACAGGGTAGGAACAGAAAAGGTTGACTTCTTCAGATTGGCAGAGAAAGGCTGCCCTGCCATCTTGTGGGCAACACCAGACACTTCAGCCACAACAATGTTCATACATTTTAGCAATACTTGGTGTATTGATTAGAATTGTATTTATAGCCTTTTGCCTTATGATGAAATGTAACACAGAAGATTGTGTTACTTTGTAATCCAGCCATGTCTGGTGGTAGTGAAGTTATAATAAACAAATAGTACAATTAATCTGACAGAACGGCAAGTTTTGAGACCAGACACCAGTCACAAGACACTTTTCAGTTTAGTTAATTTATTTGCCATCCATAAAAATACTGCCTTATTTGGACAGATTACTTTCTGCATACACATGCATATGTTTTTATTCTGTATTTGTATGTATTTTTATTAATATAACATGTCACAGACTTCAACTTGCAGTCATCTCTCTCTCTTGCTTTCTTTATTTTAGTAGATATATTTCAGACTTCAGTCATTTTTTACTCACAAAACCAGGCCATACACATAACAATCTGTACAATTATTTTACCTTTGCTCTTAATTTAAAAAAGTCTGAGAAGGAGGTTTACCAAAATGCCCATATGCAATAACATACAGTAAGCATAATTTACATAAATAAATGTGTATGTTTGTTAATAAATATCTGCTTCGAAGTATATAACTTTTTTGTGGAAACAAGTTAGATGAAAATATTGAAAAGGACACAGAATGAGCTCTGTGATTCATTTTGTCTCTTAATGTTTTGCCTGTATAACATCAGTGTAGCCGACACACACCCTTCAGCAATGCATACTGTATATTTATAGGCAGACTTCTGTTCTAGTATTTAATTGTCCCACTGCAGAGAAAGCTGGGTTGGCTCTTATATGAGTCTACATGTCTTTTCACTGTATTTTGGTCTGTTGTCCTCTGTTTATTATGTCTGGTTACCATGGCTATGATCTTGTAAATAGACCCTTAAAATGTTTCACATAGTGACAGCCTTTAATATTATGGGTGGCTGCTTTTAAATAAATATTTTCATTTGTCAATGCATGAAAGCTACCCAGAATTTGGATTATTGCAAATTCTACGTGTTGCAGAGAAACCCCTTGTCATTTTTCTATACTAATCTCAGTGGCGAAAGGCAATGACTTGTCAATACACATTATAAATCAATTATTAACAATATAATATACTGTAAACTACTTTTAGCTGGATTACATCAGTAAGATACAAACCCACCACACACACGCACATATTAAAAATGACTAAAACCCAACCCTAGCCGACCTCAAGATTTGAAGCTTCAGCTAATCTGAAACTGGAGAAATCTCAACCCTAATGAATGCTTATGTTTACTGGGAAATCTGCCTGACCCAGAGCCTATCCCTAGTCTAAAAACCCCAATTAATTCCCATGCAAAATATTACTTTACGTATATATGCCAATTCCCAAATTAAACATGGCAAATGACAAATTAAAAACTGACAAATAATCCACTACTTTTCTAGGCAATTTGACTGACCAATTTAACATGTTTAAATAACAGTCTTAATGATAATGTAACTCTAATATACCTAATATAATAGAGCAACTCCAGGCTGTTGAACAAACAGATGTTTGGGTTAGATTGACTGTCGTGTGTAAACCTGGACAATGTTGTCCATCTCCTCCCACTAGGTGGCGATGTATAGACACCAGTAATTGACGACTTTTATTAAAATACCTTAAACTTACGAAAGTAATACATGTACAATACGAATCCAGTATTGCAAATCAAATAAATAATGAGGCTATTGAAAGTAATATTGATTATTCTTTTTAGTGTATACCTACTTATAGAAGACCAACATCATTTGCATTTAAATCACCCCCCCCCCCAAAATAAAAACACTACTGTTTTAGCAAATATTGAGATAATTCATGCATTTTATCTGTACATGAAAAAGCACTTTCCTTAGCTGAGAAACAGGAGAATAAGACATCTTCTTTCCCCTCATTATGGCTGATTTTATATTTTTTTGTGAAAATCCAATACAATCCAATACCAATAGACCTTTCGTGCGATAGCTTAATTTAGAATTTGCCCTCAAGGAACAACAGTATTACTCCTTTATTACCCAAAGGCTGTAAGGTAACATTTGGGGAGATTAATAATGCAGGGCTACAGTCTGCAGAACACATTACTGTACTGTTGTACTGTCCTTGTTCTGCCTCTATTTGCTTGAAGCACCTCGACATGAGAGCAGGAGAATCTAAAACAGACATACAGAGTAAAACCAGCACATCCAATAAATAAGGCAGAGGCAGAACTGATAGTTATGCAATAGTTTTTATCTGTATCCTGCAGAATACAGCACACAAACGCTCCTGTCTCTGTTCTGTCCTCAGATGGTAAAAACAGTTGTTAATCAGAATCAGAATTCATAACCAAGTCAGGATTCAAAGTCAATCCGCCCCTATGCACATCACTCCCGGTGTCGCCCCTCTGACACACACTCCTCGTGATAATATTTTCTTAGCCGTTTCTTTTTTTGATTTCTCTGCACCCACTCGGCAGCAGCATTTGGATTTCCTTTTCACCTTCACTCTGCTGAGAGCATTCACGACTGAAAAAGTAACGTGATGTTTCTGAAGATAGGTAGAACATTTAACTATAACATAATAACAGACATTTATATTGGCCCCAAACATAGGAAAAGACTCGCCACACTTTAAACACATGTATGCGTAATACAGGTCGTTTGTGTGAGTTTAACTAGTGACAGAAAAGGTATTCACATCCCATGTGTGTATTTCTGGCTCTTAGTACATTTTTGGAGCTCACAAAAGAAGCACTACTTGGAAATTAAATAGGAGGAGGAAGTATAGGATATAGTTTCATTCTAATTGACTAATTTCATAATTTGTTAAATTTGTGTTTTCTGAGCAATGCATTTTTTCAGTTGTTGTGTAATCACAATTGGCCCCAAAGAACTGTAATGTTTTATCACTGAGGTGCACATAAAGACACTACGAAAAGGGTGCAATTATTTAAAAATAGGTTTACTTCATCCATAAAAGCTTTCTCATAGACTCAAGACATTGAAAAAAATACAATTTAGTTATTTGTAACAAACACCAAAAGGAAACCATAAAACTACAAATCGTATTTCCATTTGACACAGAGCAGTGAAGACAGGATAGATATTCTGGAGCTCAAAAGCATTTTAAAGCTCACAAAGGTCATGAAGGTTTGAAGTTATGTTGTAATTATGAAAATTAAATATAAGATCAGAACTGAATGGAGCATTTGTGGTATACGGTAGATTGAAAAGTTGCGTGGTTTCACAGTGTGTAATACAGGACTCTGATTAATACGTAAATATAGGTGGGTAGAAAACATAGTGTTTGGAGAATATACGATATTGTATATTTTTAGTTGAAAAAAAAATGCAACCTTTATGGCAATTACATTTAGATTTTTTTTAGTTTCTTACCTATGCCTAGTTAAAGACTTACGTTTTTAGACTCCTTGTGGTAGTTTTGATTAAAAATAGTTTGGGTAATTTAGGGGTTCTTTCTAGATTTGTACTTGACGTGGGTGTGGATGCTCTGTGGTATTTCGACAGTATGCACGTTGTGCTCCTAGGACGCTGTGGTATTCATTTTCAAACGCAAGATGCCGGGTACGATTTATCAAGGGCTTCAGAAAGAGGAGCATTTCTCATCGCAGACGCCTGTGTACAATAAAAACACCCACACACATATCTATCTATCTGTCTATCTAGGATTGTGCAATTGATAGCTCACTGTGTACCACATTCCCAGTAGTATTTGCAAAACAGTTATTGTACTGGCTTTTCACCAAACTACAAGTCAACAACCAACTACTAACCCACGTCTGGTGGGGTTTTTTCTCCCAGTAGCTGTTGGTGATCTGAAAAGCACACGGCCACAGTGCTGATCTCTTTCAGTGTTTCATGCCTGCACTAATTTGTCAGTTGTATAAAACTACAGCCAAATTACGCACACACTGTCTTTAAAAATATCCTAAACTGTAAAGTAACATGGAAAAAGCACTTTTAAAATTTAATTTGGGACTCGTACAGCAGCAGTTTGATCACTACTGCCCTCTGTAAACCCCAACATAAACACATATGTTGGTTTAATACATTTCAGTTAAGGTTCTTCTAAAAGGTTTTCTATTCATATTAACCCCTGGGTTTCAAAATCTTTCACAATCACCGATGTTCAGCAATGCAGCTGGGGAGAAATGCATCTCTATCAGATAAAGATCAAGCAATCTCTTTTAAACGCAGCAGCCCTCATTGCCAACACACACACAACTCAGCCTGCGGTGATGTCTTGTGATCCCAGCTGCCAGCGAGATGATGGTTGGCTGTGATTGTGTACCACACCGCCTTGTCCCGTTCACAGCGGTCTGTCTTCACTGAGCAGGTAGGGAACTGTCATGGTTCATAGAGTAGGGACAGAAAACCTCTGACTTTTGGGGAATATTTGAGAAGATATGCCCCCCTTCTTAAAATTAAATATTACAACTTTATTTATTATTATTAATACTACTACTACTACTACTACTACTACTACTACTACTACTACTACTACCACCACTGCTAATAATAGAGTAAATTGGTCGTTTGTGTTGACTTGTTTTATGCATTTTACATTTAAATAAATATTGTTTTGAATTTACAGCACTGAACAAAATAGGATGCAGGCAAGTCATGCAGCTAATAAGTTATTCATGTTACTTCAAAGTAAAGATAATTATCTTTAGTGCTGAAAAACACAGTGAAC
Source organism: Amia ocellicauda (assembly GCF_036373705.1). Classification (NCBI taxonomy): domain Eukaryota; kingdom Metazoa; phylum Chordata; class Actinopteri; order Amiiformes; family Amiidae; genus Amia; species Amia ocellicauda. The sequence continues at coordinate 4,848,760 of NC_089851.1, read as the reverse complement.
ACGTGGTCACATTCATTCATAGCTTTTAAAATAAAACGAAATGAACAATGACTTATTATGCTTTTAGTACTTTTAAACTGCTGTCAATTCAATGGATCTCCATAGTTAAAGAAACAGATCTGTCTATCTGTACTTAAATCACTTCTCGTAAGACTCTTACATCAAGACAAGCTGTTTTCTCGCAGGTGTCTGCGCAGGCGTCTCTGCTGAGTCCATGGGCGCTCATATTCGGGAGCTGCGCAGCTGTGACGTCACGGGCGGCTGCAGTATAAATGAGGTCGCTGCTGCTCTGCAGGTCAGTCGGTCTCCCTCTAGTGACGACATGGAGAAGTTTTAAAACCCCGGGAAATAGATAATTTGTTTCTAATTTGCTTGTTGTGCGAGTGAGTGACGTGTGGAATTCACCGCAGGTTGGATTTTGGAAGAAAGGTGAGTCAAGTTTTATGATTTGGGCATATAATGAACTTTTTAATTGCAAGGGTTCCACTTAGCCTATGAGTGTCTTAAGTGTAAAGGGACAAATGTGTAAAAGAGGCAGATGCTAATAATAATCATACAATCACAGTCAATTAACACAATGCATCATGGATATCCATAGTCTTTATCAACTTCTAATTATATTTGTTTGAAAATGGCATGCTGCTGCAATACCTCACAATCTGAGAAAAGCATCTTAATCTGCAGGCGGTGGAAACGCGAGCCGATGTGCAGTGCGGGAGCGCCGGCGACCCCCGACCCGGGCAGCTCGGCTGATGACGCGGCCCCGGGGGTCTCTGCTCCGCTTCTGCTTTCATTAGCGCATCTTCAAAATAAAGCCTCCCTTCAGACAGACCGCTTTGGTAGAGTGGACGAGAACTGACATTGCATGCTTTCTTTTTTTGCCCTTTATGTAACCTGTTCTTTGGGAGAATATGGCCGGCAGGTCTCTCCCTGTACCATGCATGTGTTTTTGAAACCACATCTGGCAGTCAAATGTAGTATATCTCTTATTATGAATAATCTACTTGAGTCACTCGCATGACAATATCTTCAAAATAATAGACTTTCTCTTGCCTTGTGTTTCTGCACTGTGCCAAACATAATGTATTATTAAAGGGATGGGGAGAACAATAATGATGCTCAATGTGTTCAATCACTCTTATTTTCAGTACATGTAGAAATGCTTTGTTTTTTAGTAGCCACTGCTTGTCCAGCACAAAAGTTTGCCTCTTCAGAACTGACTTAAAAAGCCCCGGCTGTGAGAGGTGTCCACTTGAAACAGTGCAGACCAGTTCATTATAACATGAATATTCAGAAAAACAAAACCCTTTTGTGAGAGAGGGGAAAAATCATTATCTTTGTATAAATTGTATAATCTTTGCTTGATCTGTGTTCATTGTATGATCGCCCTGCTTTGCTGATTGCTGGTCGCAAACCACTGTTTACTTTTGCTTTAATCTTGTTCTGATGTTATTGATTTTTGGAATTCAAATACAATAAAGTATACTCTCCATATAATACATTAAATCACCCAAGAAGACGCGTAGTTTTCAGGCTCATAAGGAGTCGTGCAGGTATACTACAAAAGTATTCAGTATGTTCAGACTTAATTGTACGCTTTCTAAACAATACACATCCTTGACTTGCAGTACAATGTCCCAGAGTTGGGGTGGAGGAGTATGAATGGGGTTGCATGGTGACCAGTGTTTATAATCTTGAGTGACGTATGGTCTCGATGCTCCATCCTGCTATTGGTATTCCCGTTACTCGTCCCCGGGCTGCAGCTCCCTGCCCTTCAGAGAGCCGTGCTTTTCTATTGAGTGTCAGGAGATGTTTCCAGGATTCGTATAGAAAAGCCAGTACTCTGAATGCTTTTCTTGTAAGGCTGATGCTGACTATCATTGTTTCACCATGGTTTTTGCTGCTGTACTACATTTGTTTAATCATCACGCTTTAGAGGGGTTTTCCTACTCCGCATATAATAATCTCCTATTTAATCTGTATGTGCTTTTTATTGCAGTCGTGTTATATTTAGATCTGAGGTTCTCCTCTTTGTGCACTTCATACAATCCTAAAGGCACCGTTTGTATCTGTAGATTAGCATGGTGCTTTGGTTGCCATTTCAAACCAGAAACTCTGTAGTACTCAGACACTCAGAAGAGGGCTGTGACTTACACTAGAGTTACACCACTCGGTAAGGTTGTCACAGGATATTTTCTGATGTGTGTTCTTATCCCTTAAACACCGAAGGTGAGGTTTGGGGGCATAGCAGTGTTATACTGGCTGAAGGTCTTAACTTTCCACAAAGGACACTGTTACATTCTCCTTCGCCCGTGGGAGCTAAAGCTGAGGGCTCGTGTCATAATCTGTCAGAGGCTGGGAGGCTGAATGGCCAATCTAGGATGCTGCTTTTATGGTTCTTTAACTATTGGTTGTAGATTAGGAAGTGTGCTTCAGATTGTTATCCTGCTGGAAAGTCAATTTGTGACTAAGCTTGCAATTGGTTTCTAGATTTTGAGTTGAAATTGATCCTTAAATTCATTATTCTAAACCTCTTGTCGGACCTGTGAGGGTTCCTTACCTTTTTGCCTTCAGACAATTCTCGGATGTTCCCCACAATGACAAATGCTAGTGGCTGGATTGCTTCTGTTTGCATCATCCTTTATTTTGAGTGGCAATCAAGGTGACTTTCCAAAAGCTGCTGTGAATGTGCAGTGCAAGGCAGTGTCATCTAGAACTACGGTCAATCGACAGGTGGAGGGAAGTCTCTGGGGCATCAGGGACAGAGCGCAACACGCTAGCCAGATGGGTAAATAAGATTTCAAATGATGGGGATTGAACCCTGGGTCTCTGGTATAATTACCATCAGGGTTAAATATAATGTATACCCCCCAAAATATATATGCACATGTATATAAAAATTATAGGCTCGATTTGCAAATTGCTCCTATAATTATTTTAGTGTAGAGAGGGCAGTTTGCCCAAGCTTTGACCACAGGGAAATAAGGAACTATGCTTCTAGTCAATCGGAACCATACTTCTGTTTTTAATATTGCATGTTGATGAGTAAACCGTCAAGAGGAAGACTGAAGGACAAATAAATGCACATAAAAAAATCTGCTTTTTAAAGGGCTCTTTTGTTTAAACCATAACAACATTCCAGTTGATGTAGAGAAATATGCCTTTTTTATGATCAAAGAGGTACATGTTCTTACTGGTGAAGATATTATTTTGCTGTTTATTTCAGATGTATAAGTGTAGTAACAGACTAACACTTTTCTCTCCCACTATCTTTTTATCTTAAAAAAACCAAACAAAAACAAAAACCCGTATTTCTTAATTTCATTGTCCAAAACTGTTGTGAACGATCCTCACTGTTTGTCAGTGCAGTTCCACAAGCCCTCCATGGCTCTCATTGCTCATTTTTTGAATACAAACCCAGCAACTATATCCGTACCACTGCCATTTTTAAATACGGGCTACTCTGCAGAAAATTGCCACCAATTTGAGTTGCACATATTGTCCACTTTGCTCCGAGAACAAAGGGAAACAAGCTATAAATACGGACTCCCATATTTGATTATGCTTGTGGTTTTCAGTTGTTTTGGTGGTTTTTGCCTTTTGCTTAGGAATTGCAGCTTGCGCATATTTTAAAGCAGCAGGAAAAATCCCATGATCCCTCCTTCTGTAGAGGGATGTTGCATCATGCCTGATTATATGTACATAGAAGAATGTAGCCTAGTTATTTAGAGGAGAATATTGGTTTTCTTCTATTTCCTGAAAACGGATTTTAAAATGCAACTAAATGAGCTGTATATTTCTCTTGTTCTGTACTTTCATTGTTGTATTGAAGGTTATTCCTAGGGTGACCATATGGCTCGTGACACTTTAATACCGGATCTGAAAGTTGCTCTTAAGAAAAATTACACCTTTGCAGAGATGAATATTGGTGTTTAATTACTCTGTACGGGTAATACTGATCATAGATTTACTATTGATTTGCATGTTAGTGACCTTTTGTAATAACTTGGTAACTGTGCAAACAACACAAAATAAATAATACAAATTCATTAATTGATATGTATTCTTAGACACACAGGCATTGTAAATTCATACCTGAATATTGGACATGAGGTTTAATATTCAGTTGCTGGTGTACTAAACCTTATGTTTTATTCATCAAAATCGAAATCAATGCAGTTGTGTACTATTCACATTTGTTGTTTATTGCCAATATTATTGTAAGAGTCAATAAGGGTTTCTGAGTTGTATTAGTTGTTACCATTAACTGATCAAAAATGGCACAAGAAATGAATGTAGGGATGTACCTCATATAGTGGCGTATATTGGAATTTAAATGTACACTGTAATGGAATGATCTTGACTTGTACCTAATCATGTATCTTGTGAAAACGGGAAGGGCATGAATAAAAATAACCGCATGAGTCCACCAGATGGCGTTTCTTGTACAAATTCCTCAGATTTGGAGCAACCATAACGCATTAGCTCACTGACTTGTTACAATTAACTCCTGTCAAACTGTAGTATATTTTTGGTAATAACTGACATTACTGCAGAAAAAATAGCTATGCAACAAGAGAGGCAATAATTTTGCCAAGTGAATTATAGCTAGGATGCTATCGTTTTCTCTTTTGAAAACCACACAAATGTTTAACAGAAATATGTTCACTTATTCTACTTTTAATATAGACATGATGGATCACATTTGAAATGTAAATCGAACTTCTAAACATCATTTTACCAAGTACCGTCACTTACACAGAAGTTACACAGAAAAAGCATTACAGATGGTCTAGGGGAGTAATTTAATGGTAGAGCTGCTCTCCACACCAATACAAAACAGAGAAAATAAAGTGCACAGTTATACACTGACTATCCTCCCACTCGCGTTTCCTTTTTGGGCTGCATTAGCCATATGTTATATTGAATCTGTGTTCGAGTGTGAGAGATGTATGCATTCATAAGATTGAATTAAGTCATTAAATATGACTTGTACCGAGTTTGTATCACTTGTGACACTACGCAATGGCGACAAATTCAACGCAATAACTGTCAAATAAGAATGGTGTGATGAATACAAAACCACAAGCCAGCAAAAGGCAGAACTGAAGTGGTGCACCAAAACACTAGTTCAAATGACTGATATTCCACTGTGAAGCCTCACGACTTTGATTTCTCTCGTATGCCTAGAGGTCAAGCTTTAGTTCATAACATCGTCTTCCTCCACCTTGTGCCTCTCACTTTGTGGCAGCAAATGAAAGCCCACATTGTGGTTGTCCTTAATTCACCTGGCTATGTTGTGTAGAATTTGCCAGATGTGGTGGGAGGTTTATCAGGGGGCATAAACTGTAATATTCATGAAACGGGTGTCTATTCTGCCTAGCAAGTGATTGGAGGGAAGTGAGTTACATAGTGTGGCGACTACTATCTGTATCTTTTAGAATATCTGACAAATGCATTGCTCTTTCATACACATTGGCAAAGTGTTTGGTGTTCGTATATGTGGAATTGACTGATTGAAACCTTGGGACATGGACACGGGAGAAAATAATATGAAAAAAAAGTTAAAAACTAAAAGCAATTATGCCTCAAATAGAGTGACTCCTCTGTCAACTACACGGGTCATAGGCTGTACAGGCTGCCGTTTCTCTGGGCAGTTCGCTTCTCCTTTCTTGTGCACGAAGCAGATTCTCTAACGCCGCAAACCGTAACCTCCCGTGGCCTCTGTGTGTACCTTCACACAAAGGGAGGAATTCCAAAATGCTGCTTTCTTTGTTTCTGTGCTCCAGATTTCCAACATAGCACCGTTTATTGCACACCCTTTCTGAATACACATCTCCCTGAATTACACCGCCTTTACTCACCAGAGCATATAAAACCTAAAACACACTCTTTCTCATGCACACACACAGACTTGTGGATTGAATAACAGTCATCAGCCTTTCTGCTTGAAATCGGAAGAAAAGCTGTTAGGATTGCTTAGAAAATTAATGCGTTTTACACATAGCCATGGTCTTTATTTTAATGAAACTTTCCTTATTAAACAAACTGTGGCCCTCCAGGAAGTGAGTTAGATACACTTGTTACAACCAGAGCTCTCAATTACTTAATTAACCTAGTTCTTGTATCCGACACACCACATTGTTTTAACATCTTTTACAGCTAATGGCTTGAACAGTTGATTTCTTTTGATTTTTGAAGTGCATGACCTTTTACACTATTTGCAGGATGGGAAGGAGCACTATATTCAATTCACACTGTGGCTCTCTGGGAACTTAATTTGAGACAATTGATCTAAAAGGTAGAAGTAGCTATAGTGGGGAAACTCAATCTCCATGATCTTGAAAATAGATTTGCTTTCCAACTCTGCTGTTCTAAAACTAAAAATTAAAAGTTTAAATAATTGAACTCAGAGACCGTCACTATTCAGGGCTGCTGTTCTTCATGTCTCTAACTAGAATAATGTTTGTCCAGAACCAGTAACTTAAACACTGAAAACATGATCAGTTTCTTTAACAGTAGGTTAAGGACAGTTACTTTTGAAAATTCAAATATCAATCAATAAAAGCAATGGTACAATCCACAAGCATTTATTTTGCATAATACTAATAGTCTGTTTCTACATTTATCTATTTTTAAAAGATGAAGTGGTGCCAAATTTAGCTTCAGTTTGTATTTGTAAAAATTCCCCATAGTTTTGCTCAACATAATTGAATACCTTATGGTAACACTAATGCTGATATTACTAAAATAACCTATTGGTGTTGTATCCAGTTTAGTACTGTGCTATTTTTTCATCCGTAAGGAAATTCAGTTAAAGTTTCATTAGTTCCAAGGGCTACTGCCCAGGGGCGGCCCTGACCAATTTGGTGCCCTAGGCGAGATTATAGCTGGTGCCCCTTTTGCATCGCAGCCAGTTCCACCACCGATCATTGTGTGCATACACTGATACAAACTGCAGAGCTTTATGTCTTTGAGATTTTCTTTACTTTAGAAACAACCCCCCCCCCCCCCCACAAAATAAAAACTGTATTAAAGAAACAAGTGAAATAAAATGAATTATAAATACAATATAAATAAGAGTATTGAACGAAAAAACTATTACAGACACCATAGCGCAATAAGTGGAGGGTTTGTGGAGCACACTTGAAAGAAAGTTTCTCAATTTGTCATAGGTTAGGTTATTCCCCAAACAGCTGAATAGTCTTTCCAACATTTCCTAATGAATTTAAGGTAAAAGTAACTGACATTAACTCTAGCTAGCTGTTTAAATGAGCGAACGTTACTAGAATCGTCCAAAGTAAGCTGGCGAGTAACGCTGCTCCAACGGTAACTGTGCAATTAGATGCACTATTCATTCATCACATCACCTCTGTCCTTATTCCGTTTTTCCTCCTCTTTTTCTTCCTGGGGTTTGGTCTTTTTGACATGGTTTGAAGTGGCTACAGATGCTAATTGACCATGTTTCGCGTTCAGTGTCACTCACTGTTTCAGAGAACTGAACTCGCCCCCCACAATCAGGTCAGTCTAACGATTGATCGCCGGGCTGGGGTGACGCTGCGGGCAACACAGAAAATATGGCCTAATAAGCTCTGTAGTTATGTTGTTGTGGGGGCTTTCGCTTTTTTGTAATATTTCAAATTAATAGTATTAAAATAGTATTAGTAAAACATAGCAAAAGTTAAAAAAAAAAAAAAAAAAAAATCTTCACTCATTTAGGCCCCTATGGATGGATGGCGCCCCTAGCATTTGCCTATTCCGCCTATGCCACGGGCCGGCCCCGATACTGCCACCTACAAACCAAGTAGCTAAAAAGACAACCACATGTTTACCGAATGCCAATGTAAAGTTTCTAAAACGTCACCCCTATTTAGCAGGTTATTAAAGACGTTTACCAAAGGTTGAGCAAGGATACAACAGATGTAAACTTGAATGAATGCCTCACCTGCATTATTTCTCAGATCTGTTTTAAGTTTTTCTCCATTGAGGATGGGCCATTCAATTGTTTGAATGCGTAAATACACAAGCGTCAAGGCTTCCCAAGAACACCGTGTGTTTTTAAAGACACGGCAGCCCAACGCTTGAGCCCGTGTCCAAACATTTATCCACCAGTATGTGGTAATGCCCCATATTAGCGATTGCTGCTTAGAAAAATATTTGATTTTAAAATCGGTGACAGAGCTCTTGCGTTTGCACATGTGTAACCTGACAAGGCCCAGAGCGCGAGGCGACACATTACCAAGAGGCATAGCGGGGGCCTCCTCGGTATTTCATACGCAAACAAATTAATCCTACATCATAACCAGAGGAGTCCATAAAGACCATTTTATGTAAGAAACATCTGGTGAGAAGTCTGAGGATTGCCTCCTCTGAGGCGAGCAATTTTCCATCTCAGGAGTGTAACTAATCAATAATTCTGCCCATGACAGTTAATTTAATCATAGTTATTTCGGGGGGATTACACGATGCGGTGTGGAATGACTGCAGCATCTGGTCCGTAGATGTCCAACAGTTTGGCATGGAGATTCCTGGGATGTATCGGGGCCAGATGCTGGGTGCCAAAGCTGGTGTGGAAATGTTTTAGTCTTCCAGACTCCGACGGGCCAAAGGTACAAGTGTCCATTCTGCAGGAGTGTCTGGTCAGCCTCCCATTTCTTGGTTGATAGCTGCCAGACAAGCAAATAGATTGACTGTGGCCCCCAAGTCCTCTTGTGTGTTTTATTTTCATTATTGCTGGAAAAAGAGAGCAGAGTGTGTAAAGAGGGCAGCGGTGTGTGATTTACGAGTTTGCCGAGGCCTGCTGCTGCTCGGTGTGCTATTGACAAGGGCGATGTAAGCGTCTACACCCTATTCATCAGAAATCCCACATGTTGATGAATTGAGCCCATAAAAAGGGCTCTGTCCTCGGCTTTCTCTGCACTTGATGCTGAATGACGGTCTTTTCAAATGATTTCAACATTCAATTTTTGGCTTTCCCAGTGCTTAACAGCTAGACTGAAGCTTCCCCTGGTCTGTCTGCAGTCATGACATTGATTTTCAACTTAAAGGCAAATTAACAACAGAGACTATTGGTTTATTGGAATATTTTGTTACTTTTCACAACCCTAAGCCATTTCTCCAGCCAAGGGTCACTCTTGTAGTGGGTTAGCTGTCCTCTAAGTTTCAGAAGCAGTACTTATATTTTACTTATGCTACTACTTTACAATTAAACCAATACATGAATACAATGTTTTCTACAACAAACAAATGCATTTCTAGTTATAGACCCTTGTCCAATGAACTGTATACAACCTTCAGATAAAGGGATGGGTGTCTCTACTTTATACCATCTATTAAATCCACAATACTATGAACAGACTTGTTTGGTCTTAAACTGTATCTGTCAGTGCACAGTTTGCATCCCTCTAAATGCAGGAAATCAATCAAGCCTTTATTAAAAACTGAAAGACAAGTGTTCTAACATCTACAAGTATACAATCGTACATTGTGCCCCAAGAAGAACACTTGTGCGCCACTAGGAGCATTTCTGAAATGCATTGTTACAAATGTGTAGGAAATATTTACATTCTTTAGTTGAGGCCTTTTGCGTGGCTAGAAAAAACACAAACTGTTATAACTATTGTTTGCTCACTGATTTTTTGGACACATTTCTTTTGGAAAAATAACAACATGGGAACCTACATGACTGTTAGCAATCTGAAGCACATCACTCATTTATTATGTCCAAGGGAACATTAATATACATATTTTATGGGGGACTGAGGTCGATATTATTTCCTATAACATATATTCTAAAAAAGCATACAGTGTCTTGCAGCTGTCTGCTGAATTTATTCTTTTCTAATGACTGACAAAAGGATGCATGGATAACCCACTGATTTAATACTACTTATTCTTATTCTTGTCAATTCAGGTGACCGCAATCGAAAGGATTCTAATATCTGCAGTAAAACAATGAAGACGTGGAAGTTTGGGTCATTAATACTGGTTTTGTCGTTGCCTCTTATACTTGGTTCTGTAGATGAAGACATTCGAGCTGGTATGTGCTGTCAGAATTGTATATATATTTTTTAAGCCTTTACAAAAATAATGTAATGCTTGATTTAAAACTAAACCATTCTATAATACATTGCATAGCATTCTATTACATAATTTAATATAACATGTTGTAGTAATCATTTATTCCAGGTAATGTTATTGTAAGTAGGTGCATTATGAGGTGATATTGAGAATTGTGTAGTTTTCTGAATCTTTTCCTCTATTCATCCTTGCTTTCCATTGCTATATCTTGACAGTTTTTATTTTATTCTGTACTTAATCTTCAGATCCTCATTCATTCATTAGATCTGTAACCACAATGACTTTGTCAGATCCCAAAACATGCTCTACCCTGTACTTAATCTTCAGATCCTCATTCATTCATTAGATCTCGAACCACAATGACTTTGTCAGAATCCCAAACATGCAAAGCCCCCACCCAAAAATTCAATAGCGACCACATTGACCACATCTTGGTTTCTTTGTTTAAGCCGGGGGAAAGAGGGCAAAGATTAAAAAAAACTGATTGAATGTGTCTATTCAAATGACATGCATCGCTCCCTTTCGTCTGATGGGAACGAGTCTCATCCCTTCTGACCCGATCCACATTAAACAAATGCCTTTGTATTTAGTAAGCATTTTAGACCACTAGTTTCCAACGTTTTTCAAGTCAACCACTACAAGAATCGAATGCTTTGCAGTAAATAAGTTCCATGAGTTTCTAAAGACGTATTGCTAAAACGTACATGGCAGGAAGTCTTTTACAAAAACATCCTATATGATACTGCAAGAGTTTATAGAAAGTACTATGGGACTGTACAGAATATGTATAGGAGGTTCTGTGGAATTCTATACATTATTTTCATTCACAAAAGACTCCAAACATGATGTTTATAATAGTTCTTTAAAGATGACTATGATGGCTGCCTTCTCTAATTTCCTGTTTTTAGGTTGCAGAACAGCAGTGAATGATTTGGTGTATATCATCGATGGCTCCTGGAGTGTGGGCTACTCAGACTTCGACACCGCCAAAAACTGGCTCATCAACATTACCAGTGGCTTCGACGTGGGCTCTCAGTACACACAGGTGGCAGTTGTTCAGTACAGCGACACCCCCAGACTGGAGATCCCTCTGGGTAAACACCAGAGCACTCAGGAACTCATCCAGGCCATCGGCAGCATTAACTACCTCGGAGGAAACACCCAGACCGGCCGGGCCATCAAGTTTGCCACCGATCACGTTTTCCCGTCGTCCCAAAGGACCAACACAGCCAAGAACCGGATCGCCGTGGTGGTGACGGACGGGAAGTCCCAGGATGATGTGGAGGATGCTTCGGTGGAGGCCAAGGCCGAGAACATCATCATGTTTGCGGTGGGAGTGGGCACCGAGATCACCAAGTCTGAGCTGGTGTCCATCGCCAACAAGCCCTCTTCAACCTACGTACTGTTTGCAGAGGACTACACCACCATTGACAAGATCAAGGAGACCATGCAACAGAAACTTTGTGAAGGTAGATCTTCTAAAATGTTGATGTGTAGGGTTAATAGAAATGTGTCAAGGCTGCTTATACCTACCAAATGTAACTGGAGCACATTGCAGTGGTGGAGATCATGCACGTTCAGCCTGGACACGTTTATGCTGAGGACGTTTTCTTCCAATGACTGTGCACAGTTCTAGTGTGGTGATCCCACAGCCCGATGTGTTGATCGCCTGCCCGACTCGGGCTGTGGGACCACCACACTAGAACTGTGCACAGTCATTGGAAGAAAACTGCACCGCCAGGGCCAAACCATAGAGTTCTGCTTAGTCTGCAAGAAGCAGAGGAAGACAACAGATCTCAGTATTCAACTTTGAAAAGCTGTTACTGCAATTAGAGTAAAGCAAAACAAACTTAAAACTAACCGATAATGGATTTAACCCACAAAGCTCTAGCCAAGTTATGAAGATCATCCCATGGGCACTAGCACAGCTATCTGCACTTTAGAGGGACAGGACAGTGGACATGTGCCAGATGCGGTATTTTACTTGTCTAAGGATGGTCCTGGTCAGGGAAGGAACAGAACAAACTCCTGGCCTTTTGTTTCCTCCAGAATCAGTGTGCCCCACCAGGATCCCCGTGGCCTCCCGTGATGAGAAGGGTTTTGAGTTGATGCTGGGTATGAAAATCCACCAAAAAGCAGAGAAAGTACAGGGATCTCTGGTGTCCAAGGGAGCCTTCCTACTTAGCACCAAACTGGACATCACGGAGAACACAAGGTGGGTGTGTTCTTCTCCGTTCCTGTTAGATCATCCTGGGTGTCAAGCAACGCCCATATGGAAGAACCATATATTAAAGAAATATGCAAAAGATCACACTTAAAATATATTGCATAATGCTTGCTCACTTCCTCACCATTAATTTTGAGTTTATTTGAAGCAGGTTGTCTGGGTAGAGATCTCGAGATGTAATCAAGAGCCAATCAATGGCATCAACACAAGATTTATACGATTTAAATTGCTATATTAACACGGAAAAGATAAATTATATTGAGAATAAGTTCAGATAAGGTACAGGTTTCATGTGCTTAAACTAAAAGTGATTCTAATGTTCTGTAAAGAGGCTTATAGCTCCATAAATATCAATACATATAATTTATTCTTTTCAAAACAAGAATATCCTGCACATAATCCTGCACTGTGCTATAAATTCCTCACTGTGTCACTGGATCCCTTTATTCATCCTTCCTTTTGTTATTTTGGTTTCTGTAATTCTAGAGACATATTTCCGGAGGGCCTTCCTCCATCCTACGTGTTCGTGTCCACCCTTCGATTAAAGTCGCCAACCAACAAAGAGAAGTTTGACCTGTGGAGAATTGTGTCCAAAGATGGCGTTCTTCAGGCAGCGGTGACCATCAACGGCGGAGAGAAATCGGTTACCTTCACGACAACCAGCATTAGCAATGAGATCCAGACCATCGTTTTTAACAATGGACGTTTGAAGGTTCGTCAAAGGCCCACTGATCTCTCGCACACACACACACTTCTGTTTCTTCCATTTCTTATTATTCTATATTCTTATTCTCTTTCTTCTACTTCCTATTTTTATGTGGAAGCTCATTATTTAATTCAATATTGAATTAAGTGTATCTGCAGCTTTCAGTGAAACCATTAATTGGCCAGGAAAAGTTCAAAACACTAAAGCATTCAGCTCTTTTATTTTTGTTTTCGCAATTTCCCTAATTTCATTGGATACCCTTAGTATATTTTATCTGGACATTATGGCCAAAAGCTACAGTGCAGCAAATATTCAATTTTCCTCTTTTCTGGCTTCATATGCAGAAGAAAACTGTGCTTTGGCCGAGAATGAATTAAGCATTTCAACTCGCCATGACATTTCAATCTGACCGACTGTCACAAATCTACCTGACCAGGTCTTACATTTCCCAGTTTGTTCCAGAAAATGCTGAGCTTAATGATTTGGACAGTTTGAAAATCAGAGTTGATCAAGGTCTCAACAATGATGCACTATTTGACAGCCAATATTGAAAGAAAAAACTTTGTAAGGTCTAGACAAGGATAATTCTGGCCAATGTTTTAAACTTTAAATGCATCCATTGCAGTTTAACACCACACCATTTTGCACAGTGTTGTTGCACTGCCTTTGTGACTCGTGTTTACAGTGCTTTAGCAGAGGTGTATGTGTACTGAGGAGCTAGTCTGACTTTGCTGTGTTGTGCTTCAGAAACTCTTTGATGAAGATTGGCACCAGCTTAAGCTGCTGGTTCAAACGAAGTTCATTGCCTGCTTCCTGGACGATGTTCGAGTTCAGGAGAAGCCCCTTGAGCAGGTCATTCCCATCTACATCAACGGAAAGACTCAGGTTGCCAAGCGAGTGAAAAAGGAGGCAACTGTACCGGTCAGTATGCGGGGGGAGAGCCATGCAAACTACATAGAACACAAGAACATAAAGTGTACAAACGAGAGGAGGCCATTTGACCCATCATGCTTGTTTGGTGTCCATTAATGTCCAAGGATCCTATCCAGTCTGTTTTTGAATGTTCCCAAATTGTCTCTTCAGACACATCGCTGGGGAGTTTGTTCAGATTGTGATGCCTCTCTGTGTGAAGAAGTGTCTCCTGTTTTCTGTCTTGAATGCCTTGAAGCCCAATTTCCATTTGTGTCCCTGGGTGCGTGTGTCCCTGCTGATCTGGAAAAGCTCCTCTGGTTGCTCTCCTCTGAACTGCCTCTAGAGCAGCGATATCTTTCTTGAAGTGTGGAGCCCTGAACTGTCCACAGGATCCAGATGATCTCTAACTAGTGCATTGTACAGTCTGAACATCACTGCCCTTGTTCTCAATTCTACACTTTTGACAATATACCCTAGCATTTTGTGTTATAGTATCTCCACTATAGTCTTGTGGAATATATAAAAATGCATTAGATTATATTAATAGTAAGCAAGGTATGTTATACAACAGTAGTATTGCGGGTGCAGTTTGAGCAGTAGTTTGAAAAAAAACAGATGAAATTTCAAGTTTTACTGAACATAGTTTGTTTACGTCACAAAACAACAAAAAACAGCGGATGGATACCATTGAATGCAAAAAGGGGTATTCTACAAAATGGAAATGTATATATTTTCATAAATTATTCAGTAAGACTTCAATAATGCATACGAGTGATGTGGATGTGTTTTTCATTGTGTAGATTGAGCTACAAAAGCTGAGACTCTACTGTGACCCCGAACAAAGTGAGAGAGAGACGGCGTGTGAAATCTACTCCGTGGTAAGAGCTTATATTCTGAATTCAACAATGGGAAACCGGCCCCGCTCTACTGCGGCGCGTGTCCTGTGCATTGTACATCGGCAGTTAACTCGCCTTGCTCCACCATATTTTATATTCACAGTGCAAAAATAAACACATCTATTTACACTGTATAGACACCTGGATTTTCAGCCATGGGAAATGCCTGTTCTGTTTTCCACACTCCAATGTAGTTTCAGCTTTTAATTATATTGACCTGCAGAAAAAAGGCTACCCATGTTCCTGCATTTATTCAAGACATCATGCTGTCAATTCTGCGTACACCTCACAAATGGTCACTTGGAGAGAATTGAACATGAGAAGAAATCCATGTAAAATGATTTTCTATTTGATCTTTTTATTTTTTCCCAAGACCTGTGCTGTTTTATTAGCTTTCCTACACCTGAATTTCTATTAGCTGTGGTGTCAATTGCTTTATTGTTGAATGCGCTAGAGGCCCCTTTTGATTTATTATTTATATATATTCTATATTCTACTATGTATTAGATTAAGTAATTTAGTCTGGGAGTATCCAGTAGTGTAATATTCATTGATTTTGTAAAGAATTGTAGTTGCATAAACTGATCTTTAGTAGCAGCTGTCATGTCAGTGTATATACTACTGTAAAAATATGTATTTTTGATGGGTTATTATAAAATATAAAATGTGTTTCTTTATTCTTTGCTCTTAAGAATTCCCAGAGCAGATGTGATTCCAAAAAGACAGGATACTGGTGTAGAAATGTCTCGGTCTGGAATTATGTCTTTAGATTTTTGTTAATAAATACATAAATCGGTCCCCACCAATGTGAGAACAGGTACAAACCGAAGACTGTTTTAGGGCTTTCTTGGTCACATCCAAGTTTAATTGGCTAACCTAGGATTTAGTTTAACGTCTCAAGGGACTCGGGTTCAGTACTTCCAGCTGTCCGGTAGCACCAGCTTTATTTCCCGTTTAATGTCGGTTCCAATGAAAATATCAAAACCAGGAAAGAAAGGTGAACATTTATGATGTGTTTGTGTGGGATTAACACAAAAGACTAAACATTTGAAACGCTGCTTGTAATGGAAAATACAATATAATGGAAAATGTTCACTGTATTGAGGTGGAGATCCTGATTTAATATAGTATTTGCCAGTGAAGTCTGGTTTACCTTGCAAGTGCACATTCCAGATATGTTTCAGGATCTAACAAGGGGAATATGCCAGTCTGCCATTTGACGGGATGTAATTTAAAAAACCCTTTCACATGCAGAAGATCTGCCAAGATTCACTCAACCGTCCAGGGCAGAAATGTAATTCATACCAAGATGGATTTTATTGACTGGTGCAGTTCCATGACAGCCCAGTTGTTTTTGGAGAAAATGTTTCTATTTACTTTCTCTCTCTGTTTTTACAGGATGATGAGAGGGTGAGTACCTTCTAGTTCACTTGAGTTTTACTTGGTGTGTACATTTTAAGTCCCTACATTTGAAGCACATTCCCTGTTAGTTGATGTGTGTTTTGTTTTTAAACCCAGTGCCCCCTGGACAGATTGCCCGCCGAGGACCCCTGTGATTGCCCTGCTGGGTCTCCAGGTTTTCCCGGCCTTCCTGGACCAAAGGTGGGCTGGACTCGTGGAGTGTCTACCTTTTGAAAACGCCGCAATTTAAATATTGAGCAAAGCAAAGTGAATAAGGGGCCAATAGAGGGTCCATAAGTTTTGTTTAATTACAACCATCCTGTTCCAGAGATCTAGATAAAGTTATTTGAAGAAGAAAAGAAGAATGTGTAGGATTAGCGTAGAAGGTCTGTGCTCCACCAGATGAATCTACAATAGATGTTTGAGTAAAACTTTTTTTTTTTAATTTTATTTCAATCCAGGGTGTCCGAGGTGATAAGGGGAAGCCAGGTCCCCAGGGTGCTGAGGGTAAGCCTGTGAGTACTGACCAATATCCCATTCCTCCTGGTTGTCGGTAAGGCTTCCTCGATTTGTATCTGTCCTTGAAGGCCCAGGTGAAGGAGGGGAACCCAGCACCGCTGCATAGACACGGCTGGGCCTGATACAGACTGGCATGCATTCTTTATCTTGCACTTAGCCTTGGTGTCCCACCTCTCCAGATCATGGAGTACACTGGGCCTTTCTATCAGTGTGATTGTTTGTGATGCCTGCTATAGCGGTGGGCAATGTCATTATTTTGTTTGGATGAGAACTGGGAAGATCGAGGCATCGTAAATATCCCGAGACCTCGACAGGAAATGTATAGAACCCCTGCCTTTACAAACAATTCTGCAAAGTTATTACATTAACCAATAACAGGGTTTACTGGTCACCAATCAATAAAGCATTGCAATAAGTGTGGTAACCTTTTATTTTTCACCCACTTTTGCGTTGCAGATTCGCTCATCCTCTTTCTCCTCTTCATAGGTTTAAATCTTTAATGAAATCTCTTCAAAGACGCACCCTCTCAGATTTCCAAATTCCCTCAGATCACAGTATTTGTAGCCGAACCAAAAAAAAAAAAAAAAATGTCTATAAATGTGCATGGTTAGCACATAACTTCCTTTGAAGGGATTAGTGTTCTTTCCCGACTTTCCTGAAGCCGTCACAAATTCTAGTCCACAATGATGATTGAAGCTCATTTGTGAGTGTTGTGATTCATTATCTCGTTTTTGTGTAGGGTTCCCCCGGCCAGCCGGGATCGCCAGGAACACCTGGGTTGCCAGGGGAAAAGGTGAACGACCGTCTTATCCCAGTGATTTCCGCTTGACAAATCATTTCAGGCTAGAATCCGTTATTCATCTAAATATTTATTTCATCCGCAGGGCGAAGCAGGTTTGCCTGGGTCCCCAGGGGAGCCCGGATTACCAGGCGTCAATGTAAGGTTTTCTTACCTCATCAATGTTATGAGAAATGCGTGTATTTGTGTGTCTCGATCAGTTTGTTATTGATTGCATGTTTTGTGCAGGGTGAAAGAGGGCCAATGGGGATTCCAGGAAAACCCGGGCCTCCAGGACCAATGGTAAGGCCTAAGTGATTTAGGAACTGTAGATTTAGCATTGGTGGATCTACTACAAAATACATTGTTTTGTAAGGTAAACCATAGTAAAACAAACCACTATGTCCACTGTACTGGCTAGTATAATGTAGCTCCTTCTGTTTTTATACAGTTTGTGTGATTTTACTTGGGGGTGAAATAGAGGTTGATTTTTCTCATTGTTTTGGTACTTATAGGTTGACTAGTACATTTACAATAGTGTATTGGACAATTTCTGGGAAAATGCATTTTAAATCTGTACTTTTTAGACCTAGAGCATCAAGCGCTACAGATTCTATTGTTAATTATTTCACTACATTTGAAATTGGTTATTTATAATTGAAAGGGACCAGATGGGTTACCAGGAAACTTGGGCATTACTGGAATACCAGGAGAAAAGGTAAATAATACATAAATATAAATCAGATTTTTGCTGAACCTGATGTGCTTTGTAACAAGTGTTTATAGATTTAAAATATAGTTCTATAGATGCTTTTATTTAGCAGTACTCTTTCGAGTGTAATATTAATTTAAGAAATGTCAAACTAGGACATCGTATAATTCTGGTTTTACATTCAAATCGCTCACTTGCAGGTTTCTGTCCATTTCAATTGTTTTCCCAGGGAATTCAAGGCGAGAAGGGTACACCTGGTTCTCCCGGTCAGCCCGGACCTGCGGTAAAATACCTTTTATTTATCAATGTGTGCGGTATTTTTTTCCATTCCTCCTTTACAGTAAGTCATTCTGAGTTTTAGCGTCACCTGACTGCTGCAAGCCAGATGTGAATAAAGTAGAATAAAGGCAAATAAGCAAGAGCCCCTTTGCTCGGTGACCCGATGGCTCCCAGAAGACAGGCTTTCACCAGGGGACCAGCACCGAGGACCACATCTCTCCAAATCAATGGAGATGCCTGTAGTGGAATTGAGAGAATCTATCCTGGACCGTTTTTCAATCTCATAACTCTAAACAGCTGCCACTTTTCATGTTTCTTTTGATATTCTGGATTCAGGACTCGTGTAACGTGTCATACATCATCCCGGATTAGAGCTATGTGCTACTGGGGACCCCGGGGTTTATAAAATAGCTTGTGAAATGTGAATATAAAAAATGTAATCTATCACTATGTAGCTTCAGGAAGTGTTTACCGTGGCGTTAAGTCTCACTCATTTGATGACTGCAAAATAAATCCACGTTCTCTGTCAGCACGGTCAAGTTATTATTTTTATGGTTTGTAATGATGCCCCTTTCCTCAGAGGCCGTGAGTTTTCAGTGTCTCGCTGGTTTTTCAATTTCTCCGACATCTCCGTCTGCATTTAAAAGTGTGGGCGTCTGAGAAAATGGGCCTAATTATTTGAATGATGTTTGACTTGGCCAGCGCAGGGGGAAAGGACTTCAGCATGTGCAGCGTTAGGGATCGAAGCCACTTCTCTGAAATCCGCCGTTTTCTTTTCTCCGCATAGGGATCACCTGGAAACCCTGGCAAGGACGGACTCGCTGGACTGATGGGACAGAAGGTCAGAGACGCGATCGCTATTATTCTTGCATAATGTAGTATAACACCTAACCTTCACCTATTTTATTTCAAGCAACAAGCCACTTGACCCCATAAAGTGGCAAAATAAGATTCTGAAGCCACAGCCATGTTTCAAAATTGTTTTGTTCATAATTTAGCCTGACACTCATTTTATACTTGTGTGTATTGGTTTATATTATTCCCAATAAAACTGCTGAACTTTTAAGTGTGACACATTTATAAGCACAGTCCTGTTGATAGTGTAGGTGCTTAATTTAAACCATGCATGATGCTTTACTACAGTACAGGGCTGTAGAGCAAAAACTGTTTTATCCATTTAAATCCTCTACTATGCTTCTTTTCAAAGTGGTTGCTTTCAAGTAGCGTACTTTGATCTGCTTAGAATTGTAAAAAAGATGTGTGAATCTATTCACCATTTATAGAATTTGAAATGGCTCTGTTTGCCCTGTAGTTTAAATCGGTGATACTGTTGTTCTATAGCTCTTACAGAGAATAGTGTTTAAAATACATCACCCTTGGAATCTTCTAATGTTATGATTGGACCAAATAAATGCAAACTTTGTTTTGTTGTCGTTTTTGAAGTCTCATAGATTGTTGATCCACCCTTTGACTTAATTACAGAAGGGCAGTGATGTGACAGTGATTCAATGAGTTGCTGAATGTGATTAATTGTCAGTTTGTGGAACCAGTCATAGATGATACTCTCACAGTTTCCTTAGTGTCTGTGGCTTCTTCTCTTAGGAAAGTTTAATGACAATCCTCTTCCAGACAGTCCTTGTTGGGATTTCAATCCGGGCTGTTCCCCAGTCATGACAGACGGCTAATGACCTTGCCCTGCAGCCATTATTTCGCTAAACATATCTACAATTCGTCTACAACCGATTTCTCTTGAAACATGTTAATGTACTCACGAGAGTTCACTGTGCCATGGACAAGGGACAGATGCATTACCTGCACTAGTTAAAACGCACAATATAGTTTACCAATAAGTATATTCAAGGAGGATGGAAATGGAAAACATACTGATGATTGTAGGGTTCAAGACAAGTACTTCAGACCAAGGGGGGGGAAACATCGTGTTATATTGAAAATGCATCATTGTCACAGAGCCGCCCCTTTCTTGCTAAATTCTTTCGAGCCTTTCATGGCAGGAACATGTCAAATATTTAAAAGGAAAAATATTTTCCTTCGTCGGAGGTGTGCTTTGCACACGTTTTGGCAGTGCTGGTACATGACGTGCATCACAAGATATTTATTCTGGTAGTTCACGCACACTGGGAGTTTGTTTGCAGTGTGTTACCTCACTCCTTGCATTACTTTGTTTGGGAACAAGTCAAACTTTTTTCCTTCCCCCTAACAAGAGTATTTTCTTCAACCCTAGACTAAATAAAACCTGACTGAATGGAGGATTATAGTCTTTATTTAGAATACATGAAAAAAGCCCTTGTCATGCATGGTCTTATCTTAGAATAGAGAAACTCGCTTGGCAGTGTGAGGATGGAAATGAATGAACTTCTTCAAAGATGAAAGCATTAATAATTTCCCTTGGCATTACTTTGAGATCCTCGTAGGCCCTGTATCTTGCCATCTTGTGTGCCATTGAGCAGAACTCGTAGCAAAAGCCTTTGTATGAATAGATCGCATTGGGAAATTATGAAGTGAATATTGTTAAGGAACAAGTACCGAGCATTGCCGTCAAGTTGAAAGCTGGGTTTTGATTGTGGGTTTTATGCTCGCTGAAAGAATACGGTATGCAGTAATTGTAAATGAATAGCATATTTTTGGGAAAGCGAATCAAAACATACAGCAAGTTTACGCTTGAGCACACCATAATGTCACAGGCCTATATTCTGCTGGTTTGATGCGCACAATGGGAAAGGGACATTTTAACCTTCCCTGGCCTTCCCAGTTCCCCAGCGTATCATTGTCCTTCCACACCACCATCCCTCCTCGCCTCATCACGTACAACATCTGCATAGACTTAAATCCATGTGTGAAATCGTTCATTGTACCCACCATGTGCTACATCTCTGGCCAAGCAGTGTAGGTCGTAATTGTTCTGTTTAGGTGTTCCGGTAACAATTGAAAAAGCTAGGCAGAGCAAAATTGTTCTCCTAAATAAGGAAACCACATTATTCCTGCTTATAAAATTACATTTGTAATCATTGGTCCAAACCACAGGTCTTCTGGAAGTAACACAAGGGGATGAATGGTGGAAATATCCATTACACCTACCTGATCATATTAAGTTCTCTAAACCAGATACTACAGGAATAGATGCCAAACAAAGCTTTGGTTTTGAATGTGTTTGGCATTGGTGGTATGCTGGCGGACACATTTTATCTTGTTTTTAAAATATCTTCATTACTGACGTAGTTGAGTGTATGAAGCTTTAATCTTGGGTTGTTGACATTCCTTACGGCGACGTCTCTAAACCATTGATAAGCAGCGTTAGTGAAGATTAATGACACTTTTGAGTGCAGAGGCCTAGTGTTGAAAGATGTGTTGTATGACTATCTGATTTAGACTGGTCTTAACATAACTTAAAAAATGTAACAAACATCTCTATAGGGTCCCATTGTGTAGAAGCAAACATTGTAGTATCCAGGAAGTTAAAAATGTACAATTTGTCCAGCATAAGCTGATCTCAGGTTTATCTGGCTTTCAGCCTAAGTAGTAAAGCACAAATCCTGATAAAATGTGGTCACTGGGAATTACCACTTCAATACTGAGACAATTTCTTTATCAGTGCCTATATCAGTGTCCTTTAAAAGAGGAGGCGGTTATATGTTCAAAGATGCAAAGATACTAGTAATCCGGGCAGACCCATAGACTGCGTTTTCACAGTGAAGTGGCCATTATTGGGTTTAGAAAAATGCAGAATGGACTATAGAAGTGCCAGAGGGCAGGGTTAGGAGGGGCTGTGTGTTCCCCCATGCCATGCTACTCAAATGTTTGTTTTTAAACTCTGATTCAGTGCGAAAAAACATGGGGGCTTGTGGCAGGACAAGGTGATCACAAAAACATGCCATGGGAGTTAACCCCCACCTCCGCAAAATTAAATGAAATGCAAACTGTGCTAAGTTATTTGAGTTCTGTTGCTGCAATGTTTTATGATTAGGCATGGATCACGGTCACCAGGGGTGTGTGGAAAACACAAACTTGGATTTGCGAATTTGAGAACCCGCTCGTCATATGGCAACATGGAGGTTTTAAACAGGAGGAAATAAAGGCCAGGCAAGCTCAGTATGATTTCAGTGTAATTAGGAAATCGGTGAATGAGCGTAATGTCATTCTTTCACATGCTTGTGCTTCTGGGTGTGTGTGTCTGTGAATGCACACGTGCTGCTGTCTTCCGGGAGAGTGGGCTGGGCTTCTCCAGACACCAAACGCCACCAGGCCGATATTATGCGCAGATTGTGCACAAGCACACAGGGATCAGTTTGTCTTGGCTCGGAGCGCTTGTGGTTTGGTCACGGGAACAGCCCTTGACTGCAGATATAGCTATCAATCTGGACAGGATAAGTATACTTTTTTTTTTTTTTATGGCGGACATTGGAATCAGATGTCAAAGAAAGGGGTTTGAAATGCAGTGGAGTAAAGCAAGACATCCACTCACGGCCTGCACAGTGCCAGGGAGGCAGACATGTTTCTTTTTGCAAATAAAATAGACCCTAAATATGCTAATACTGTCATACACAGGGCTATTTATAGATTTTATTTATCAAAAGACTCATGCAAAGCACTTTTCTGGTATCCATTGGTTACCATTAAAGTAAAGCAGGTTGAACTTTTTTAGTTTTTACAGAACTTTTGTACATGTACTTTTTCAGTCGCATATATATTATATTCGCCTTAATGAAGATGTTTGTGCATCAGACCTTTATTCTGCTTCTGCTTAACCTGACTTTCCCCTCATCAGGCAGCGTGGACGGTGTCTCACAGGCCCAAACAGGAGCTTTTCATTTTTTGGTTGTTGTTGCAAAGTCAGGGCCACATCTCAGGATGACTAAACCGCCTCGTTCAGCAAAATCAGTCGCTCTTGTATGGCTGGTCGTACCACGTGCTGTCAGGTTTGATGTTCTCCGATGTGCCTGTCTGCTCTCTCAGAGTGTCACAACTCCTCTCCACTCACGTTGTGCAGCGTTTCCAGTGGGAGGTTTAATAAAACTGCCTTGACCTGGCCGGCACCTACAAACACAATTGGGGAAATAATAAGAGTCGCACAGCTGTACTTCAGTCAAAACGGGGAGCTTTAGTCCTTCATTTAATCCCGCTCTGTACAAGGCAGAGTGAAAGTGGCAGCCCATCGTTTTTCCTGTACACGTCATGTGTTATTGACATCAAAGGCTGAGGCCAGAGCGAATGCTGCCGTATGTGGGAAGCAGAGCAGGATTCCGAGCTTAATGAAACCACGAAAATGCCCTCAGTTTTTCAAATGCGTCCCGTGTATATTTAGACACTGTACTTACATGTTAATATGGCACAGTCAACCAGATGAATAAATAGACCGTGAACATGGAGCGAAGTTAAGAGTTGAAAAACAAACTTAAGGCACATATGCTCTTTCATTTTGTTTATTTGTATTCGCTGTATCACTTAAAATAAGAGAAAAAGAAATCTCATGTAAACCTATATACAATAAGCAATCAAATCCTACATTGAATAAAGACTCCTTCTATTAAAGAAGAAGCTTCCTGACTGCTCAAATGCTCTAAACAGACTTTCTATTTTTTATTTTTTTTAAGAATATGTAGAGAATCTTCATTTCTCTAGCATTACTGGCAGACTTTGAAGACATCATAGCTACCATATGTGACATAATCCCTTTGCTTTTGACTTCATATTTCTCTGTTTTGTATCTGCAGGGCACAGTGGTTGATAAAGCATCTAAAGGTTGCATGTGTTGGTATAAAAGCAATATCACCCTGTTTGATCCTTCTATACCCTCAATTTAGTCACATTTGCACATCCTCAGAGACCGGCCTCCACACAGTTGTGCGAACAGGCTTTGAGAATCTCAAAGGTTTGTGTCCACAACAATCTATGCAATCTCATAACGCATCATTTTTGGATTAGGTGCTGAAAGAAATTTAAATGTGTAAGATTTGCATATCGAATTAATGTCTCCTAAAGATACCCCAAGTATACACAATCCTGAAAAATATAGATTTTTGTGCAAACAATGTATTTATATAACACAAAGAACATACACTGATCTACTTAAACATACAATTGTAACTTATCCTGAAACGAGCCTTAAAATTAAGATCTCAAGTGGATATAAAAACACTATAAATGACCATGATTTTGAAATGAGGAGTTAAATATATATATACCATGAGAGTCCTGGTAATAATTTGCATGTCCTAGGTATAAAATGCGATTGTATAATATGGGTGTGGGGCGATTTATGTGTTAATGTTTTAATGGTTAAAATAAAAAAACAATCATTTTGTAGGGTGCAGCCAGGGACAATACCGGATACTGTGTGGCAACAACTCTCAGTTTTCAGTACACAAAATGTATTGTAGGTTTGCATTTTATTTCCCAATTCTTATTGTTCATAGTGCTGCCACCTACTGCCTTCTTCAGGAAACGGTTTTGTCCTGCAGAAGATAGATCATGTTGTACAGATGTTTATTTCCGGTCCATGGCTCCAATTCATGAAAATAAATTGATTTTATTTTTTCTACTGAGTGTTTTAATTCAAACTACCCCATCTTGCTTGTCCTTTAATTTCACTTTATTTTACACAAACTCCCCTCCTTTACTGCATACCACAGAACAAACTGAACTAAAAGCAAATCCTGTTTCTGCATTAAACCAGTTTCCCAGCCCCTTCAACATCATTAAGAGTAATTAGCTACCCACCAAGAGATCAACAAGTGATCTGATTTGGTTGGAAATAATTTTATTAGGCAGGATTTTCAGTTATGGAGTAAATCTCGATTTTTAAATGGTCTTTAATTACACATTTAGGCACTCGCCATGCTCTTGTTGTGGGACTTTTTCAGTCTCTGTAAAATGCAACTAATAGAAACGTGCTAAATTTAAAATGTTTCATAATAATGATATTTAAAATAATAATAATAATCCAAATGTAAATTGCTTCACAGAACCAAATGCATTATTACTGCAAAATAATCAGTGCTTTTTGTATCTAGTCTAATTCAACAGCAGGGCTTCCATTTCTGATCCTTGGGACTCGAGTGCCCTCTGATTTCATTCCAGAGTCTCTCATTTACTTAATTTGGCTCTTTTATTGAACTAACAATTTGTTTAATTTGACATTTTGATTGTTATGAGCTCTTAAACGGCTAGCTATTTCTTATTGTGTGTAAAATATACTGGTAAAATATAATTTTTTTATGAGCTGAAAATGATTTAATGTCTAGCTTTGCAAAAGCTTATTGTGATTAAGGGATGTGTAAAGGAGAGCTGTGGTAGACATGACAGACCCAAGGATGAGGTTTGTTTGCTCTGTTCAAAGATGTTCCAGAGATACTTGTGATTTTCAAAAACAATTTTACTGTAGATTGCCATAAAGTAAATTGTGCAAGCCAAGGGTGCACAAAGGTTATTCTTTTTTTTTTTTTTTTTTTTTGTAATTTAAACATCTCGATGACTCAATTTCTATCGCACTGACACATACTATAGGATCTGTTTTTAATGCAGTTTTCTTTGTAATGTCACGTCCCCTCTTGGAGATTTGTTAGCTGGAAATGCTTCAGATTCTCTGTCTTTTCAATGTATTTAGTCTCCAAATTAAGAGTGTCCACTGACTTTTTAAATGAGCAAGTTATGTGCCCTCCTTCCATACTTACTCACTGACCGGACAGTCTGTACAATTACAAAAGAGATCAACACACATTATTAGTTGCATTATCTTACATTGTGGTCTCCTGTAATTGTTAAAATATATTCCCAAATGTGTAAGGTTACCATATCTGAACATTCAAAAAAGAGGACACTCCGATACTGGTTTTATTTATTATTATTTTTCAAACAGATTTGCGTGTTTGTTTTTTGTTAATACATTTATAAATTAAATAACTTTGCAGAAACAAAACATGATTATATGAAAATACATTTTGACACTATAACAAGGTAAAATAGTACAAACTATCTAAAACTATGAAGAAACCATAACAACTAACCACTAGTGATTTGAGAAGGTTTGAGAAGGTGTCCAGTCTGCTGTGACCCGCGCCGGTCACTGCGGTCACGGTTTAGAAAATGTCTAAAACTGTAGATTATCTATAAAAATCGCCCTCCGTAATTGCATCTTTTCGCTGTCCTATCAAACTCTGTCCTCTGACTCGCTCTCCCTTCACATCTCACGCCCCAACTAAATAAAACCTTCCTGATTTGGTTTTTGAAGTCTTTACAGATGTAATTTATTAATGACCAATTGTTGTTCATAAAGGCTTAAAATATGCAAACATCATTCATATATGATCGAATTGTAGCGTTGCCAGAGTGGAAGGGTTACACACACACAGAGGAAATTGTAGTTCAGTGTTGGGAAAAAAGGACAAGCAAAGCAAATCATTTTTAGATATTTCACAAATCCGGACCGACATGTCCGGGAATTATTTTACGTATGGTAACCCTAGTATTGTTTCATTTATTTAAATCTGTAATTGTTGTTCTCAGATTTCCTGGGTGGTGAACAGACACCGACAACAACCAAGCTCTATAATTCAGTGCACAGACCATACCTCCTCTTCACTTCGCATTTTAGTGATGGCATGTAAAACAACTTTTGTGACTCAAATGTGGTCAGGCATCTCAAGATTTACTCCTGCTGTAAAATGAATCCCAATCAAGCTGTGGGCTTCTCCAAGGGTTCGGAACTGGGAAGAAGGCCAGTAGTCTGTTAAAGTGTTTATGCGTGTGCAGTACTGTACGTACAGTAGAGTGGGATTCCTGTGTGTAGTGGGAAATAACTGACACCAGCAGCAGACCCACGCAGACTCTGACCACACGTCTCCGATTCGCCTAGCCTCAGCTTTCAACAGCCCACACTTACAATGGTAGATTGGCGTCTGATTGGATACCTGTATTGGAGAACAGTACTGCTACTGAAGCCCTTTCTCTAAGAAATGTAGATGAAATGAGAACTCGCAAACAGATCAATCATTCAATCTAGCAAGGCTGGTACTAATGCTTGAAATTGGGATGTGCCGGTACTGCATACAGATTGAGCACTGGCCCAGTTGGACAACCAAACTAAGGTCAAGAAGAGCTGATATATATACAAGTTCTCTTTATACAAATAGCAAAAATAGGTTTAATAATAGAATGAAAACACCGAGAGGAGCATGTCACTTTATTTCTGTCTTTCTTGTAGCACAAGTTTCGTTTGTATAAATTGGTACAAATAGAACTTGACAGAGTGAAGAAACTTGACTAAATTCCATAGCGGAGTCGTGGGTAATTATAAGGCACTATAAAAACATATGATTGTAGTTACCAATGTTGTATAAAAGCCTATATGACAGAAATATTTGGAGAACCCACCACCTCAAAAACAAGTCGTCTCCTAAAATAAAGTGCTGATGGTCTGCACATTCTCGAGCGGTGGCTTGTAATTTAACAAGACAACGCAATGGCTCAGATTGAATTTATAGATAACATTCATGCCCGAGTCTCGAATATAGTGCACCCCCTTAATCACAGAGCATATATACATTCATATTTCATTTCCGTGTTGCATGTGTAATTGTTTCTGTTCATTGGCTGAAGGATTGCTGGTGATCTGTTGATTTTCCTTCTTTTTCACAATCCACATATTTCAGCTAAAGAGGAAATTATGAGAGCGAGAATAATTTAAAGAACACATCTGTGGGTAATGAAAGATAACAGGAAATGTTATATTTCAGTAAATTCCTGTTTTGTTGGTATTGTTTACATTTCAAATTAAACTCATTTAACCATGACCAATCTCGAAAAAGCAACATTATGTTAATGCATTGTTGTGTTTCTAAGGTGAATATCATTAAACGATATGATGAACTAAAACAATAATTTGATATCTGAAATATACATGTATATAATTGTTTGTATTATACTCAGTAATTAAACCCATGACTCCAGAGTTAGTACTTTGTGGAGTTTATTCTTTGTAGGGCAGGTTCTACATTGACCTTAGTTGCACACATTTGCAGTTCTAACTAGTATGCTAAGAAACGTTTTCCTGACCTGAAAAGGGTGCAAAAGAGCAGAACATGTTGGAAGATAGGGCAAATTAACATTTTGACTCTGTTTCAACTATCAGTACCTCCCAAAGTTTTTATCAGTTATTACCTCCCTTCATGGTTAAACACAACATGCATGCATTGCTTTATAAACTGTGTGAGTATTAGATTCAGAAGGCCTACGACCCCTTACACTTATTGCAGCTTCAAGAGACGGCGCATATTCATGTGCAGTACCATGTCATGTGTTTGTATGAGTTTGTGTGAGCAGATCATCGCCAACATCTCTTGAGGAATGTGGATGTCAAATAAGATATAGGGCAAAGGACTGTGTGTGTGTTCAGGTAGAAGAGTGATGTAAATTGTTTGCTTTTAAAAAGTGGTCTATTTTCTGTGCTGTTTGCCAAGAGCCTGTATTGCATATGGGCTCAATGCACAACTCAGATGTTCCAGCCCAAAAATGAGCTATGGGCAATTGTGCGTTTCAGTGGAATTCATGAACGATTTTAATAGCAAAGCTGCTTCAGCTCCCTCAGCGCACGGACATCCCGTCTCTCTTTCCGCAACCAACAGGTCAACAAGCGACCTGGAAAACTTGGGTTGTACTCTTTTTCAGAAAACCAGGGTTGTATTCGTGGCCTGTGGTTATCTCTTGAGAATCATGAGGAATAAGGCCTAGTGGAAGAAATCCACAGCCCCTCTCGCTCAGCCCTCACAGCATCTTTGCTATCAAAATTGTTCACTCATTCCACTGCCATGTATAATAAGCCATAGTCCCTGTGGGTGTTAGTCTCGACTTGAAAGATGACACAAGTTCCCTTGCATCTTATTTGGGTCATAAAGTATTCACATTCAAACCATGGCAAGGTTTTTATTTTAATCCAAGCGGTATGGGCTCCGTTTTGTGCAAACATATATTTCTATTCCGGTCTATTTCAGTACATCCCGATTTCGGCTTGCTAAGATGTGAAGCCACCGAGCTCATTTGAAAGGATTTACTGTTTCGACAAACACACAGATTTGTTTTTTCTTCTAAAGAATATAGTACATTATACTGAAGTATGATATTCATAGTCATAGGAAGGATGCAGACTCTGCCAAAGCTGGCTCTAAGCCCCTGTCGATGCTTGTATCAAACAGCTTTTTTTGTTTGCTTGTTTTGTGAACCAAGAAAAACTATGAATTTTTAAATGTGTACCTACCTAACATTCAGACCATGACTCCAACTTTTAATGTTTGGCCACACTGCGGGAGCTCTGTGTCCTTAGGGGTAGAGTCAGTTTTCCTAAGCTTATAAAGCACTTTCTGAATACATTTATTTAGGTTAAAAGAGTCCTATCTGTTTTCCGGTCCACAGGATATGTTATTATTTTAATACTTTGTAATATCAGTGTTTCATAGTACTTTTCTTTCATTTGATATTTCACTTGTTATTCTACTGTAGTTATTAAAGTAATACAGGTAAATTTGTGCTTCTGAACATAGAATATGTTGGTAAAGGTTGTTCGGATGTGAACGCAGATGCAATTGCTTAGATGTAGATGTGACGATTTAATATTTTCTGTCTATTGTAGGTGATGTAATTCATTCTAATGTGAGAATTGGTACATACTGGCATGTAAACGCATTTCCGCTGGCATTTTCTGTGACCTCCTTGCCTCTGTCTGTCATTGCATGTTACCGTTCAGTGGCGGTATCACACAAACAGCCAACACACACATGAATGGGCACATATGCATTGTACATACTTAAGCAATCTCTCCTAGAGTGCCTGCATGGAGAAATATTCACATTTTAATGATACAGAATGTGGGGAAAGTTGAATGATGGCATGAAACCTGATGAAGAGGAATGAGACATCAACAAGTTCCTGGTACGAATTTAACTTCAAAACGATTGCTCTCACAACAAATTGCGCCGTTCACTTACATTAGGATCAAAATAGACCACGTGTCGGACAGCTGAGCACTTTCCAATGGCGTTTCTACAGTGCCATTAATAGGAAAATGACATGTTTAAGTCATCTGCTGTCCTTTACAGAACTATCACTGTTGCTTATTTATATTATTGTAGCGTTACTTAAGATAGACATGTTCAAGAAATCGCTCCACCTTTCAAGCCCCTTTCTGCTCAGCCACTAAATAAATAAATGATGATTAATGTGATTAATTGCATACATTAGGAGGCAGAACTCCTCTTAGATATATAGCAAAATGAAAGTCTGTCTCTGCCAAAGACATTCAATTAACTTTGCTTGCTCTTGAAAAGGCCAGTGAACATTTGACATATTGTGAAAACATAGTAGCATAATTTAAGTCTATTAAGGCTATAACAAATGTTATATATTTTACGTCACCAAGCCTAATCATATAAATTGTTAATTATAATGTAATATTTGACATGAAGACATAATATGGCCACGCTAGAAACAATCTGGAAAAATAAAGCCTGAAAAGATGGAAGAAATGAACCGAATCATCAATATTTTATTTCAGTCGCCGAGTGCGTTTCATTTTTCATGACACATTGTCTCCTCATCATGAATTGGAGAGGGTAGGAGCTATCGTGATGCAATAGTGAACCTATTTATTCAAGTTTTCTTTGGTTTCTGAATAAATGGTGGAGTAAATGAATGGCCACAGCACAGATTATCTATTTCAAGTTTACCTTTCATCTTGCATCAAAATGACAGACCTGCGAAGTATGTTAAATGTATTCACTCTCTCCTCTCAAGAACTAAATTCCCTTAATCTCTTTTTATTCAATGTAATTTAAAAACACAGCAATAACGTATTTATATATACACATAGACACCCAATTTCCCCCTCTTTTATGGTCTAGACTCATTCCTTCAGCATCCTCTTATCTGTACTGGTCATGAGGCTAAAACACCCTCATTGTCACACTGCACTCATCTCCATAAACCATATCCACAAGGTGATGCTAAATAAATTAAATAAACTACTGATTTAAATTTGGTGGTTTGGTTTTGATTTGGCCTCCTTAATGCCCTTGATACGGTTTCTGTAAACCACTGCAAGTCATTTAATATAATATAAAGTGTGTGAAAACAATCCCTCTTATGACTAACACTTTGTGATGTACAGATTTAGACTCTGCTGGTAAAATCTGGCAGAGATCAGTTCATTCAATTAAACAATATAGAACGTAACCACATTTGGGAAACCCGACTCTGCCCAACCCATGTGCTCACAACGAAGAGCAGAATTTGTCGGCTTCAAAAGTGACAACTATAAAGGATTCTGAGCTGTTTTGATATGGTCATCGGGGCGTCCTCTTTACAAAATTACAGGGTCTGTCGCTTGCAGGCTGAGAGGCAAGGCGCTGTGAAAGGCATGCCTGTGGTTACAGCCCGTACATTTACTCCCCTCCTCTCTTTACTTGGTAAAATAAAATGGATCACATACACGATTGTGACGCACAGGTACTTGATACCTTTAACCACAGAGAAACAGTTTTAAAAACCCAAAACTGGTATCTACACTCCTGGGGATAACAAAGAAAAATCACCGTATTCCTGAGACGTGTGCGAAAATCAGAGTATCAGCAGCCATGCAATTCTTCTGAGACACTGAAGCCAGGAGGAGATGAGTCCAGTGGTGTTCGGACGTCCCAGACTAGGTTCAGCTGTTCATTTCCAATCTTTTATGCTCACAAAGTTGGCAGTTTGTTCTGAAGATTTTGCTGTTAAATATGCTCGGTTATTAATTAGTTGTGAATTTTAGTTCCCTCCCTTATTTCATTTTTTTTTTTGTATCCTTGTCAGGGTGAGAGAGGAGGCCCTGGGGAACCCGGGCCAGACGGACAAGGAGGACCTCCGGTAAGAGTGCTTCTAAGAGTAAAAAGAAAAAAAAAAGACGATCTATATATACAAGCCAGCTTTTCATTTGTAGGATCGGAGAAATAATAGCATGTGAATACATTTGAGCAGTTCATTAGATGTGCTCCTGTGTTCAGATTCATCTGTAGTATGATATACGAATAATACAACCAAAGAACAAACGAGAATGAAAACAAACCTCATAAAGATTCATGAGCTACCCACATACACCTCATAAATAGAATTAAACTATAACTAAATGCATGTTTGCCGGTTGTAGTGAGGGATAGGCAAGTTTGCTATTTTGGCTCGGAAGTGCATTCAGAGAGGAAGTTGTCATTGCACACCCTTCCCTTAGAAGGCAGCACAATAATAAAGAAAAACAGCAGCCCTTTAGTAAAGCGGTATGTTGGTAGAGCTTTTGTCAGAATGCATTTTTAAGTTATTCCCATGAATGAATCATCAGTATGAAGGCAGATGTTTCTCTCCCCATCTGTGGACCGTTCCTGTCATATTTTAATGGCCCATATCTTGTCTGCCAGTCTCCTTCATGGGCTCCAGGCGTTTTATATCACACACACAATGTGGAAGAAGTCTGATAGGGTCTTTCTCCATGTGCAGCTTCTTGTCTAAAGGAATATGAATTGATTTTAATTTGAACATGTTATATAGAAGTTAGGGATTTCAGGGTTTGATGAAAAATATGTGAACGATCACGAGGAAATAAATGCTTACAGATTTCCATGCCATTAAATATAATTGCTTTTCAATTCAAATCGGGTTTAACAACATGCACACACACCTATACATTTAACATAAGGAAATGTTGGTGTAATTAATAACAAACCGTTAAAAAAAAGTTTAAAAAACGCTTTGTCAAACATGACTTT
The DNA here is from genome assembly GCF_036373705.1 of Amia ocellicauda. NCBI lineage: Eukaryota > Metazoa > Chordata > Actinopteri > Amiiformes > Amiidae > Amia > Amia ocellicauda. The sequence continues at coordinate 4,815,455 of NC_089851.1, read as the reverse complement.
AGTGCATTGGCACATGCGCACATGACATTTAAGGATCTGTTCATAATTGTCTACCACAATGTTTGCAATGTACAGTAGCCTAAACAACACTACTTTAGAAGCATCTAAACACAACATTGACAAACCTGTAGAGAAAAGAAGTAGCCAGTATTACTACATCCGGGAATAACCCTTACTTTTCACCCCATTTATCTTAGACCTCTTTATTTATCCAAGCCCTTTCTAAATGTAGACGTTTAGATGCAGTTTTACCCACAAGGCTTTTCTCAGGGGAAGACCTGGCCCTGAAAGATGTGGTTCTTATTGATGTTAAATTAGTCTGTTTCCTAAGAAGTGATCCCAAAACTAAAAGTGTAAAGGTTTTTGCGGTCTTAAAAAGGTTAGTCTGTTAAATAAGTTGCTTTATATTCCTCTTTTTTTATTTCTTATTTGCTGCATGCCGAAAGTTATATTTTCTGCTTGATTCCCATCTTGTTACTAATTATATTTTAGTTTGCATCAGTAATTGGCTCTTTCTGTAGAACAGCTTGTAAAACAAATAGCAGAGAATTATGAAGAACACCTACACCCTCAGATGCTATATTTTCTCCTTACTAAAACATCACCAGCACAACATGCTTTTCAACAATACTCTTTTGTACAAGGTATATAAGGCATAATGCAATAATTACATGGTAAACATATGCCATATTTTACTTCAGTTAGTCTGATTAAACCATTACCTGTACAATGTGTTGTTCATAACTTAACTAAATGAAACTGGAGATGTACGTGTATGAACCAGGCAGATGGCCATTTAGCTGGTATTACATCAAACTGAAAGATCATGGATGTACAATAGGTGGGTATCCATATGTCCACAGGAGAACATTAAATGCATTGATCATGAATTCATCATCCATGATCCATCCCACTGACCCATAACCAAATGGCACCATAGGAATTTTCTATGAACTCATATTTTAGGCTAGCAATGTAGTGTCAGTTCAATATATCCCGCACCGCAGTTTGTTCTGGTAGTCGTTAAGTACTGCAAATGAACAAAAACAAATGCTGAAGGGATATTAGAAATGCAAAAACATCCATTATAAAAATATCTTCTACCCACTGCACTGTATTTCCTCTAAAAGTGCGCTGTTTCTTTTGGCAAAACATAAGTAAATGCTGTCGTGCAATTTTTTTAAAAAGGATGTAAAACTTTAGCTTCTGGTATTGTTGTTATTTTCACCCACTCCTTTGATGGAAGCTATATCCTGATGGGGAAACCTCCACAGCTTAATCAGGACATCTTTAGCTACTGTATAGTGGTATGAAAATGCATTTAACAGTTTCAGGCTTTGGATCACTGTGGGATCACAGAGGGGGTAGAAAAAGCCCTGTTTTGACAAGCTTTCAAAACAAAGCTGTGCAGCTGCTTTTCACTGCAGTCCACTGAAGTTTACTTTATTTTAGTTTTGTTTCTAGTTTATGAATTTATTTTGATAGTTTGATTTGTTTCCATTAAAGAAAAAAACATGCATCTTGGTAGGAAGAACTGTATTCTATCTTGAAAGTAGATTTAATTTAAAAAAAAAAAATGTTCTGCCAGTCATATAGCAAGATCTCAAACTCTCAAAACTGTCAAACTTTATTTTTATGATGCCTTTTTGGATTTGTTAATTAATATTGGATTTGTTTCTGTTCTCACTAGAAACAATTATTTGCAGAAACAAGAGATTTATGGACACTGAATATAAATACCAGTACTAATTAAAACATAAATAATGTAGTGTGCATATTTCTTTTATCAGTAACCTGCATGTAAGTTTTTGTTAAGTTGAATGAAGACGATATGCTAATGATACTGTTTCCAAGGGCAAGCAACCTTGAATCTATGAGCAACTCTGGTACAGATGTATTTCTCTTACCCTGAGATTGTTTTACACAATACTGCGATTGGGAATACGAATGACGGCATTTAGTTTGTATGTAAACAATCTACAAAAAAATGAAACAAAACACAATGGAAAACAAACCAAATCACTACAACCTTGTTAATGCATGAAGCTCATTATTTTTCCACCTATATCAGCCCTTCCAGAGAGAATCAATAGTAATTAAAGAAGATACTTTATTTCAACAGTGGAGGTGATTGGTGGACACGGTACAGGAGATACATCACAGCTCTTACAAACTAATATCTTGTATTTCCCCTTTACTGTCTACCAGTTTCAAGTTGACAAACAGACTTTTTATTTAAATGTATTTGTATTTTATTTCTTGATTTATTTATTTAAATGAGGTCAAAACCATCTTTCAAGCAGTTAATTGCATCTGGGAGAAGATAATAAGGGCTGATTGTAACTGATAGTAATTGTACTCTGAATGCAAAGTGCTTTATTTATTGCTGGAGGTTGTGTGCAAACAAGCATTCAAAGACCTGGGATGGTGACCCTCTACAGGTATCCCGCTGAAAGATTATCAATGAGAAATGATGGCTTTAACCAGCAGGGCCTCGTTGCTGGTTTCCCATGTAAAGCGATTTGTTTTCTTTAAGCAGAATGTAATATTAGAAAAACTGTTTCATGCCACACACCAATAATATTACTGTTTTAAGGGAATTGAAGGACTCCTATTTCAGTATTTTCTGTTTAAATTGGCCTTGTCAGACTTAATGTGAAATGTCACAGTACACCTTCAGGAGATTATTGTGATGTATGGGCCCTTTTATACCTAGGGAAGATGTATTTTACCAACTGAAAGTGCATGTGGTAAATGGGACAGAAACATATTTCTAAGCAGCGAGGTACAAAGTTAATCTCTGAAA